>NC_090298.1:126926346-127232307 GCF_039906515.1 Pseudorca crassidens
CATCCTAGTATGTGAGCTATCCTAGAGAATGTTCTATCTCACTTTTGCGATCTAAAATCTGAAGATATTTACATTTAGAAGTAAAAGTATTTGTACTAAGTAAAATAATTCCATGTAGAATAAAGAAATAAAATTCAAGGAAAAAATAGCCACATGGATTATTGGGAACTCTACATAAGTCTTAAAATTTTCAAAGAAGAATGAATTCTCCTATAATAATACAAATACAAATTATTGGATGAAAGTCACTGCAGAAGACAGTGGAGGTTAGGATGTTAGATGTATTCACCTCTATCTTCCTTACTGACTCATTATTAATTAAATTCTAATTGACATTAGATACTGGAACTTAACCTGAGCCGTTTTCCTCAGTTGTGTAGATGGGTCTGAGTACAGGAAGCAACAAGTCACCTGCCAGGCTTGTTAGGAACACTGATGATTCATCAGTGGGAGAGGACCACACTGCACAATATTGCACTTACCTGAGCCAGGGCAGCACCAGAGGAAGGCAAGGAATGCAGGCGAGCCAGAACCCAGCACAACGGGGGAATTCCCTCAGCTCCCAGAGGCCTCGTGCTGTGGTCAGCACCATCAGAACCAGCCAATGTATGGAGAGAAGTTTGCAAGACATAAGGGCCTTGAGGAAGAGAGAAAATTGTAAGAAATATGATATTTTTGATTATGTTGCCAAACCCTGTGTTTATACACATTGACAAATTAGAATTCTGTGGTCACAGAGGTGAGTATATATAAGACACAAATTTGAGCAAATTTCCACTGGAGTAAATTAACTTCTAACTGTGCCTAAATTTTAACTATTGTTTGAAAGATTCTTATATCAAACAGGTCTATTAAGAGAGCAGAAGGAACATGTAATTTTCAAAAAACATTTGTATCATTTGAGTACAACATAATTATACTACTGCAAATATTTTTTCTTGAAAATTCTCCAGTTTAAAATAGAATTACCTTCATTGTCTAAAACTAATGATCAAAACCATCTCATGAAAGCCTCGGACTCCTTCTCTATATCTAAAACTATCCCATTCCCTGAGCTCAGTTTATTAATTAGTCATCATGAATTAAGGAGAAAGCTCTACAAGTCATAGAAATTAGGTTCCCTGATCTCTAGATAGTAGGATTACTTAAAATACTCCTGAAATTCTTCATGCTACCTTGGTTCTTCCTGTTCAATCTATTTTGTTCTGTAGGCTAGGAAGCTCCCTGGCATGAACAGCATTTACCAAAACTTTTCAGAGTGGCAGAGTTATATATTTTACATCTGATTCCCTAAATTAGCTAGTCCATATGCTTCCGGTCACTTATTTCTTTTTTTGAATCATTCTGCCTTCTGGTGTTTCTCTGAAAATACTTTGAAGCAGTTACTGTACTCTCTGCTGTGTTTGCTGTGTATGAACTTACTGGACTTTTAGCCACTGACTCAGTAACTGAGATCATGAGGTAAACACTGTTCTCTTACTCCCTCTCCTTGAAAAACAAAACCAGTTTCCAAAGACAGTCACATTGTCTAGCCAGTTTCAGCTTCTTTTTATAAAATTCCCTAGGACTCATTGGCTTGCTTAGGAAAAACGTATTGCTTATTTCTCTGATCCTTTCCTGCAACAACTAGAATTTCATCATATAAGATAACATAATCAGAACTTGTAGGTACAAGCCTCACTTCAGCTGTTTTAGTTTTGCTCTAAGATTGTACAGAGACAAAACATCCCCACAACTCTCCCTCTGCAGATGGCAGAATGTCATCTGTTTTTATCATTTCTATGGCTTGCAATACTCAGAGCAGTATCTTTGGTCAAGTCTGTTTTCCACAGTCTAATTGGCACTCACTGTTAAAAACAACAGGTAATAATCACGTGCCAAATTTTAACTTATTAATGAAAAAACCAATTAGAAGACAATGGGGTTGGTGGCAAAAGCATTTGAAGAACATAGTTCTGTACTATGCAAAGGGAAAAGAATCAAAAATTGCTCAGTCAGATGAAAATCTATAAATATTCTTCAAGAGAACAAGCCTATAAACTTTAGGGTTATCTTCTCCACAATGCAGCAAAATATCAAACCCTATAATTTTCAATAAACTAACCGCTAACTTTACAGAGCTGTCTGTACCCTTGCCAACTGTTAATTGTTAGTTATATTCCAGAGTCAGATGAAAGCCTAATTGATTTCTCTGATGAAGCTTTAGCATGATATGAAGGAATCAAGCAATGAGCATTTTGCCTTTTTCCAGGTTTGGAATAAATTTTTCCTCAGCATCAGCTCAGTCCTTTCAACCCTCAGAGGATACTTCCTAGTTCCTTGGTCCACTGTCTCAAATCACCTGCCTGCTACTCATCCATGGACTGAGGTCTACAGTCCAACAGCTCTTGAGTAACTGAATGAAATAATCACTTAAGTGAACTTGGGAGCAGATCCTTCCCTAATCAAGTCTTCACACGAGTCCTCAGCACCTGAAACCTTGACTGAAGTCCTGTGAGAAACTGTGAGCCAGAGGACTCAGCAAAGCCATGCCCAAATTCCTGTCCCACGGAAACTGTGAGATAATAAATGTTTGTTATTTAAAGATACTAAACTTTCACCCAAGGCAATCTACAGATTCAACACAATCCCTATCAAAATACCAATGGCATTTTTCACAGAACTAGAGCAAATAATTTTAAAATTTTTATAGGAGCACAAAAGACCCTGCGTAACCAAAATAATCTTGAGAAAGAAGAATAGAGCTGGGGGAATCATACGTCCTGACTTCAGACTATACTACAAAGCTACAGTAATCAAAAGAATATGGTACTGGCACAAAAACAGACAGAAAGATCAATGAAACAGAATAGAAAGCCAGAAATAAACCCACACACTTATAGTCAATTAATCTATGACAAAGGAGGCAAGAATAGACAATGCGGGAAAAGACAGACCGTTCAATAAGTGGTGGTTGGAAAGTTGGACAGTTACATGTAAAAGAATGAAATTAGAACATTTTCTGCGACCATATACAAAAACAAACTCAAAATGGATTAAAGACCTAAATGTAAGACTGGAAACCATAAGACTCCAGGAAGAAGCATAGGCAGAACACACTTTGACATAAATTGTACCAATATTTTTTAAAATCTGTCTCCTAAGGCAAAGGAAACGAAAGCAAAAATAAACAAATGGGATCTAATTAAACTTAAGAGTTTTTGCACAGCAAAGAAAGCCATCGACAAAATGAAAAGACAACATACCAAATGGGAGAAAATATTTGCAAATCATACATCTAATAAAAGGTTAATATCCAAAATATATAGAGAACTCATACAACTCAACAACAGAGAACAAACAATCCTATTAAAAAATGGGCAGAGGAGCTGATAGACATTTTTCCAAACAAGACTTTCAGATGGCCAACAGGCATATGAAAAGATGCCCAACATCACTTATCATCAGAGAAATGCAGATCAAAACCACAAAAAAAATCGCCTCACACCTATCAGAATGGCTATTGTTAAAAAGACCACAAATAATAAATGTTGGCGACTATGTGGAGAAAAGAAAACTGTTGTGCACTGTTGGTAGGAATGTACATTGGTGCAGCCATTGTGGAAAACAGTATGAAGCTTCCTTAAAAAAGTAAAAATAGAGCTACCATATGACACAGCAATTCCATTCCATAGTATATATCTGAAGAAAACAACACTAATTTGAAAAGATACATGCACACCAGTGTTCATAGCAGCATTATTTACCATAGTCAACAACAGATGACCTGTCCCTCAACAGATGAATGGATAAAGATGTGGTACGTACACACACACACACACACACACACACACACACACACACACACAGTGGAATATTACTCAGTTGTAAAAAGAATGAAATTTTGCCATTTCCCACAAGATGGGCAGATCTGGTGGGTATTATGCTTAGTGAAATAAGTCAGAGAAAGACCAATACTGTATGTTACCATTTATATATGGAATCTAAAAAATACAAATGAATGAATATAACAAAACAGAAACAGACTCACAGATATAGAAAACAAAGTAATAGTTACCAATGAGGGTGGTAAGGAGGCGGCAGCATCCCGGGCGGGCGGGAGGTGCACCAGCAGCGGCAGCGCGAGGGCTGTGAGGGCTGGGCCGGCCGGCTGGCAGACTACGATGCGGAACTTCTGCGCGGCCCCCAACTGCACGCGGAAGAGCACGCAGTCGGACCTGGACTTTTTCAGGTTCCCATGGGATCCAGCCAGATGCCAGAAGTCGGTGGAGAATTGTAGGAGAGCAGACTTAGAAGATAAAACACCTGATAAACTAAATAAACATTACTGATTGTGTGCCAAACACTTTGAGACGTCTATGATCTGTAGAACTATACATTTTGCAGAGGCATCAGAAAACTAAAGAATGATTGGGTTATTGTATTTCTCAAAATTAATTGAAGCAAATACATGTGAAGTCATTGGGAGAGTCCTTATAGGACAGTTCTTCGAGATAATGCAATGCCAACAATATTTGATCTTACCAGCCATTTGAATAATCCACACAGTAGACACAGAAAACGAATAAAAGAATTGAGTGAAGATGAAATCAGGACACTGAAACAGAAAAAAATTGATGAAACTTCTGAACAGGAACCAAAACATAAGGAAATAAACAGCAACAATGCTCAGAACCCCAGTGCAGAAGAAGGGAGTGAAGAGCAGGGTGAAGACATTTTAACTTTAACCCTTGAAGAGAAGGAAAACAAAGAATACTTAAAATCTTTATTTGAAATTTTGATTCTTATGGGAAAACAGAACATACCTCTGGATGGATATGAAACTGATGAAATCCCAGAAGGTCTCTTTACTCCTGATAACTTTCAAGCACTGCTGGAGTGCCGGATCAATTCTGGTGAAGAGGTTCTGAGAAGGCGCTTTTAGACAGCAGCAGTTAACACATTGTTCTGTTTGAAAACACAGCAGAAACAGATGCTAGAGAGCTGTGAGAGCTGCATTTGGGAAGAAACCCTAAGGGAAGTGAGAGACTCACTTCTTTTCCATCGTCACTGACGATGTGGTGGACTTAGCAGGGGAAGAGCACCTGCCTGTGTTGGTGAGGTTTGTTGATGAAGCTCACAACCTGAGAGAGGAATTTGTGGGCTTCCTGCCTTACGAAGCAGATGCAGAAATTTTGGCTGTGAAATTTCACACTACGATAACTGAGAAGTGGGGATTCAACATGGAGTACTGTCGTGGCCAGGCTTACATTGTGTCCAGTGGATTTTCTTCCAAAGTGAAAGTTGTTGCTTCTAGACTTTTAGAGAAATATTCCCAAGCTATCTACACACTCTGCTCTTCCTGTGCCTTAAAATATGTGGTTGGCAAAATCAGTGCCTGTTATGGGAGTATCTGTCACATTAGGAACAATTGAGGAAGCTTGTTCTTTTTCCCATCAATCACCACAACTGCTTTTAGAGCTTGACAATGTAATTTCTGTTCTATTTCAGAACAATGAAGAAAGGGGCAAAGAACTGAAGGAAATTTGCCATTCTCAGTGGACAGGCAGGCATGATGCTTTTGAAATCTTAGTGGACCTCCTACAAACACTTGTTTTATGTACAGATGGTATAAATAGTGACACAAATGTTAGATGGAATAACTGTATAGCTGGCCGAGCATTTGTACTCTGTAGTGCAGTAACAGATTTTGATTTCATCGTTACCAACATTGTTCTTAAAAATGTTCTATCTTTTACAAGAGCCTTTGGGAAAAATCTTCAGGGGTAAACTTCTGATGTCTTCTTTGCAGCCAGTAGTTTGACTGCAGTGCTGCATTCACTAAATGAAGTGATGGAAAATATCGAAGTTTATCATGAATTCTGGTTTGAGGAAGCCACAAATTTGGCAACCAAACTTGATATTCAGATGAAACTCCCAGGGAAATTTCACAGAGCTCAGCATAGTAACCTGGAATTTCAGCTAACCTCTGAGAGTTACTATAAAGAAACTCTAAATGTTCCAACAGTGGAACACATTATTCAGGAACTGAAAGATACATTCTCAAAACAACACCTCAAAGCTCTTAAATGCTTATCTCTGGTACCCTATGTCATGGGACAGCTTAAATTCAATACATCAGAGGAGCATCATGCTGACATGTACGGAAGTGATTTACCTAATCCTGACACACTCTCTGCTGAGCTGCATTGTTGGAGAATCAAGTGGAAACACAGAGGGAAAGATATAGAGCTTCCATCCACAATTTATGAAGCCCTTCATCTGCCAGACATCAAGTTTTTTCCTAATGTTTATGCATTGCTGAAGGTCCTATGTATTCTTCCTGTGATGAAGGTTGAGAATGAACGCTATGAAAATGGATGAAAGCGTCTCAAAGCATACCTGAGGAACACTTTGACAGACCAAAGGTCAAGTAACTTGGCTTTGCTTAACATAAATTTTGATATAAAATGTGATTTGGATTTAATGGTGGATACATATATCAAACTCCATACAAGTTAAGTCAGAGCTTCCTACAGATAATTCAGAAACCATTTAAAATATCTAAGAGACTTTTAAAATAGGCTTTCTCTTATATTTGATACTTGAAAAAATCTGTAAGAAATTTGAAAATACCTTTCAGAAAAGTTGTAAGGTGTACGTAGGCCACTTAATCACTGAATATCTTGACCTGTAGGCCTCGCATTGAGTACATTAGTCATTGATAATCTTCCTGTTTAAATGGCCCGTTTGAAGTCCTATGCTTTGGAGACCTAACTGTTCTTCCAGAAGATAGCATTGAAAGTACCATGTTACACTCTGTGTGATCTCTGCTAATGGCACTTTGAAATTGTATTAGTTAAGTCATTTTAGATATAACATTTGTCACTGCGGATCCAATTGTCAGGTACTGAGTTATCAGTTCTTTGAAGAAATAAATTTTGAGGAGGTATGGGAGGAAGGAATACATTTTACAAAACATTACAAGGAAGCTCATGACTGACCTTTGAATAGTAGGAGTTTTAAGTATGCTGTTAAAAATCTGTAAGGGACAGTTAAGAAAATTATCAGACCGTAAGAGAAACGTGTGAGTTTGCCAAACAAGGATTTCAGTGTAGATTTTGTCTTTATCAAATGAAGTTGAAGGAACAAGTTATAGTTAAAGTTTGAATGGAAGAGCCTTCCCTTGTTGTTCCACATCTGATTGTTGCTGTTTACATTCCTTTATTGAGCCTACATCTTCATAAGCTTTTTGACAGGTATATGTTGAACACTTCTGTTTCATGGTCAAGACAGGATCAGAGGCCATGGATACTGACAACTGATTTCTCTGTTTTCTTCTGTCTTTTTCCATGACTATATCTACTGCCTCACCTTGGTTTACAAGCAAAACCTAGAAAACCTACAAAAATAAGTGTTTTGTGGTTTATCTAGGAATAATACAGAAAATATTGCTGTTATTTTTGGTGAAGAAAATCAATTTTGTATAGTTTACTTCAACCTAAATAAAATGTGAATTTTGTTTAAAAAAATAAAAGTTACCAATGTGGGGAGGTAGGAGATTAAGAGGTACAAACTGTGTACAAAATAAATAAGCTACAAGGATATATTGTACAGCACAGGGAATACATCCAATATTTTATAATAACTTTAAATGAAATATAATCTATAAAAACTTTGAATCACTATGTTGTACACCTGAAACTAATATAATACTGTAAATCAACTATACCTCAGTTTAAAAAAAAGGAAAAAAAGATACAGATTAAAATTAGCCAGGAAAAAGATACACAGGGAAGAGTCTAGAAGAGCCATCAGATGCGAGCTTCCATCTGTCCTCTCCCAGTGGATTGATACAGACAACATTTAAGTCTTCTATCAACAATGAGAGACAACATGCACAAAGTACTGCCAACCCATGAAGTTCACTTGAGCCTTGGTGTCCAGAGTTTTTATTCAGGGTCAGTCATGTAGACAAGGTGTGCATACATGGCTGACCTTCGTTACTTAGTCTCTAGCCTCTCAGAGGCCAAACTGATACTAAGTGTCCCAAAGCCCCATGTAAAAAAGATGCTTTTATCAGGCAGGATATTCCAAAAACTTAGAGGGAGCCTGGCAAGTGGTCAAACCTTTCTTTGAAATGTGCAGGTTTTAGGCAACCCAGGCCTACTGAGTTTATCTTTTACTGCAGAGAAGCACACTCTTTCTTGAAATCCAGAGACTTTTGGTGCCTGACAACAACAGGAGTGGCAGTAGCAATGACAACAGGCACCATGCACCACTACAGGTGCTAGAGACATGAGAGCAACTGAGTCTGCAGACTCAGGACAGTTAATCTCAGCCCTGGCCAGAGCAGCCTTCATAGACCCAGGAGGAAGTGGAGCCAGCATGTCCACGGCAGGCACTGTGAAATATACTCAAGAATGTTTAAAATGGCTGCAGCAAGGGCCACAAGCCTGGCCTTCTAGTATGTCAGCAGGAACTGCTGATCTCTCCCCAGAGGGCAGCATGAGTGTGGTGATTACAGAAGCCTGTTGCAGAAACAGCTTAAGATTCAGTAGTGGGACACCTCATCCCAAACTTGCAGGGTTAAGGCAACACAAGTGAATGGAACAGAAGCCAGAGAGTTTCCCAACCCAAGAATGAAACCCAAATGGAAAGAAAGGGAAAGGATAAGTTCCAATTAAAGCCATTCCAACACCATAAGGTGGGGCAGTACAGAAAAACCCTCATATTATCCATATGCTGGTTAGCCTACCAGGGAACCACTAAGAGTTAAAAAGAAAAAAAGGAGGGAAAGGCCAGGGCATCCCAGGGAAGAGAGGATGCAGCTTCTCCCCCATCATAAATACTGGACTCAACCTACCACATAGGAGTCTAAGTGGGTGGCCAGAAAGCCCTTCCTTCTGTGAAAGGGCCTATACTAAGGCCTCTGTGAAGAATAAGTGAAACAGTAACCCTCTTCTCAAGGAGCTTGCAGTGTAGTAGAGTGGATTGCAAACTTTTTTTTTTTTTTTTTCTTCAGCTGCTCATGAGGATCACAAATACCAAATCATGGGTCATGCAGGGTATATATTGATAAGCACAAGAAAGAAATTGAGTGAAATTGAAGTGATCTGACTGCATCCCTCTCTGGACTATGATCTCCATAGCACATGATCTCTGGACCATGATCTCCTATAGGGCACTGGGTCAATTCAATTGTGTAGTGAATTGACTGTCTCTTATGGGAAGAAAAACTTAGACTTGCTGCTACCTGTTCTGTGCCAGGTGCTACACCTGGTGCTTTACAAGCATAACTCATGCTTGTAACAATTTTATGCTTAAGGCATTGTCATCTCAGTTTGAAGAAAGTCATATGAAGAAAATGGAGGCTCAGAGGACTGAAGTGACCTGCATAAGTCACACAAGCTAATATGTAGTAGAGCTAGAATATCAAGCTGTGTCTTTCTGACTATATAACCTGTGCTCTTTGCCATATACTGGGAATTATTTCTTTTAATTACTAATGTAATAAGTGAAAATGGGTATTCTTTTTAAAGAACAAGCATATAAAAGTTATGTAAAAGTTGCAGGACTTCCCTGGTGGTCCAGTGGTTAAAAATCCATCTTGCAACGCAGGGGGATGCCAGTTCGATCCTCAGTCAGGGAACTAAGATCCCACATGCCTTGTGGCAACTAAGCCCGCACACTGCAACTACTGAGCCCACGCACCACAACTAGAGAGCTTGCATGCCACAACTACAGAGCCCTGGTGCTCTGGAGCCCGTGCACCACAACTAGAGAGAAGCCCGCACGCCACAACTAGGGAGAAGCCCATGCACCACAATGAAGCACCTGTGCGCCACAATGAAAGATCCAGTGTGCCACAACTAAGACCCGACGCAGCCAAAAAAATAATAAATAAATACATAAATATTAAAAAATTAAAGTTGCAAATATAACAGTGTCCTGATATCTTTCAACCAGCTTCCCCTCATGTTAACATCTTACATAACCACAGTACAAGCATGAGAATCAGGAAATTAACATTAGTACAATGTTATTGACTACTGTAAAAACTGTATTTGAATTTCATAAGTTTTTCCACTGAAACTATTTTTGAAAAGGTCCAGTCCAGGATCTCACACTGCACTAGTTATTTCTCCTTAGTCTCCTCTAATCTGCAGCAGTTCCTCTGTCTTTCCTTGTCTTTCATGACCTTGACACGTTCTAAGGGTATTGATCTCCTATTTTAATGTTCCTCAATTTGGGTTTGTCTGATATTTCTTCATGATTAGTCTGAGGTTATGCATTTTAGACAAGAACACTGCAGAAGTGATTTTGTGTCCTCCTGAGGGCATCCCATCACAGGATTTAGGTTGTTGATATGTCTTATTACTGGTGACTTTGACTTTGATCACTTGGTTAAGAGGGTTTCCATCAGGTCTCTCCACTCTCAAGGTAATATATTTTCCTTTGCAGTTAATAAATATTTTGGAAGCGATGGTATGAAGCTCTACAAGTATATTTCTTCCCAAATTTTCACCTCCTAATTTTAGCATCCATCAGTGGATTTTATCTGCAGTTATTCCTGTGGTACTGACCTAATGGTGATTTTCTGTTTTCCTCATTCCTTTCACACTCATTAGTTGGAATTCTACAGCAAGGAAGAGCTATCTCTTCTCCCTCATTTATTTATTCAATTATTTATATCAGTATGGACTCATGTATAAGACTCTGGAATTTGGTTGTATCCAGATTGCCAAAGATCTCAAATACTATGTTAAGAGTTTGCACTTGATTCATTGGGCAATGGAGAGCCACTGTGGCTTTTTTTTTTTAAGCAGATAATTAATATAGACAATATTAATGGCTTTTGAATCAGAATCCATCAGTGAATTAGTTGAGGATCAAAGTAAGAATCCCTTCCTTCCCTCGTTGTCCCTGTAGGTCCTTTGTTGCTTATAGCTCTGGCTCTTCTATCTAGGGCTTCAAGTAAGAGCCCCAGTACAATTGGCTTTTTAAAAAAATAAATTTCAAAGCCTACCCTATTACACAAACAGTAGTCCCATGTTCTGAGTAAGAAGATACAGCAGTTTTGGCTCATTGTTAAAGAACCTCAAATCCCACACTACTCCATAGTGGCCCCAGGTTCTGAAAATAAGAGACCCAGAAGGACTGGCTCATTGCTGACAAAGCTCAAAGTCTACCTTATTGCACAAACAGTGTTCTGGGGTTCTGCAAGAACCTCAATGCCTACTGTACTGTGCATAATACAGAGGTGGACATCATCGGGTTGCAAGCTGTGGAGGAGAGCAGCACGTAATCCATCACACAGACAGAAGAGCATGGGGAAGGGCTGGAGGTCACTGGTGCCATCATATCTAAGACAAGGAGACAGTAACCTGTTAAGCCCATCAGAAGAAGAGCCAGAACATGAAACCAAGCTGTTTTCAGTTTAGCGTCCCTTAGTTTTAAATTCATTTTTAGAATGAATTACTATCTTCTTTTTGAACTTATGTATTCCACAGCATAGAAGTGACCTCACAGTGGATTCTGTGACATCAACCAAGCTGCAGCCTGAGACGACCCTAGTCTCCAGTCAAATGGAGCCTCACCTCATACCCATGCTCCATGGAGCTGATAGAAACACTCTACCTCACATTAACCCCTGTCTATCTTTGGTTCCTCAAGGTTATGGTTGAAAGTCACCTTCTGTGGGCTGGAAAGCACCACCACCTCCTTCTCTTGCTTGTCTTCCCTTTGAAGGTCCCTGAACATAGATACTATGTCTGGCCTGTAGATCAAGCAAGAACAAGACTCATGTTTCCTCAGTATACTCATGGGAGGGAGGAGGGGAACAGCAGTATTTGTCAGGCTACCATCTTGACTTGACTTCGCAATTCCACTTCTGGGTATATGAGAAACTCTAACACATGTGTACCAGGAGACAACTGTAAAATGCAACAAAATATAAGGGCAAAACATTGGAAATAGCCCCAAATGTCCATCAACTGGGGAACTGATAAATTATGGACTACATATACTGTTGGATACTATACAACAGTGGCAGACACACAGGCATGAATGAATCTCACCTATGGTAGGGTAAAAACAGTAAGTCACAGAACACATGTGCTTTAGTTCAATGTATAAAACAGTTAATAATAATACCTAGCAATAAATTATTTAGAGTATATATTTGGCAAAATTAGAAAAAAGGAAGTATCTATAGGGTATAAAGGAGGGAGATGTTATTAGGGAAGTATACACAACAGCTTCAATAGTGTTGGCGACTGTTCTATTTCATAAACAAGGTGGTGGGTACACAGGTATTTATTTTCTAATATTTTCACATTTCTGAAATCTGGATGGTCTTAAGATATAGCTGTCATTATCATGAATACACCTTAGTCAGTTTTTTAATACATTTTACTTTGTATGTATTCACAAGGGTGATAAATGTTAAAACCAAAGTCTGAAAAAAAATTTAATACGTATAAAAAATTCAAAATGACAAAAAAATCATTGTGTCAGTTTAATTGGTATAATTTTTTCTTTTTTAGTGGTACATAAAATACAATATGTATTATACTTGATGACATCTTATATTCAGAGGGATACTAAATTTTTAACCATATTAACTGTATATTGTATATACAGTTTTGCAAGTATGGTATATTTTATCATAAAAATCTATTGTCTGTTATCATTTTTCCATTTTTCACAGGGGTAAGAAAAAACACAAATACCTATGGGAAAAGGTATTTCATGTAAACAGTAACTAAAGGAGAGTAGGGTTGGCTATACTACTATTAGATAAAATAGACTTTTAAGTCAAAAACTGTTACATGAGGGAATT
This sequence comes from Pseudorca crassidens, assembly GCF_039906515.1. Lineage (NCBI taxonomy): Eukaryota > Metazoa > Chordata > Mammalia > Artiodactyla > Delphinidae > Pseudorca > Pseudorca crassidens. Next base: position 126,939,170 of record NC_090298.1, read on the forward strand.
CCCTGGCAGTCCAGTGGTTAGGACTCCGTGCTCCCTGCTGAGGCCACGGGTTCAATCCTTGGTTGGGGAACTAAGATCCTGTAAGCTGTGTGGCGCAGCCAAAAAAAACTGTTACAAGAGACAAAAAAGGACACTACATATTGATAAAAGGATCAATTCACCAAGAAGATATAATAACTATAAACATATATGCACCAAATCACATACCTCCAAACTGTATGTAGCAAATATTATTAGAATTAGAGAGAGAAGTAGCCCGATCTACAATAATAGTAGACTTCAATAATCCACTTTCAATAATGTATAAGACAACCAGACAGAACATCAGTATGGAAGCAGAATACTTGAACAATACTATAGACAAATGGACACAACAGACACCTATACTCCTCTCAGCAACAGAATGTACATTTTTTTTCAAGTGCACATGGAACATTCTTCAGGATAGACCCCATATGTTAGACTACAAAGCAATTGTTAATAAGTTTTAAAAGATTGGAATTATGCAATGTATCCTTCAAATCACAATGGAATGAAACTAAACATTAATATCAGAAGAAAAACTGAAAAATTCACAAATATGTAGAAACTAAACAACATACTTTTAAACAACCAATGGGTCAAAGAAGAAATTGCAAGGGAAATTAGGAAATATATTGAGACAGATGAAAACAAAACACAATGCGCTGAAACTTATGAGAAACAGTAAAAGCATTGCTAAAAGGACAATTTATAACTGTAAATACTTACATTTAACAAGAAGAAAGATTTTAATTCAACAACCTAACTTTTCCTCTTAAAGAACTAGAAAAAGAAGAACAACCTAAACCCAAAGCTAGCAGAAAGAAGGAAGTAATATAGATTGGGTAAAGCTGCCTAAAAAGTACAGTACAGGAACTCAGTATCATTTCCCTTTCAATTAGGAACTCAACAGTATGCACTCAGTCTTAAAACACTTCTCCAGGCAATGAGATATAATTATAGACAAACTAACCTGAATCAGAAATATTTGTTTCCTTTTTCTGGTTGAGCCTGGAGTTGAGGTTGGAACAGGGCACAATCTTTTTGAGTTCAGTTACCAGAACTGAAGACTCAATGGAGAGCAGGCCTTTTCCATTTGCTCTGTTATTTTCAGAGTGTGGTTTTAAACTATGTCTCTGGAGATCTATCCAGCTTGCTTCAGGGTACCATCCTGCATCTTTACATACCATACGGACCACTCTGGCATCACTGTTCTTGATGAGAACATGTGAGGAACTTCCTATTCTTGTGATATGAGAAGGGAACAAGCAGCTCAATTAAGAAATCAAAAAGTGGTTTGATTCTAGTTTCAGTATTTTGAATATGATGGACCAAATCAAAGGATGGTCCATCTCCTGTATAACTTAGGTAAAAACAATGAAAAATTTCCATCAAAATACGTAATTATCCTAAGGAATCATATATAGCAGAAAAAGGCAAGAACAAGTAATTTTTAAGAACTGAGATAATTGAAAATATGGAAGAAAAGAAGATAATAATGAGAAGCTGAGTCTAACAATTTATAGTAATTTCAGAAGCACCCTAAAAGCTGGTTGAATGGCACAGTTCTAATCAAAAGTTATTATACCACAACAGAAGTCAAATTGTCAAAGCAGATTCAGGGAAATTAGGCACCTTACTTAACAGCAAATTTTACTAATGATGAATTAAGGATACAAGCAAAAAAGCAAGCATAACATCTATCTCTGGAAGGGTCCAAACTATCATATGCACCTCCAAAAAATAGATTTTTGTACTGGGATGTATTCTGGCTTCAGAGCTAGAGATGAGTGTTCACTGTGTGTGCTGGACATGTGCTGTAAAAGTCAGCTCTAGGGAGCTATTTAAGTTTAGAGCTTCTTAGTTTTTATATTCCACCAGTCATGCAGAGAGGGGATCTACAAGACTAATTTCTGTTCTCTAAGAGGTGCTCCATAATCAATAAATTCCATATTTGTTTACAATAAGCAATGTAAAAATTCTGGTAAAAATATTCTCACATGAGACCTTCTTTGGCTATCCTCCTACTTGTAAGTTTACATGGAGGAGAGAGTTACAGAGCTGTTGAAGGATTCAACACAATTCAGCCCATATCACAGGAGCAAACCAACTGGGCCTTCAAGAGACATGCAGTAAGGCACCAAGGGGAGGTAAAAAGAGTGTGTGAAAAGGTATGTTTTTAGAAGTATCATCTCATTGTACCTTCTCAGAGGTAAGGTAAGGTTTGGGCAAAAGTATTTGTAGGAGAAGAACATTACCTTGTCAGAAAACCTCAATTGCCTGTCCTAGTCCAAAAAATATTTGAATAACAGGATCTTCTGTAAAAAGAGTGGATATTAGGTTGAGAAAGGGAAACCAGAATAATCCAGAATAAAGAGAAGGCTGAAGGCTCTTCAGCAATGCCTTTCTAGAAGTTCCAACGTTGGGCCTAAGAGTTAGTTAGTGAAAGAGGACAAACAAGAATATTTCTCATTCAAGGGATAGTATATCCCAATTCTGAGGCTCCTGAGAGGTTGAATATACAAGGTTATAAATTTTTAAAAATCTGTATTATCCAGAATTTTAAATGAACAATTATAACTGCTCATAGTATATAAATGTGCCACTTTGGACATTTATATTCATTTTCTTATTTGATATTTACAACAGGGTATGGAGTTGGCATTATGGTCCCCATTGTATAGTGCAAGAAATAAGATCCAGAAGGCTCATAACTGCAGAGGCTACCATGAACCCATGTTTTCTGTTCCCAAGTGCAAATGCTATTCCCTCTTAGTCTAATCATCTAACATTTTCTAAACATTCTTGACAAGGAAAGGATAACGAAGCACTGCTTTGAGAAGGCTAGTTTTGAAAGTTTCTTCATTTTTGGAGAAATATGATTTAAGGGACAGATTTGGAGGTGTTAGTACCAAGCAGCCTATGACAGGCCTTGTGGTGCTCAGGTTGCACAGCTCACTCTGGCTGCCTCTTCACCTTCATCTTGAGCCCACATGTAACAGCCAGGACCTAGTTTTTCTTAGCCTTTTGATCCACCTCCTACATAAATGCTACTGTACATTTCTCTTCCAGCCGTAGATCTTGGGCACAGGGTTGGGAATCTGTCTGGGGTCCTAAGGAAACACACAGGGCTACAGTACAAATTCTTTCACTGGGGGATTTAGACTTCGATCACTCTAGCCCTGCCAACCATCCATCTTCTGCTCTGGCCAGCCAGATACTTCACCTTCCTCCAAAACCTTATCTTGCCATTTTTTACTTTTGTTGATATATCTTTCATTATTCACTTAGTTATTGTATTTCCCTCTATTCACCTGTCCCATTAACGTTAATTTCTCCTGTTGTAAAAAAAGAGAACCATTTGCTTCCCAAGATTCCCTTTCATGTGGATTTCCTTCTCTGCAGCTCTTGTACCACTTCTTTCCGAAGTGCTGTATTTCTTATTTCTTGTCTCTTTCACAAATACAGACTCATCCTAACTTCTGTATCTCTTCCCCATTGCTAGCCAACACTTTCAAATCTTTTCCCACTTTAGTCTCCTCACCTGAAGTTCCTCTCTTCCTTCAACAGGGCACACCCTAAGGGGCTAAGTTAAGGGGTCTGCTTCAAAGATATACATTTTAAATAGAAGATACAGAAATACTGAAAGTAATGGAAAGAAAAAATATATATCATTCATATACTAATCAAAAGAAAGCTGTTATATAGCTCTTCTTACACTGGACAAAATAGAGTTCATTAAAAGAGAGAGAGATCACCAGGCAATAAAAAGGGAAAACTCACTACAATATAACATTCAGTAAATATAAGCAATGAAGAAATATAGGCATGTTTATTGTTATGTGAAATGTACACATTTCTAAAATAAGGGTATATATAAGGTAAAATATTCTCTATCATCAGACAAAAAAAAAAGTCCTTTTAACTTCAAGATAAGAAATTATACTGTCTTGAGCTCCCTTGTGCCTTCAGTTCCAAAATTCCATGGTTCTGTAATTCTGAGTTTCCATGGTTTTGTGAACCTCTGATTCCAATCCAAAGCAGTTCATTTGGAGAAAATAGGGCTATTTTCACTATTCTTACTGAGAATTCCTGAGGCAGGTATCTTGGTTACACTGGTGTGGGACATGGGAAAGCAAAGAAGGTGACTTAAAAGTAGCAAAAAGTACACCTAAAAGGTGTGGAAGTAACCAAATTTAGGAATAACAGAAAGAAGAACCAACACATTAAACCACCAGATTGATTAATGTGGACACTGCCATACTCTAATTTAAAACTGAATGAAAACAGCCCTTGGGAAGTTTTTGGAGAAGATTCGGAGGTTCACTTCCTGCTTGACTTCTGTACCACCACTGCAGTGACTTTATCTTGAATGAGGATGTCATTAATGAAGAATATCATTACATATGGATGAGATGATCTGAATTATTTTGTATGTTAACCCCTTACCAGACATATCATTTGCAGATATCTTCTCCCATTCAGTAGGTTGTATTTTTGCTATGTTGATGGTTTCCTTATCTCTGCAAAGGCGTTTAAGTTTAATTAGGTCCCATTTGTTTATTTTTACTTTTGTTTTCCTTGCCTGAGGAGATAAATCCAAAAAAAATATTGCTAAGACTTATGTCAAAGAGTGTACTGCAGTCCAATGTTCCTAGTATCATTATTTACAGTAGTCAAGATATGGAAGCAACCTAGCTGTCCATCAAAAGATGAATGGTTAAAGAAGATGTGGTATATATAATACAATGGAATATTACTTAGCCATAAAAAAGAATGAAATTATGCCATTTCCAACAACATGGATGGATGTGGAGGGTATTATGCTTAGTAAAATAAGTCAGAGAAAGACAAATATTGTATGTTTTCACATATATGTGGAATCTAAAAATTAAAACAAAGGAATGATAGGGCCTTTGAGACAATATGGTATAGTACAATGGTCCTCAACACTGGCCTCACTTAATAATCACCTTTTAAAAATAAAATTACCAGTGCCACATTCCAAAGGAATTCTCAAAATTTTGTAGAAAATTTATATTTAAAATATAATATTATGTGGCAATTCTGGAAATCAGATTCCACCCTCTCCCCAGGGTTTGTTGTTGTTGCTGCTGCCATTGTTGTTGTTGTTGTTAGTATACTGACTTAAAAAATTGAAGTATACTTGATTTACAATATTATATTATTTTTGAGTGTACAGCATAGTGATTCATTATTTTCACAGATTGTACTCCATCATAAGTTATTACAAAATAATGGCTGTAACTCCCTTTGCTATGGAATATATCCTTGTTGCTTATCTATTTTACACATAGTAGTTTGTATCTATTAATCCCAAACCCCTAATTTGTCCTTCCCCTATTCCCTCTCCCCTTTTGTAACCACAAGTTTGTTTCCCTTATCTGCAAGTCTATTTCTGTTTGCATATACATTCATTTGTATAATTTTTAGATTCCACATAATAAGTGAACAATAAGTCTTTCTCTGACTTATTTCACTAAGCACAATATTCTCTAGGTCCATCCACATTGCTGCAAATGGCATAATTTTGTTCCTTTTACGGGTGAATAATATTCCATTGTGTATGTGTGTGTGTGTGTCTTTGTGTGTGTGTGTGTGCACATTTGCACACGTGCACCACATCTTATTTATCCATTCATCTGTTGATGAATACTTAGGTTGCTTCCATGTCTTGGCTGTTGTAAATAGTGCTGCTATGAACACTGAGGGTGCAGTACACGTGTTGACATAAGTCTTAGCAATATTCGTTTGGATTTATCTCCTCAGGCAAGGAAAACAAAAGTAAAAATAAACAAATGGGACCTAATTAAACTTAAAAGCCTTTGCACAGCGAAGGGAAACTATCAACAAAATGAAAAGACAATACTGGAGTGCATGCATCTTCAAATTAGTATTTTGTTTTTTCCAGATATATGCCCAGGAATAGAACTGCTGGATCATTTGGTAGTTCTAATTTTAGTTTTTTGAGGAATCTCCATTCTGTTTTCCATAGTGGCTGCACCAATTTACATTCCCACCAACAGTGTACAAGGGCTCCCTTTTCTCTACATCCTCTCCAACATTAGTTATTTGTAGACTTTTTCATTACAGCCATTCTGACAGGTATGAGGTGATATCTCATTGTGGTTTTGATTTGCATTTCCCTCGTGATTAGTGATGTTGACTTTCTGAACAAATTTTAGACGAATGAAATCAAAAACACAATACACCAAAACTTGAGTTCAGGTAAAGCAGTACTTAGATGGAAATTTATAGCTATAAAAACCTACATAAAGACAAAGATAGGCTAATGACCCAAGCAAGATGTCTGCCTCCAACAAGAGTTCAAGTAGATGAACACTCTCTGATATTTCTGCCACCAGCTTTTAGGACCCCAGAGAGAGCAAGAGCCATCCTCTGCCTCTGCAGGACACACCCCAAGACCAGCAGTGGACAAATCTGGAAGACACCATCTTAACCAAGTGATTAAAAGTTTACGTCAACAATAATGGGACAAATCAACATCACGTGCCTCCTGGTATGAGAAGAACAAAGCACCACTTCTCAGAAGGCAGAAAGCAGAAGCAAGAAGAACTACAATCCTGCAGCCTGTGGAACAAAAACCACATTCACAGAAAGACAGACAAGAAGAAAAGGCAGAGGGCTATGTATCAGATGAAGGAACAAGATAAAACCCCAGAAAAACAACTAAATGAAGTGGTGGTAGGCAACCTTCCAGAAAAAGAATTCAGAATAATGACAGTGAAGATGATCCAGGACCTTGGAAACAGAATGGAGGCAAAGATCGAGAAGATGCAAGAAAAGTTTAACAAAGACCGAGAAGAATTAAAGAACAAACAAACAGAGATGAACAATACAATAATTGAAATGAACACTGCACTAGAAGGAATCAATAGCAGAATAACTGAGGCAGAACACATAAGTGACCAGGAAGACAGAAGGGTGGAATTCACTGCTGTGGAACAGAATAAAGAAAAAAGAATGAAAACAAATGAAGACAGCCTAAGAGACCTCTGGGACAACATTAAATGCAACAACATTCGCATTACAGGGGTCCCAGAAGGAGAAGAGAGAGAGAAAGGACCTGAGAAAATATTTGAAGAGATTATAGTCAAAAACTTCCTTAACATGGGAAATGAAATAGCCACCCAAGTCCACGAAGTGCAGAGAGTCCCATACAGGATAAACCCAAGGAGAAACACGCCGAGACACATAATAAGAACATTGGCAAAAATTAAAGACAAAGAAAAATTATTGAAAGCAGCAAGGGAAAAACGACAAATAACATACAAGGGAACTCCCATAAGGTTAACAGCTGATTTCTCAGCAGAAACTGTACAAGCCAGAAGGGAGTGGCATGATATACTTAAAGTGATGACAGGGAAGAACCTACAACCAAGATTACTCTACCCAGCAAGGATCTCATTCAGATTCGATGGAGAAATCAAAAGCTTTACAGACAAGCAAAAGCTAAGAGAATTCAGCACTACCAAACCAGCTCTACAACAAAGGCTAAAGGAACTTCTCTAAGTGGGAAACACAAGAGAAGAAAAGGACCTACAAAAACAAACCCAAAACAATTAGAAAATGGTCATAGGAACATACATAACGATAATTACCTTAAACATGAATCGATTAAATGCTCCAACCAAAAGATGCAGGCTTGCTGAATGGATACAAAAATAAGACCCATATATATGTCATCTACAAGAGACCCACTTCAGACCTAGGGACACATACAGACTGAAAGTGAGGGGATGGAAAAAGATATTCCATGCAAATGGAAAACAAAAGGAAGCTGGAGTAGCAATACTCATATCAGATAAAATAGACTTTAAAATAAAGAATGCTACAAGAGACAAGGAAGGACACTACATAATGATCAAGGGATCAATCCAAGAAGAAGATATAACAATTATAAATATATATGCACCCAACGTAAGAGCACCACAATACATAAGGCAACTGCTAACAGCTATAAAAGAGGAAATCGACAGTAACACAATAATAGTGGGGGACTTTAACACCTCACTTACACCAACAGACAGATCATCCAAAATGAAAATAAATAAGGAAACAGAAGCTTTAAATGACACATAGACCAGATAGATTTAATTGATATTTATATGACATTCCATTCAAAACCAGCAGATTACACTTTCTTCTCAAGTGTGCATGGAACATTCTCCAGGACAGATCACATCTTGGGTCACAAATCAAGTCTCAGTAAATTTAAGAAAATTGAAATCATATCAAGCATCTCTTCTGACCACAACACTATGAGATTAGAAATGAATTACAGGGAAAAAAACATAAAAAACACAAATACATGGAGGCTAAACAATATGTTACTAAATAACCAAGAGATCACGGAAATAATCAAAGAGGAAATCAAAAAATCCTAGAGACAAATGACAATGAACACACGAGATCCAAAATCTATGGGATGCAGTAAAAGCAGTTCTAAGAGGAAAGTTTATAGCTATATAAGCCTACCTCAAGAAACAAGAAAAATCTCAACCTTACACCTAAATGAACTAGAGAAAGAAGAACAAACAAAACCCAAAGTTAGCAGAAGGAACGATATCAGAAAGACCAGAGCAGAAATAATGAAATAGAACCAAAGAAAACAATAGCAAAGGTCAATAAAACTAAAAGCTGGTTCTTTGAGAAGATAAACAAAATTGATAAACCCTTAGCCAGACTCATCAAGAAAAAGAGGGAGAGGACTCAAATCAATAAAATTTGAAATGAAAAAGGAGAAGTTACAACAGACACCACAGAAATACAAAGTATCCTAAGAAACTACTACAAGCAACTCTATGCCAATAAAATGGACAACCTGGAAGAAATGGACAAATTGATAGAAATGCACAACGTGCCAAGACTGAACCAGGAAGAAATAGAGAATATGAACAGACCAATCACAAGCACTGAAATTGAAACTGTGATTAAATATCTTCCAACAAACAAAAGCCCAGGACCACATGGCTTCACAGGTGAATTCTATCAAAAATTTAGAGAAGAGCTAACATCTAACCTTCTCAAACTCTTCCAAAATATAGCAGAGGGAGGAACACGCCCAAACTCATTCTACGAGGCCACCATCACCCTGATACCAAAACCAGACAAAGATGTCACAAAGAAAGAAAACTAGAGGCCAATATCACTGATGAACATAGATGCAAAAATCCTCAACAAAATACTAGCAAACAGAATCCAACAGCATATTAAAAGGATCATACACCATGATCAAGTGAGGTTTATCCCAGGAATCCAAGAATTCTTCATATATGCAAGTCAATCAATGTGATACACCATATTAACAAACTGAAGGAGAAAAACCATATGATCATCTCAATCGATGCAGAGAGAGCTTTTGACAAAATTCAACACCCATATATGATAAAAACCCTGCAGAAAGTAGGCAAAGAGGGAACTTTCCTCAACATAATAAAGGCCATATATGACAAACCCACAGCCAACATCATCCTCAATGGTGAAAAACTGAAACCATTTCCACTAAGATCAGGAACAAGACAAGGTTGCCCACTCTCACCACTATTATTCAACATAGTTTTGGAAGTTTTAGCCACATCAATCAGAGAAGAAAAAGAAATAAAAGGAATCCAAATTGGAAAAGAAGAAGTAAAGCTGTCACTGTTTGCAGATGACATGATACTATACATAGAGAATCCTAAAGATGCTACCAGAAAACTTCTAGAGCTAATCAATGAATTTGGTAAAGTAGTAGGATACAAAATTAATGCACAGAAATCTCTGGCATTCCTATACACTAATGATGAAAAATCTGAAAGTGAAGTTAAGAAAACAATCCCATTTACCATTGCAACAAAGAGAATAAAATATCTAGGAATAAACCTACCTAAGGTGACAAAAGACCTGTATGCAGAGAATTATAAGACACTGATGAAAGAAATTAAAGATGACACAAATAGATGGAGAGACATACCACGTTCTTGGATTGGAAGAATCAAGATTGTGAAAATGACTCTACTACCCAAAGCAATCTACAGATTTAATGCAATCCCTCTCAAACTATCACTGGCATTTTTCACAGAACTAGAACAAAAAATTTCACAATTTGTATGGAAACACAAAAGACCCCGAATAGCCAAAGCAATCTTGAGAATGGAAAACGGAGTTGGAGGAATCAGGCTTCCTGACTTCAGACTATACTACAAAGCTACAGTAATCAAGACAGTATGGTACTGGCACAAAAACAGAAATATAGATCAATGGAACAGGATAGAAAGCCCAGAGATAAACCCGTACACATATGGTCACCTTATCTTTGATAAAGGAGGCAAGAATATACAGTGGAGAAAAGACAGCCTCTTCAATAAGTGGTGTTGTGAAAACTGGACAGCTACATATAAAAGAATGAAATTAGAACACTTCCTAACATCATACACAAAAATAAACTCAAAATGGATTAAAGACCTAAATGTAAGGGCAGACACTATCAAACTCTTAGAGGAAAACATGGGCAGAACACTATAGGACATAAATCACAGCAAGGTCCTTTTTGACCCACCTCCTAGAGAAATGGAAATAAAAACAAAAATAAACAAATGGGACCTAATGAAACTTAAAAGCTTTTGCAGAGCAAAAGAAACCATAAACAAGACCAAAAGACAACCTTCAGAATGGGAGAAAATATTTGCAAATGAAGCAACTGACAAAGGATTAATCTCCAAAATTTACAAGCAGGAATGTAAATTGATACAGCCACTATGGAGAACAGTATGGAGGTTCCTTAAAAGACTAAAAGTAGAACTACCATACGATGCAGCAATCCCACTACTGGGTATATACCCTGAGAAAACCATAATCCAAAAAGAGTCATGTACCAAAATGTTCATTGTAGTTCTATTTACAATAGCCAGGACATGGAAGCAACCTAAGTGTCCATCAACAGATGAATGGATAAAGAAGATGTGGCACATATATACAATGGAATAATACTCAGCCATAAAGAGAAACGAAATTGAGTTATTTGTAGTGAGGTGGATGGACCTAGAGTCTGTCATACAGAGTGAAGTAAGTCAGAAAGAGAAAAACAAATACCGTATGCTAACACATATATATGGAATCTAAGAAAAAAGAAAAAAAAAAAAAAGGTCATGAAGAACCTAAGGGCAAGACGGGAATAAAGACATAGACCTACTAGAGAATGGACTTGAGGATATGGGGAGGGGGAAGGGTAAGCTGTGACAAAGTGAGAGAGTGGCATGGACATATATACACTACCAAAGGTAACATAGAAAGTTAGTGGGAAGCAGCCGCATAGCACAGAGAGATCGGCTTGGTGCTTTGTGACCACCTAGAGGGGTGGGATAGGGAGGCTGGGAGGGAGGGACACAAAAGAGGGAAGAGATATGGGGACATATGTATAACTGATTAACTTTGTTATAAAGCAGAAACTAACACACCATTGTAAAGCAATTATACTCCAATAAAGATGTTAAAAAAAAAAAAAGAGGGCTTCCCTGGTGGCACAGTGGTTGAGAGTCTGCCTGCCGATGTAGGGGACACGGGTTCGTTCCCCGGTCTGGGAAGATCCCACATGCTGTGGAGTGGCTAGGCCCAGGAGCCATGGCCACTGAGCTTGCATGTCCGGAGCTTGTGCTCCACAATGGGAGAGGCCACAACAGTGAGAGGCCCGAGTACGGCAAAAAAAAAAAAAAAAAGAGAGAGAGATACAAATATCGTATACTAACGCATATATGTGGAACCTAGAAAAATGGTATAGATGAACTGGTTTGCAGGCCAGAAACTGAGATAAAGAAGTAGAGAACAAACATATGGACACCAAGGGGGGAAAGCGGCGGGGGGTGGTGGTGGTGGTGTGATGAATTGGGAGATTAGGATTGTCGTGTACACTGATGTGTATGAAATGGGTGACTAATAAGAACCTGCTGTATAAAAAAATTTTTTTATTATTTTTAAAAAGATAGATGTTAAATCAATAATGTAACCTTCTCCCTTAAAAAGCAGAGGAAAAAGAACAGATTAAATGTAAAACAAGAAAATCATAGGATATAATAAAGATTACAGAAGAAATAGAGAACAGAAAAACATTAAACAAAGTCAATGAAACCAAAAGTTCATTCTTAAAAAGATCAATAAAACTGAGAAACTTTTAATTAGGCTGATTAAAAAAAGGACTCAAATTACTAAAATTAGGAATGAAGGTGGGACTATTACCACTGACTGAACAGAAATAAACATGGCTTTAAGAGAATACTATGAATAACCTATGCCAACAAATTAGATAACCTAGATGAAACAGAAAAAATTCTCAGAAACACTCAAACTATTGAAACTGACTGAAGAATAAATAGAAAATTTGAATAGAATTATAACAAGTAAAAGATTGAATTACTAATTTTTAAAAATCCACATAGAATAGTCTAGGCCCAGATGCTTCACTGGTGAATTCTACCAAATGTTGAAAGCATGAACACCAATCCTTCTCAAATTCTTCTAAAAGTAAAATAGGAGGGAACATTTCCTAATCCACTGTAATTATAAGGCCAGTAGTACCCTGATACCAAAACCAGATAAAGACACCACAATGAAAGGAAATATATCAATATCTCTTATGAATATTGCAAAAACCTCAAGAAAATAGTAACACACTGAATCCTGCAACATATAAAATAGGTTTACACACTATGATCAAGTGGGATTTAACCCAGGAATGCAAGGTTATCTCAACATATGAAAATCAATGTAATACATGATATTTATAGAATAAATGATAAGAATCAAATGATCATATCAATTGATGTAGAAAAAGCATTTTAAAAATTCATCTCCTTTTCATGATAAAAATGCTCAACACACTAGAAATAGAAGAGATCTTCCTCAACCTGCTAAAGGTCATCTAGGAAAATGCGACAGCAAGCACAATACTTAATGGTGAAAGAATGAAAGTTTTTCCCCTAAGATCTGGAACAAGATATGGATGTCTGCTCTCACCACTTCTATTCAACCCTATAGTTATGGTTCTTGTCAGGGCAAAATACTAGCAAATGAAGATACAGTACCTTTCCAACCATAAATATTTCACTATATATCTCTAAAAAATATAGAGGGGTTTTTAAAAATTCAACCACAATACCACTATCCAGAAAGTTAACAATCATTACTTAATATAATCATTTTAGTACCTATTTAGATTTCTTCCTTTGCCTCTTGATTTTTTTCAGTAGGTTCATGCTAATCAGAGTATAAACTAAGGTTATGTCTCTCAATGTTATGGCTTACAATGTGATTTGTCTTTGTAAATGTTCCATGCACACGTAAGAGAAATGTTTGGTGAAGTGTCCTATAACTGTCAACTAGGTCAAAATAGCTGAGTGTTTTTAGTTCTACAATATTCTCAAAGAACTTCTTTTTACGTGTTCTACCAATTACTGAGAGATTGCTATTAAAATATTTTTAATTGTGGATTTGTCTATTTCTCCTTGCAGGTCTATCAGTTTTGCATCATGCATTTGGAAGCTCTGTTATTTGGTACATAAAAATTTAGTATTATTTCATTTCCTTAATAAATTGGCCCCGTTATCATTATGAAATGACCCTTTTTATCCTTGGTTATATTCCATGCTCTGAAATCTGATTTGCCTGATATAGTTACTCCTTCTTTGGATTAGTGTTCACATGGTATATTTTTTCATTCTGTTATTTTTAATCAATCTGGTCTTTATGAATTTCTTATAGACAACATATAGTTGGGCATTGTTTTTTTTATCCAATTTGAAAATCTCTGGCTTTTAATTGGGTCATTTGGATCATTTATATTTAATACTATTAATGATATGTTTGTGTTTAAATCTATCAACTTACTATTCATTCTTTTTGGTCAATTTATTTTTTTTCTCTTATTCAGTCTTTTTTGGAATAATCAAGCATTTCTTTTATGATTCTGTTTTGCTCTTGTATTCTTAACCAGACATTTATAGCATACATCTTTAACTTATTTTAAACTATATTCAGGAACTATTGTACCACTTTAGGTACAGTTTACGAAGCACACAAGAATATACTTCCGTTTATCTTCTCCTTGCCTTTGTATCACTCTTATGCAGAAACATTAAGTTATACATATTACTTACACATATGCTAGAAAACCCTCACTACATTGTTATTATTTTTGCCTTAAAAGGTCAATTATCTTCTGAAGAGATTTTTAAATAAAGGGGAAAAGTCTTGTATTTATCTATATGCTTTTTTTTCTCCTATAGATCCAGATTGCATCTCCTCTATTTTCCTTGCAACTGCAGGGCTTTCTTTAAGCTCTCTTGTAGTGCATGTCTGTTGGTGATAAATTTTCTTTCAGCTTTTGTAGGTCTGAAGACATCTTAATTTCACCTTTGTTTTTAAAATGTATTTCTGATGCACCAAGAATTCTAGATGGACAGTTATTCTTTTTTCTTTTCTTTCAGTACTGTAAAGAAGTTACTCCACTGTCTTCTGACTTGCATTACTTCCACTGATGAATTTCCTGTCATTCTTATCCTTGCTCATCAGTACATAATACATCTTTATTCTCTTTCACAGTCATTCTGCCTGTATATCCAATGTTCTTTTCTCTCTGTTGAATATATCTAAGTTAGGCCTTGTTGCCAGTCATGCAAGATTAATAAAACCACCCAACACTAAGAAGACATTCAAAGAAAGCATCACTGTTATCTCCAAACTCATCCAGTTGTATGTATTACATATGCACAGCTTTTTTTCAGTCATGAAGTGGTCTTAGGAAAAAAAACACTGTTTTTCATTTCATTTCTCTTTTGCAAACAAGTAATATCTCACTGATACTTACCCTAGATCAGTATCAAGGGAAGAGTTCAACAAAGACAGGATGTAGGGAAGAGAAATAAAATGTATTGATGGCAACTTTTATGCCACCTATAAGGTAAATAATAGACGACCTTACTTAATGAAACTGTCATTTTGGTGAGCAGTCATACTATCAACACTATTTTACAAACAAAGAAAGCAGGACCCTGAGAGATGGAATGATCTATTCAGGGCGCACATTCAGTGACTTGCAGAGCTAGGATTTGAACCCAGTTGTGCTGATGGAAACTCTTAAGCCTATAGCACTAAGTGGATGCTGTTCACTCTTCCCCAAAAGTTACTGTGAGCTGCAAGGACAGGTAACGTGTCCACTAGTCACTCCTACCAGATCCCCTAATTCACAGAGAGCCTCTGTCCTGCTCACCCTCTGCCTCATTCATCTCCCTAATTCTCTTATCTTCCTATAGCATCTGCCTGGACTGTAAGAAAATCTCCTATCACCTGCATGAGTGCCGTCAAGAACCCAGACTCCCCCAAGGAGTCTGAAGAGTCAAGTTTCACCTAAATGTTCAATACAGAGACAAGGACTAACTAGGACTTTATACAAGTTTAGCAACAATCACATGTAGAGTGCCAAGCTGGACCAGCTGGAGACAGGACAGTGTTACTCATTTAACCTCTCCTGGCCTCAGTTTCCTCCTGTCTTCTGAGAAATGCAGAAGAAAATAATGTACCCTAATCTGCCATGGGCTCAAATCTGTCTCTGCTCCTTAACATTTGTGACCCTAGGCAAGTCCCTCCTCTCAGAGTCTCACGCCTTCGAACAGTGTTCTGAGCCACAGGTGAAAGGATATCAATTAAGAGTATGTTTGAAATCCTGTGCAAAGTGCTAAATGGAGGTAAGTCTGACTGCATTGATTTGGACTGTTGATCCAGACTGCCATGATATTTTACACAACACAGTTTGGTGGTAAAGAATGTGACTGGAGCTGGAGTTCCCAGCTTGGATGCTGGCTCTGCTATTTGCTATCAGTGTAACCTTAGCAAATAACATAAATTCTATGTTCCCTAGTTTCCTTATAGTTAACATGGGGACAGTAATAGTATTTAAACAATAGGATTATAATGAGGATTAAATGAGTAAATACACATGAAAGGCATAAAAGTGTGCCTAGCAAAAGTAATCAGTTCACATATATATAAAATAGGTTGAAAAGTTGTTGGTAGAAAATGGAAAAACCAGGAGAGATATAGGGGCCATGATGGGATCTGCTAGGTTAGATAGTAGGGGATGGGGATTGGGTTCATCTTCCTCATTTTCCCCTCCCCCACATTCCAGAACCCTTTGTGACTGTTCCATAGCTCTGTGATGCAGGTCTGGAACTCCAGACTGGAGTGGGTAGTCTCTGTGCTCAGCTTCCTGAGGTGGTAGTGCGTTTTAGATGATGGAGAACTTTGGCTGGTTGTTTCTGCATTTTAGTGAGTCCTGGGACCTTGGTTCCATCTTTTACTTTTGTACAAAGTTGGGGTCACCTTTTTGTCTTGTTACTGCACCCAGTGGTGTGCATAATTACCAATGTTTGAATAAAAGCAGAGACATTAATCAGGTAAGGGAACTCGGCTCAGCCCACAAAAGAGACTAACTTGACTCTTATTTTTCCTTTTCCTACTCCCACTATTCTAAATCAATTATTGGAATGGAGAGATAACAGGAATGGGAATTCTCAGGAGAGATTAGCACATCATTTGACTAGGAAAACTGGTTGGGTGGACAAGGGGTATAGTGGAGACTAGAGTTTCTATCCAAAGTTCACAGACCATCTACCTAGATGTGGTAAAGAGTTCCAGGTTAAAATCCAAACGCTGTGATTCATGGGTCATGGATTGGATCATAAAGAGAGTTCAGGGCACATGAAGAGAAGAGGCCTTCAATGCCTGTTCAGCAGCTGCTTTCCCATTATAGTGTTACCTGGCCAAGCCTCTCTCTTGTGTTTGGGCTGACCCAGAGAGCAATGTTGAGCCTCTGATACAGATTCTATTCATGGAGCAGAATCCTATAGAATGGAGCAAACATGTTCCAGAAAATGTGAGTTTCTGTGCCCCTTTACAGTAGAGGACTACTATCTGAAATACCAATTGAGGACCAAAGGCAGTAAGCCCATTCTTTGAGAAAGATTCTTCTCAAAGAATTCTTTGTCATTCTTCTTTGACAAAGGAGAATCAGTAGAAAACATATCTACTTTACAAATAAATAACATGGAAACAATACAGGACTCAACTTTATCAATATAGAATGTCACTTTACTCATTAATGAATGTCTGCTGCTTGCTTAGAATAAGGAGTATAAGAAATGAGTCCCACTTCTCATTTTTTTTCTTGTCTTATCTTTCAGCATCAACTCAGTGGCAGGAAGAGAAAGTGGGAACTTTAAGAGCTAAGGTTTTGCTGTTCAACCCAGGCCTCTCCCATTGATATCCTTTTTGCTTCTTTCATTGTGGAGCAAATGGTCTCAGGTCCACAACTGTTGGGATGTCACTTCCTAAAGCCAATCCTCAAAAAACATAGCCCTCTGAGGAGAGCTCATTGGAAGTAAATCAGAATTGGGGACACTTCTAATCCCTTCTCTCTCCTCCACAAGAATTTAAACTGGTGGAGCTGGGCAGTGGGTCGTGTCCATGGGGTGGGGTGGTGATGTGAGATAGTAGAAGCAATATAGGTTGTTTTGGAGGCAACATTTTGGGGCCTGACTTTGTACAAGTTGTTATCTTCCCTAATATTCAGACTCATCCTTTGAGAGAGCATCTGGCTTGCCAAGAGCACAGCAATGTTGTGATAATCAGTTGGGAACAATGTGCATGGAAGCACTTTGTAAATGACAGCATTGGACCTATATCAGCCTTATGATTTTCTCACTGACCTTTTGACCTTAAGTCTTAATTCCTGGGGCTCTTAGGGTAAATTTTGAAATAGTCTTTTCTCAGTTGAACATTCTACAAAGCCTCCTATAAGATCCCTTACTCCTTCTTTCAACCAATAGGCTATTTTCCTAACTTGAGAGCTTCCCTTAAAGGCACCAGTTTTCTCTTTGGAAATGATTAATCTCTTATTTTTCCACATATCCCTCTTCCCGGCTTGCTTCTTGGAATTCCAGGACCCCATAGCAGTCTGGGGATGGCACAAAAAGGGGACACATAGAGAATGGAAAGTGAAAGGAAGCCTTGGGTTAAGTGATATAGGAATGAGAGAACAGGAATGTGGAGACACGTGACCTTTGCCAGGCCTGCTAGGCCAGCTTGTCCCCATTCTGCTCCTGGATGCTATTTTTACCTCTGGTCTCTTACAGGCGCCTGCTCAAGCTCTCTTTTGATGTGGCTTTCTAGAGCAGTCAGGGCAAGATCCTGCTCTGAGGAGTGTAACAGAGCAACCACAGAAGCAAATATTCTGTTATGGGAGAAGCTGGGGGAAATGTTGTTTTGACTCTACCACCTTTGGGATTCACTAAGTCATCACACACTCTGGCCTCCAACTTCCCACTGGACTGAACCACCTTCTCAGTTTCCTTGTTTTCACCATCAACACTGGGTGGCCTACTTCCATCAGAGCTCCATTAAACACTGAATGCAACAATATCCATGGACTTTCTTTCACACCATCTCTTCCCTTTTCCTTTGTACCCCTAGAGAACACTCAGATCCTGGACCCTATTTCACAACTAGGCCCCCTTTGCCTCTGTACCATATCTCCTTACCTGACCCCACACTTCTGAAGATACCTTTCCCTCTTCAGTCATCTATATTTAAAAGGCTGACTAAATAGCTGAAGCTCCAAAGTCCCTTGGAGGAAACATTCAAGCAGATCAAGGAGAAGAAAAAAATCAGTTTTCTGCATGCTTACCTGTGGGTGAAGAGGGCCAGATGGCCATGAGGTCATCCCCCTAAAATTTTGCTCATAGGCTCAGGCTGGGGAGGGGAGCAAACAGGACAAGAATCTATCACCAGCTTAATAGAGAAAAGGTCCTAAGTATCCTAGGAAACCCTTAGCTGGAGAAGAGCAAGAAGGGAATGCAGACTGGAGACCCCAAGGAGAAGAGTCTGCTCAGGATAGCCAATTGCAGAGACTCCTGGGAACAAGTCATCCTACTACCTATCATAGGGTCCACCAAACAGTACTTGGAAAACAGGAATAAGTGTGTGCTCCAGTGGTTTCATCCACTGGATAGAACATAGATTCATGGCACAAAACCAAGACACTGTCAACTTCTGTGCAGAGCTCAGATCCACTAGAAGTCAGAACTGCCTCTATGGGCACAGGGGATAATGAAACTCAGAAGAACAAGTCAGTCACTGGCTAGATCCTAAAGAAAAAATGGGATTATGTACAGAATCAAGGAAAGGAAGTCTGCCTGAGGAACTCAAGGCCCAGGCTGAGTTCAAAGATATATTTTCCTGTGATTACAAAGATCCCTACATCCCCGTGGAAATGAAAGGGCTGAGGAACACATCTTGATACCTACAAGTAGACTCTTAAGTTGCTAAATGCTCTAAACAATAGGCAGGTCACAGTCAGAATAATAAAACTCATGAAAATTGTGAGCTTCCAGAATGAGCTACTGTGTTTGAAGTTGATCAGGGAGCCTGGACCAAGAATGCCAGGTCTAACAGACCATCCTCATACCTGCCCCAGGATCTGTCTCTGGGGGTGGGTGTTTCTTCTGGTCAATCATAAACTCCTCCTCTATTCCCTCCCTGTTGCCAGCAAAACTTCTCTCAAATGTTTCCATACAATTAGAGAAAATTAACTGGATTTCTCATTACTGAAGAGGATGTGCTCAGTTTCTCATGATCTCAAATATGTTTGTTTCTTCTAAAAGGAGAATAATGTCCTTTGTCTCTGCTGCACTTGTGAGAAGTTTAGAGTATCCGAAGATCTAGAGCTTGGAGAAAAAAAGAGGCCAGTTTTATCTCTTATTGAGAGCTGGCTTTGACTTCTTAAAGCTGATGAGGGTTAGGAAGGGCCAGTGATGGTGGCATGGCACCTACTGTCATCTCAAGTTGCTCTATTTATCTCTCTGAAGATATCCTGCTTAATACTTATTATAATACGCCCTTATAAAACCAAAAAAATATATTCAGAAGCTTTGAAAAATGATAAAACCCATAAATACCATGCCCAGGAGCTGGACTTAGCCCTCCCCCTGTTCCATCATTATTTTGAACTGTATACTGCCATGGTTGGAATGGTTGGGGTTACACAGGCATCAAAGGGCCAGAATTTTCCACTGAACCTCCAGGAATAGTAAGCAACAAACTTCTCATGTCCCCAAAATGGAACTGGAGTTTGAGAGTCCTAAGTTTAGAAAGGTAAGGAAGAATTCTCCGTGACCCCGAATATTTTGGTGTAGAATAGCTTCCACCTGCCCTCCAGACCCCCTTACATTCCTGATGTAGGCTGGTAGTATAAGAATTGCTCTCCACTTCTCATATCTTCCTTAAAATGTACAATGGACCACTAACTCTCCTTTCCTCTCTGCATGCAAAAGGCTCTGGAGCAG
The DNA here is from genome assembly GCF_039906515.1 of Pseudorca crassidens. Taxonomy (NCBI): domain Eukaryota; kingdom Metazoa; phylum Chordata; class Mammalia; order Artiodactyla; family Delphinidae; genus Pseudorca; species Pseudorca crassidens. The sequence goes on from NC_090298.1 coordinate 126,959,602, forward strand.
CAGGAAACACAGAATGCCTGGTTGTTTTATAGTAAGTGGGAGACAGGAGGAAAGTAGAGGAGGGTTAAGGTCTTAGCAAACCTGATGATTGAAGGAGAACATAGTTTTATCAGGCTTGGGAAAGAAATCTCCTCACATCTCCAGGTAGCACTCAGGAAGTGAGCTGAATTCAAACTGAGAGACATAAAAATTGATGCATGTCCTGAATCACGATCACCCATCCTGCAGAAGATAGCCTCACTCTGAAAGTGTTTGGAAATGAGACCGTTTTCCAGAAAACAGTGTTTTTTGAATGCTAGAGAAACTAGGCCCATCTAGTGTACACAGAACTGGATGAGCTTGAAGGTGTCAGTTGTTTGAGAGTTATGCTAAGATGGATCATCAGACAGGTATGGCAAGACCAAGGAACAAATTAAGGATTGCCTGAGTCTATGGTATTCATTGGTCTCAAAAAAACCTTTAAACTCTGTGAATTCTCCCTGCTGAGTAGATATCTTATGGAAGGAAGCCCCATTCTACAATGCTTGACTTGATGATGTCATTGCAGGGCAAAGGGATCATACAGCCTTCAGTGATGGGAAGATTCATGGGGCAGTCATACAGCATCTACAGAAGAATAAGGACAAGAGTGGGGAAAGGCTGGGGAATGAGTGGGAAGGGAGGAAAAATAACCCAGCTAGTGGGAAAGAATTGGAACGTTTTCATCATCACTAATCATGACACCCTACCCCACCAAACAACACATGTGTGTGCACACAGACACACACAGACACACAGACACACACACACCCTGACCTGTTTATGAGTGTCTTAGACACCACAGAGTGTGCCTCAGAGCATGGAGTTAATGTACCACAGAAGGTTAGGATGGAATTTAGATTTTTCACAAGGAAATAAGCATTTTTCTCTCTCTAGGTTAAGTGTAGAACATCAAATTTCTAAATGCTTCATTTTATTAGGTTCTAAATTTACATCTTAATATAATCCTTAATGTGATCATCACATTAAAATTATAAATGTAAAAATTACACAACAGAGTTTCACTTGGAAAAGTAGTGTCTAGCAGCACGCACAAAGACTACGTATTGCCACATCAATAGGCACATAAATAAGACTGGTAATAGTTGTGCATAATGCCCACTTCAAAATAGTGAAACAAAAAGGTAACAGTGGGTTCCGTGGTGGCGCAGTGGTTAAGAATCCGCCTGCCAATGCAGAGGACACAGGTTTGAGCCCTGGTCCAGGAAGATCCCACATGCTGCGGAGCAACTAAGCCTGTGCGCCACAACTACTGAGCCTGCGCTCTAGAGTCCACAAGCCACAGCTACTGAGCCCACGTGTCACAACTACTGAAGCCCGCACTCCACAACAAAAGAAGCCACCACAATGAGAAGCCCCCCACACCGCAACGAAGAGTAGCCCCTGCTCCCTGCAACTACAGAAAGCCCAACTGCAGCAATGCAGACCCAGCGCAGAAAATACCTAGGGATAAAAGACATACCAAAGGAGGCAGAAGACCTGTACTCCAAAAACTATAAGACACTGATGAAATAAATTGAAGATGACACAAACAGATGGAACGATATACCATGTTCTTGAATTGGAAGAATCAATATTGTTAAAATGACTATACTACCCAAAGCAGTCTACAGATTCAATGCAATCCCTATCAAATTACCAATGGCATTTTTCACAGTAGAACAAAAAAATTTTTAATTTGTATGGAGACACAAAAGACCCCAAATAGCCAAAGCAATCTTGAGAAAGAAAAATGGAGCTGGAGGAATCAGGCTCCCTGACTTCAGACTCTACTACAAAGCTATAGTTATTAAAATAGTATGGTACTGGCACAAAAATAGAAATATAGACCAATGGAACAGGATAGAAACCCCCAAAATAAGCCCACGCACCTACTGCCAATTAATCTATGACAAAGGAGGCAGAATAGACAATGGAGAAATGACAGTCTCTTCAATAAATGGTGCTGGGAAAACTGGACAGCTACTTGTAAAAGAATGAAATTAGAACATTCTCTAACACTGTACACAGAAATGGACTCAAAATGGATTAAAGACCTAAATTTAAGACGGGATACTATAAAACTCTTAGAGGAAAACATAGGCAGAACACTCTCTGACGTAAATCAGAGGAGTATCTTTTTCAATCCATCTCCTAGAGTAATTGGAATAAAAACAAGAATAAACAAATGGGACCTAATTAAACTCAAAAGCTTTTGGACAGCAAAGGAAACCATAAACAAAACAAAGAGACAACCCACATAATGGAAGAAAATACTTGCAAATGATGGGACCAACAAGGGATTAATCTCCAAAATTTACAAAGTGCTCATTCGGCTCAATATCAAAAAAAACAAACAACCCAATCAAAAAATGGGCAGAAGACCTAAATACACATTTCTCCAAAGAAGAAATACAGATGGCCATGAAGCACATGAAACAATGCTCAATGTTGCTAATTATTAGAGAAATGCAAATCAAAACTACAATGAGATATCACCTCACACCATTCAGAATGGCCATCATCAAAAAGTCTACAAATAATAAATGCTGGAGAAGGTGTGGAGAAAAGGGAACCCTCTTGCACTGTTGGTGGGAATGCAAATTGATACAGTCACTCTGGAGAACAGTATGGAGCTTCCTTAAATAACTAAAAATAGAGCTACCATATGATCCAGCAATCCCACTCCTGGGCATATATCCGGAGAAAACCATGCTTCAAAAGGATACATGCACCCCAATGTTCATTGCAGCACTGTTTACAATAGCCAAGATATGGAAGTAACCTAATGTCCATTGATAGATGAACGGATAAAGAAGATGTGGTACATATATACAATGGAATATTACTCAGTCATTAAAAAGAATGAAATAATGCCATTTTCAGCAACATGGATGGACCTGGAGATTATCATACTAGGTGAAGTATGTCAGACAGAGAAAGGCAAATAACATATGATATCACTTATATGTGGAATATAAAAAAAGATACAAATGAACTTATTTACAAAACAAAAAGAAACTCACAGGCTTAGAAAAGAAACCTATGGTTACCAAAGGTGAGAGATGGTGGGGAGGAATAAATTGGGAGTTTGGGATTAACATATACACACAACTATATTTAAAATAGATAACCAACAAGAACCTACTGTATAGCACAGGGAACTCTGCTCAATATTCTGTAATAACGTAAAGGGGAAAAGAATTTGAAAAAGGATAGATAGATGTATATGTATAAAAGAATCACTTTGCTGTACACCTGAAATTAACACAACATTGTAAATCAACTATAGTCCAATATAAAATAAAAATTTTAAAACAAACATTTGTACAGGGAAAAAATAGCCTATTTGTGTCTTTATATTTAAAGCATGCTTCTTGTAGGCAGTACATAGTTGGGCTGTGCTGTTTTAGCCAATACGACAACCTCTTCCTTTAATTGGTGTGTTTGGACTTATATGTAATGTGATAATTTACATTGTTAGATTAAGTCTATCATCTCCATTTTATTTTCTATTTGTCCTATCTGTTCTTTTTCTTTTTTCTGCCTTCTGTTGGATCAACTGAATGTTTGTTTTGATTCCTTTTTAACCTGTTTTGGATTATTAGCTATAACTGTGTTGTTGTTTTAGTGGTTTATTTAGCATTTGTACTATATACCTTTAGCTTACCCCAATCTACCTACAAGTAATATACAACTTCATATATAGTATAAGAGCCTTACAATATGTTCATGGTCATGTTTTGCCATTATATGACCACGTGGCTCCTCCAAAGATTGGCTTGACCTACCTCTGGCAGGTATAATTGTGGATGATGTGACACTCTTCAGACAGCTACACCTGGGAGCTCTCCAAGGATCTCCTTAGATAAGGAATCCCAAAGCAATATGAGGCATTAGATTAGATTTCCTCTTGATCATCTCAACAAAATCTGGAGCCAGTGTCTGTTGGTACCACCTGCAACAAAGAGAGAGTATCATCAATCAGTACACACCTCCTAAGGGACTATATTTCTAGATGCTTCAATCTTAGAGGGCCAGAGCTTAGGGAGTTCACTGAATGTGTAGTATCAATGGCTTCCCCAATGTTCTTCAGATACCAATTCTCTGAGCTCTTTTAAAAATCCTACTTGATTTCCATGTTTATCAACAAGCTATCTCATTTCCAGGACCTAGGAGAGGTCCGCTCTGAACACCAAAACTTAAGAATTAAGATTAAATCTTTAAATCAATTAAAATAGTGATTTTTAAAGTTTTTTTTTAAATAATAAATCTTGGCTAAATAGAAGGAGCATTTTAAGAAGAATTTTTCTGTTGATGCAACTGTTACTGGAGCTATTAATAGTATTTTATGGACTGACAACATTGGAATAAATCATCTAGAGCTGATGATTCTTATAGAACAATTTTTTAGAAAAGATTTAACTTTTTATACCCATCATGTAAGTCTGAATTTAATTTTCAATGTAAATATACACAATGGCATTTTATTGTTTTCTCAAACATTTCCTGTAACTTGCAGAGGTCATATAAAAAAACAAAAAATGGCTTCAAGATTTATATACAATTCAAACATTTGTTTATATACTATAAAATATTCAGTTACAAGGGAAAAATGATTTTAAAATTGTCTGCCTTGTTAATGGCTAGTTATCCGAAGCTTCATGTGAGAATAATGTTTTTTGTTGACTAACAATCTTTAATTCCTGTATCTAAGTTTGTGGAGATTTGCTTTGCAATGCTGTAGAAGTTTTCAAAACCAGAGATTCTAAATCCTTTAAAGAATTTTAATAAGAAGTGAGTATGGTTTATTGCAAAAAAAAAAGATTACACACGTAAACAAGAACCACTTAAAAATAAATAAATAAATAAACAGAAGGAGCACCTTTGCGCAGGCATCACAAATCATGAACTAGTTCAAAACACAGTCTACAATGGAGAGTGAGGCAAGAGGGGCAGCATAACACAGTGGTCAAGAGCGTAGATTCTGGCATCAGAATAGTTGGGTTTGAATTATGATTTCTGATGAATGGAAACTAAGTTACTCTTTGTTTCTGTTTTGCTTTATTTTTGGTATCTTGATTTTCTTTTAGGTATAAAGGAAAGGAATTAAAGACAATTTTTGTTTGTTTTCTTTTGACGATGGAAAGTGTGTGCTGACTTTCAAAGCAGCTTTCTGGTTTTAAAATGTTGATATCAGCCTTTCTATAAAGATGCTCTCTTATTCGGTCTGGTGAAAAGATTCTGAGAGGAGGGTGTGATGACAATAGCATGCATTGGTAAAGAGATAGGCCATGATGGATGTGCTGCCTATTACCAACAAGATGATGAAGCTCCTCGTGGTGAGAAAGAAGTGCAGTCCATTAGGAGACTGGAAATGACCCCAGAAAACCATCTCAAGGATTACCTGAGATCCCCCACAGCTCCAGATTTGCAAAACTAGCTCCTGGACAGTAACAATGATTTCCTAGAGAATTTTGTAAATTTTCAGTCTCCTCACCAAGTCAGAAATACAGTATTTCTCTATCGCAGAAATGTATCAAAACCTCTGTAGTCCAGTTAGAGCACAAGCCATTAAAATGTAGAATCCTTAACATCCTCTTTTTTCTACCCACAAAATTCTCTTTCTAAGTCACATTTGCAGATGAACCCTTGACATATTTTCTCACGTTGATCATTTTTTTTAAGTTTTTTTTAATGGCCAATTTTAAAGTCTTTTATTGAATTCGTTACAATATTGCTTCTGTTTTATGTTTTTTGGTTTTTTGGCCATGAGGCATGTGGGATCTTAAGCTTTTGCACAGCAAAGGATACCATAAACAAGACAAAAAGACAACCCTCAGAATGGGAGAAAATATTTGCAAATGAAGCAACTGACAAAGGATTAATCTCCAAAATATACAAGCAGGTCATGCAGCTCAGTATCAAAAAAACAAACAACCCAATCCAAAAATGGGTGGAAGACCTAAATAGACACTTCTCCAAAGTAGATATACAGATTACCAACAAACACATGAAAAGATGCTCAACATCACTAATCATTAGAGAAATGAACATCAAAACCATAATGAGGTATCACCTCACACTGGTCAGAATGGCCATCATCAAGAAATCTAGAAACAATAAATGTTGGAGAGGGTGTGGAGACAAGGGAACCCTCCTGCACTGTTGGTGGGAATGTAAATTGATACAGCCACTACGGAAAACAGTATGGAGGTTCCTTAAAAAACTAAAAATGGAACTACCATATGATCCCACTACTGGGCATATACCCAGAGAAAACCATAATTCAAAAAGAGACATGTACCACAATGTTCACTGCAGCACTATTTACAATAGCCAGGACATGGAAGCAACCTAAATGTACATCAACAAATGAATGGAGGAAGAAGATGTGATACATATATACAATGGAATATTACTCAGCCATAAAACGGAAAGAAACTGAGTTACTTGTAATGAGGTGGATGGACCTAGAGTCTGTCATACAGAGTGAAGTAAGTCAGAAAGAGAAAAACAAATACCATATGCTAACACACACATATGGAATAAAGAAAAACAAAACAAAACTGGTACCGATGAACCTAGTGGCAGGGCAGGAATAAAGATGCAGACGTAGAGAATGGACTTGAGGACACAGGGGAGGAAGGGGAAGCTGGGACGAAGCGAGAGAGTAGCATTGACATATATACACTACCAAATGTAAAATGGATGACTAGTGGGAAGCTGTTGCATAGTACAGGGAGATCAACTTGTTGCTTTGTGACAACCTAGAGGGGTGGGATAGGGAGGGTGGGAGGGAAGCACAAGAGGGAGGGGATATAGGGATATATGTATACATATAGCTGATCCACTTTGTTGTACAGCAGAAACTAACACAACACTGTAAAGCAATTATACTCCAATAAATAAATAAATATATATATATATATATATAAAAGAAGGGGAAGTTGAGCTTTCACAGATCTTCCGACTATATCTCCTTGAATACTTATCCTGTTGGCATTTTTAGCTTATTAATGTAACTATTTTTAATTTGGTTGAATTTTTATAGCCATTGAAATGGAAAAATATTAAAGCTAAGGAATAACATAAGAACAGACTTTGTTCATCTATTGTTTTTACTGTTTTAGTAATATTAGTGTTGAAAATTTGAAGTTTGTTTAAGCATACTATAAGCAAAGTAATTTAGTAATTCTGCTAACGTGGTTGGGGAACATTATTTTCAGTGTAAGATGAAATACTAGTAAAATATTAAGGATTTTATGAAAAGTATGAATGGAACAGTACAGACTCACAATTTAAAACAGTATGTTCTGATCCCTTTCCAAGTCCACTGAAGGTGGTCTAAACTTAATGACTGGGGTAGTATAACTAGGCATTTTCTTAACACTGTATTTAGAAGAATAGATGTTATTATAATGAACTCTATCAGCTTTTAATGTCATGTTTTGTGGGGTTTTTGTCTTTGAAAAATCTTCGCATAATGAAAGTCACAATTACTTTGTTTTCTTCTAGAACTTTATAGTTTTCACGTTTACATTTATGCGCATGACCTTTTTCATGTTGATTTTTAGATATAGTATGAGTATGAGCTAGGAATCAAGAGTTTTTTGTATTGCTTTTTTCGCATATGGATTTCCAAATGTTCCAGCATTGTTCGTTGAAGACTACCTTCTGTCCATTAAGTTACCTTGACAACTTTGTTAAAAGTCTGTTATTCATATGTGTGGTTTGACTTCTATATTGTTTCATTGACCTGTCTATTCTTATGCCAATACTATATACTTGATTACTCTAGCTTTATAATAAGCCTTGAAATCAGGTAATATGGGTCTTCTTCTTTCTTTCCAAAGATGTCTTGTTTATTCTAGGTCTTTTGCATTTCTGTGTACATTTTTGAATCAGATTGTCGAATTCTACACAATGTCTGCTGAGTTTTTTGTGGGTGATTGCAATAAATATATAGATCAATTTGAGGAAAACTGATATCTTAACAGTCAATATTGAATCTTTCTATCTGTAAATACAGTATATCTCCTCACTTTTTTAGATATTTTGTGAAACCCATTTATCAGGTCTAGTAGATTTTTTTGTAGTCTTTGAAATCTTCTGTGTAGAAGACCATGTTATCTGCAAATAAAGACAATTTTATTTTCCTTTCCTGACTGTATGCTCCACCACCCCCCCACTCCACTCCACCCCCCACCTTATTTTGTTTTCCCTACTGCACTGGCTAAGATCACCAGTACAATATTCACTAGGAAGAGCAGAACAGACATCTTTAACATTTCCCAATCTTGGGGCACACATTTAGTCTTTCACCATCAAATATGCTAACTTTAGAAGTTCTATAGATGTCCTTCAACAATTTGAGGAAGCTGCCCTTTATTCCTAGTTGCTGAGTTTTTATTCTAAATTGATGTGGAATTTTTGTCAAATAATTTCCCCCCATCTATAGAAATGACCATATAGTTATTCTTTTTAGGCTATTGGTATGTTGAATTATACCAAAATTTTTTTGTACATTGGACCAAACTTGCATTCTTGAATTAAACTCTATTTAGCCATGATGTACTTTTTTTTTCAAAATATTTCTAGACTTGATTTGCAAATAGTCTGTTAAGGATGGTTGTGGCTATGTTCAGGAGAAATACTGGTCACTAATTTTTTTTTTCTTGTAATGTCTGTCTGGCTTTAGCATCAGGATAATGGTAGACTCATAAAATATGTCAGGGATCTTTCCTCTTCTCTTTTCTGGAATAGATATTGTAGAATTGGCTTTTTTCTTTTTAATTTATTTGTATTCAAATCTTTTCAATAACTTTTAAGTATCTTTAGAATCTGAATATGCCTACTGCTTCTTTTTCTTGCCTCATTGCACTGGCTAGCTCCTCTAGTAAAAAGCTGGAAAAAAAAAAAGCTGGTGAAATGTTAAACCAGGAGGTGCTAAATCTGAAATGAGATTTTTATAGAAACCCATTATCAGATCAATGAGGCTGCATAGGAGCTGTAACAGTGGAAGGATCAAATGGGAAGTCTATGAGGTGGGAACTGTGAATCTTTGTTAAACCTATATAAGGTCCATACCTGTCACTATATAAAACCCCCTCTTCACTAAATTTCTCTATATTCCCAATATGATCCCTTGTCCTTCTCATGTCTCCATAAGAGCCAGTTAGGACATCTTCTATGAGGAACCCTCAGAGTAGCTCAACCCATGAGGTGTACTCTTAGGCCTTCTATCCCAGATCTGAATGGCCAGTTATATCTGATGACAGTGCTATCAACTCAGTGTTAATAATGAGACCAGAAATTTGCCCACACAGGTTCCCACATCCCTCTCCATCAGGTATGCCCTCTCCCCTGCAGAGATTCTCACCCAGTTTCATAATAGATAGTTCAGCCATGCAGGAAGGGGATAAGGTGGGCATGAAATGTGAAGGAATCAAGTAGGAGCTAAGGGAAGAACAATGTGAACATGGGCAAACCATGTTTTACCATATAGACACCCTCATCCTTGCCAGGTATGCTCTCCTGCAGAGCAGCTCCAGCAGGAGTCCTCATTTTAAGTCGCTCATGCAGGAATATGTGGGACCACAGGAAATTTTAGAGGTATTAAGTTCTCAAATCTATGGCAGGCATGAATTCTTACCCCAAGAGTTTTCCTTTGTTAGGTGTCCTCAGTTCCGGGGAGAACAGTTGCAGCTGCAGGACAGGGGTCATAAAGGAACTAAAGTGACATTAGACAGGGTCTTTATGTGCAAACACAACGGCTTATATAAATGTATGTAAAAAATAATAAAAGTATAATAAAATCTCACTTTAACATACCAGGAATCAAGACTACCATGGTCAAAGACAGTTAAATCAATCAGTCATAGGAATGGGGTACATAAGCAGAGTATCCGGACTGCAAAGCAAGTTCAGATGTATCATATTACTCTTAGCATCCTGTTATAGGACAATAGAAAGATGAAAAGAACTAACATTAACTGAAAGTGTGCTCTACACTGTACATTTATTTACCAATAAGAAAAAATATTCAGATGGGTAAAGTAGGCTTGCCTGAAGTCACACAATCTTTTGAGTAGTTGAGCCAGGATTAAAACCCAAACCATCTGGTTCAGTACCAAAGTCTTTCCACTATACCAAATTCCCAGTAAGAGAGAGTAAAGAGGAGATTTGGTCAAGAAGCATCAATTTCAAGGTCCAGGGTCCTTCCAGAGATACAGATCAACTTATATGCTTGAGATGGGAAAATGTACAATTATCACCTTTACTGAATCTGATCAACCTATCTTTCCATCTTTGTATAAGAATTTTACATGTATATTTAGGGATCATGTTAAGCAACCCCCCACCCTTTTTTTTTTTTTTTGACTGCTCTGCACAGCTTGCAGGATCTTAGTTCCCTGACCAGGGATTGAACCTGGGCCACAGCAGTGAAAGCACCAAGTCCTACCACCAAGGAACTCCCAAGCCCCTCCTTATTAATACAGTTTCTAGGAATTGATTTTTTTAACTCAAGTTTTCTTCATGTCCTTTATAGGGAATTACTGTACATGGCCAAAATAATGGCAAGCTAATATTAGCAATTTCACAATGTGTTTATTGTTATGGTATAATAAGGAATATGTAATTTGACAATATTCTATATACATAATTTGTTCTACTGACCATTCAGTTCATGACTTTAAAAGCTTTACATGCCATGGTGAAATGTCCTTCATTTATGTAATTATTTCCCATCATCTTTGCTGAGTTAGGTATCACCACACTACAGACATGAATTCTCTTGTAAAATTTTCTCTATAAAGATGTTGTCCACAAATTTATCAAATTAATCACGTTTCTGTTGTTTATTAAGGCTTGAGCTAATACTGAAAGCTTGTCTGTGTTTTTAGTTTATTATGATTTTACCACTGCTGTGAATTCTCTGATGTACAGTGAGTTGTGATTTCTGGATGAAGGCTTTCCCACATACAGCACACTGATAAGGTCTTTCCCCTGTATGAATTCTCTGATGTAAAACAAGGTCTGATTTCTGAGAAAATGCCTTTCCACATTCAGCACATATATAAGGTTTCTCTCCTGTATGAATCCGCTGATGCCCTGGGAGGTGAGACTTTTGAGAAAAGGCTTTTCCACATTCAGTACAAACGTAAGGTTTTTCTCCTGTGTGAATCCTCTGATGTCCAATGAGATGTGATTTCTGACAGAAGGCTTTTCCACATTCACTGCATTTATAGGGCTTTTCTCCAGTATGCGTTCTCTGATGTATAATGAGCTGTGACTTCCGGGAGAAGGTCTTCCCACATGCAGTACATTCGTAAGGTTTCTCCCCAGTATGAATTAACTGGTGTGTAATGAGTTCTGTCTTCCTGCTGAAGGCTTCCTCACATTGAGCACATTTGTAGGGTTTCTCTCCAGTGTGAATCCTTTTATGTATGATGAGGTGGGACTTCTCACAGAAGGCTTTTCCACATTCAGTACACTCATAGGGCTTCTCTCCAGTATGAGCTCTATGATGTATAATCAGCTGTGACTTCTGGGAGAAGGCCTTACCACACTCTCTACATTCATAAGGTTTTTCTCCAGTGTGAATTCTCTGATGTATAATGAGGGGTGATTTCTGGGAGAAGGCTTTTCCACAGTCACTACATTCATATGGTTTTTCCCCAGTATGAACTCTTTGATGGATAATGAGGGATGATTTTTGAGAGAAGGCTTTTCCACATTCAGAACATTCATAAGGTTTCTCCCCAGTATGAATTCTTTGATGTACAATAAGGTGAAACTTCTCACTGAAAGCTTTCCCACATGCACCACAATTGTATGGTTTCTTCCCAGTATGAATTCGTTGATGTACAATGAGCTGTGACTTCTTAGCAAAGGCTTTTCCACATGTAATACATACACAGGTTTTCTCCTTAGTTTCAACATTCTGATACTGAATAAGGGATTGTTTCTTGCTGAAAATGTTTCCACACTCATTATCATCACAGGGAATTACTCGATTGTGAATTTTCTCAAGATCAGGATTGGACACACCATGGATGGATGATTTTCCACATGCAAAACTCTCATCAGGGTTTTTTCCTGAATTGCTCTTATTACAACTAGGTAGGTCAATACTAGATTTCAAGTCATTTTTAAATGTATCACAGTTATGAGGTCTTTGTCTTGAAGTGTCTGACCCTATGCATTCTTGAAATATTTTGCCCAATGCATTATATTTGTGGTCTGACTCCACAGTCATTGTTTTGTTGTTGATGACTGTTACTTGCCTGAAAAGTCTGTTTTTCTGACATCTCTGTAGGTGGCCATCACCTTGACAGACTTTTAATATGGAGTAAAATGAACCATCCTTTGTGACTCCTTTCAGTATCTTATTATGGAAGGAAACAGACCCCAAAATACATGATTGGGTGTTGTCAAGGTTACTTTTCCTGTCTAAAGGAAAGAAAGATAAAATAAAACAGTCATAAAGAATAATTAATAGAATGCAGAGGAGTATAAAAAATGACTGATCCAATGAAGGTGATGAACTCAAAACAGGGATGAGACAGACCATTTCATAAGACAGACAGCAAATAGTATGATGAGGTAAATGGTTAGACAAGGATGTTAAAGCGAAATATTTATGGAAAAACTATACCTAAAGGAGATAGAAAACTATCTGAGTTATTATCACTCTAATCTTGGATTACTCTTCTAGAGTCTTCCCATTTCTCCTGCTTTCTGAAGGGAAATGCTTTTCACCTTTCAAATGCGTTTATTTTATAATTTGCTATATATACTTGATTAGTATTATCCTGCCACCACTAGCCAAAGAAACAAGGTCTCTTCTGTATTCAAAATACTTTAACTCTCCTCAGTCTACTTTCTTAAATAACGACTAATACAAACAGTAGAAAAACCCAAAATCCTGCTGTGGATTCAGTATCAGATTCACACCAAGAATCCAAGCTTGAATTCCACAGTTCCCCATAAATTCTTTCTCTACATTATCAAATAAAACTAGCAAAGTTCTCCCAGAAAAGCCATATTTCCCTAACTTCAAGGTTTTGTTCATATACTCTTCATGCCCACCCCCCATCAACAGTTTGTCTTCACCTTCCTCTCTCAGCATCATCAATACTCAATATATCTTTCAAAGCAGCTACAGCTGCATGCTCTGAAAAATGCTTTTTCAAATTCTGTTTCGTTTCTTTAGACTCTAATTTTCTCTGAACTTTTAAAAACAGTAGCAGTATTTGACATTTAATTCTGTAATGCAACCTGTGTTCTTAGAAGGAATTTGTCTTCTTTTGCCTATTAAGCCTTTTCATAAAATGCATTAAATATATATTAAATATATTAAACAAATATATATTTAATACATAATATATACACATACAATCAATAAGAAATAGCTATCCCCTATAAAGGTTCACAGTTATTTAATTGATTAATTATTTGTTGAATGCCTACTAAATTCCCAGCATAGGAACAAAGAATAAGAGAATTCACTAAGGAGAGAAACATAAGCCTCAGGCATCAATCAATTAAAAAAAAAACCTGATATTTCACTTCCCTTGTCGCCCATCTGCCTGATCTTCATATGGATAGATCCAATTTGGTATGTCTCTCTTTATGATCCATGGATCTTCTCCTTGTTCCAACTTGGAGATGACATCTGGTTTGGAAACTGGATGCCCTATTAAATGGAAATCAGAGGAAATGGGATAGACTGCACAGAAGGCAAAAGAGAAGGTGCAGTTTAAGGAGGTCTACAATGAAGTAGTACATTTGGCCCTCAGCAAAGTAATTACCTCCATTGGGGAAAGTACGAAGATCATAAAAGTCATTATATATGTCAGGAACCACCTAACCGCAGAGACTGATAAGGAAAGGCACTTGATTGGACAAGTCTGAGTTATACAGGGAAGTCATTCTTACCCATTGAGACCAGGTGGCTGTAGTTCTCCAGCATCACATCCCTGTACAGGGTCTTCTGAGCAGGGTCCAGCTGCTGCCACTCCTCTTGGGTGAAATCCACAGCCACATCCTTGAATGATACTAACCCCTGTAACAGTATATTCCTGTTAATCTAAAGTGATCATTCTTATCATCTCTAATATAGTATGTAAAACTATACCTACATCTAGTTTTGTATCAGAGTATTTGGGAGAACCAATGTAAAATCCTGCCTTTGGCAAGAAGACCCAGACAGTACAGGAAAACAGAAAAGGTAAATCATAAAATGCCTACCTAATACAAATGGTAATTTAAGGGCAGCATTAAAGCAGCTGAGAGGAATTTTGGAAAACAATTCAAGTATGTAATAATAAAGAAACAATTACTTAAATTTGATGGAATAATATACAGCTCTTTCAACATGTGGAAATACTTACATGAAAGAATAAATGAAGAAAAACAGCATAAGTTAATATGTACACACTGAATATAACTATGAAAATGTATCTCTGTGCACTAATAAATTAGAAAAGAAATAGCATTACATAAAGATATGAGTTTAATATAAAAAAAAACACACAGCTGAGAGGAAGATGTATTATTCAATGAATAGTACTGAAACAACTGGACAGTTAACAGGAAGAGAATAATGTTGAAGCCATATGTTAAAGGATGAATTGTATACCCTGAAAATTCATAAGTTGAAGTCCTAACCCCTAGTACCTCAGAATGTGACCTTATTTGGAAATAGGGTTACTGCAGATGTAATTAGTTATATGAGGTTATTAGGGTGGACCCTAACCCAATATGACTGAGGTCCACATCAAAAGAAGAAATCTGAACAGAGAGAGACACACACACAGAGGGAAGACAGTATGAAGAGACATGAGGAGAAGATAGTTATCTACAAGCCAAAGAGAGAGACTTGGAACAGATCCTTCTCTCACAGCCCTCAGAAGGAACCAGTCTTGCTGATACCTTAAGTTTTGACTTCTAGTCTGCAGAACTGTGACACAAAAAATTTCTGTTGTTTAACCCACACAGTGTGTGGTATTCTGTTAGGGCAGCCCTAGCTGCCATAATAAAATACATCAATTATAACTAATACAATGATATCTTATGTCTTGGAAAAGAGAAAAATATATATTCTGGATGGAGTAAAAATTTAAACTCTAAAAATACCCAAAATTATATAACAACAAAACAAAACCTGGCTGGGAAGATTTTTATTAATAATTTTTTTAAATTAATGTATTTATTTTTGGCTGCATTGGGTCTTTGTTGCTGCACGCAGGCTTTCTCTAGTTACTGGGAGCAGGGGCTATTCTTCCTCGCGGTGCACAGGCTTCTCATCGCGGTGGCTTCTCTTGTTGTGGAGCATGGGCTCTAGGGGTCACAGACTTCAGCAGTTGTGGCACGTGGGCTCAGCAGTTGTGGCTCGCAGGCTCTAGGGCGCAGGCTCAGTAGTTGTGGCGCACGGGCTTAGGTGCTCCACTGCATGTGGGATCTTCTTGGACCAGGGCTCGAACCCATGTCCCCTGCATTGGCAGGCATGTTCTTAACCACTGCACCATGAGGGAAGCCCTTTATTAATAATTATAGAGAAGGATTTTTAAAGTATAACACATAAAAAAGAGAAAAGCCGCATTTAGAGAATCAGAGAATGTCAGAGTTCTTGAAGATTCTAATCCAATCCCCTCATTTCATAGGAAAGAAATCTTAGCTTCTTCTAAATCTAACAGTTCTCCTATATATATGCAATAGCTAGGAATATAATGAAATACATCAATTATAACAGCAATATTGAAAAACACACTTAAGAAATATGCAGGAAACATTCACGAGAAAACTATAACAAATTATTGACATGACACTGAAATAAAGGACTTGGGTAACTGCAGAGCCAGAGGTGTTTCTGGAGGGTAAACTATTTTAATTATGCCACCATTATGTATGTTCATAATAGTTGTCACCTAATAGTGGAATCTGAGTGATTTTTATTATTTTAAACTACTTTTGAGGGTTTTGCCCTAATTATTCCATTATTATCAAATATTGCTTTCAGAATGAAAAAAAAATTAAATATCAACATTCCCCTGCTTAAAAGACTCCTTTGGGTCCATCCTTGCATATATAATTAGTCTCATCTCAATCATCTCAATGTTAAGGTTTCTCTCACCCCACATCAAGTCTCATATTCACACCATCAAGCTGCCAAGCATTCAGTTTGTTCCCATAACAACCCCTTTAGTTTTCCCACTTTACATATGAGAGAATTGAGGATTACACTGGTTAAGTCACTTCTTGCCAGAGGTTACACTGAATATATGACTGATTAACTGTCAGATTTAAAAGCGGGTGTCCTGACTCAGTAGCTGGGTTCTTGACCACTGTACTTATTCCACAATGCCTTCCTTGATACTGTAAACAAGACCTTTTATATTTTATTACCTTAATGCCGCCTTCAGACAAACTTGCCATGAGACACCCTCCGCTTTAGTTTTCTTCAAATTCTCAGCCTTTTCTACTTTTTCAAATGCTGTTTCCTATCCTCATCCTACTTCCTTCATGATCCAGAATTTAATAATCTTTTAAGACTCTTATCCTTGACTTATTTATAAAGCTGGCTGCTCCCCCTTATCGACTATAAAAGTCCCTTGCTCCCATGTCTATTATAGAGCTTTTATGTGTTAATGTTAGTTTCCACATCTGTTCACCCCATTTTTCTCTGCATTCTTCCCAAGAAAGAACCATGTGTAACTCTTGAGATATTTCACAGCCAGCCAGCACCTGTGACATATATTGACTACTCAAGAAATGTTTGCTAAAAAGGAATGAATGAAAATTATAGAGAATAAAATAAATTTCATGCTTAGTTAAGAACAGTTTTGTGCACTGTCAATAATATTCTTGTGATCTAAAGAACAGTAACATGAGGAAGATAAATGTAGAATGTAGAGGGAAACCATTCTGATAAGAAAATTAATAAACGTAATGCTGACATTCTAACTTTGCTTTATCAATGATACTAGAATGCTTTAATATACTAAATATGTATAAATTTTGTTAATTTTGAGTAAAATAGTGCATAATCAGTGGAAAATTGTACTTTCCAATCAGCTACAAGCAATTTTTACTGCTTGAGTGACTGGAAGAATGGAAGAGATGGAGGAAATGGAAGCGGAGTAGGTGTTAAGAGGGAGAAAAGAAAGATAGATACGTGTGAAAATGATGACTTCACTTCTGGACTGTATGGAAAAAATATAAATCTTTCTTCCTGAGCTAATAAGCAAGTTAATTAGCCATGATAGTTGGATTTATTGGGCCAATAAAAAATCCATTTTCATCTTTAAAGCAGCTCTAACAGAAATATAAAGCCAACCAGGTAAGTAATTTTAAATTTTCTAGTAGCAACATTCAAAAAATTATTTTCAATAATATATATTTATCCCAGTATATTCAAAATATCATTTCAACATGTAATCAATCTTTAAAAGTTATTAATGAATTTCTGCAATTATATCTTCAAAACCCACAATGTACTTTACACTCAAAGCACACTTCAATTCAGACTAGCCAATTTCAAGTGCTCAATAACCACATGAGGCTGATGGCTCTATATTGGACAGCACAGCTCCAAAGCTACTGAGACCCAAAAAGGAAAAAAAACCTGTCTTTTCACAATAGAACTCATTTGTTAAGCTCCACTGTAAAATATACATAAGAACTCCTAATGCAAAAGCTGATTCCAAGATTTGACAATAATAATGATGATATAATAATAATAGCTAATACTTAAATATAAAACAAACCATCCCCAGTTACTGTTCTAAGTGTGGTTTTTACTCAATTTCCACAACAACCCTATGAGGATTACAATCTCCATTTTACAGATGAAGAAACAATTCCAGTCCACAGGGTATATTATGGATCTGCTAAAATAATAAAGGAGAATTCTATATACCAGCATAGGAAGATATTCAAAATGCATACAAAAATTTTTATACTGGACAGTAAAGTTAAAAATCAAGTTGTAAAACAGAATGTTTACTATAACATTATTTTTCCCCAAAAAAGGAACAAGAAAGTAAGAGACACCCCTGGCACTGGTACTATTTTACACATGTATGCTCCATCACAAGGTTAGAAACAAATGGTTAATACTGATAATCTCAGGAGGAGGGGAGTTTAAGTTAAAAGGTCCCTCAGTGTTTAAATTTTTATCTTTTTGTATAGTTAAAGATTTTTATACCGTATATATAGTGAATATTGGCAGGGAGAAAAAATAACAGACTGTTAAAAACAGAAACACAGAGAAGGAACTAGCCCCAAGTTAGACAGTAATCCTACAAACTCTGAAACCATAGTAAAGGGTACAGAGCTTCAGTGACCCTTGCTCTCCAAAGCTCTGCCAGACAATTATATTTCAAGAACTACTTTTTGAAAGAAATATGTATTTTGGAAGACCATTCAAAACATACCCATCCTATATTATCTAGACTTTATCAGTAGAGAAAGCTGGCCAATAGGAAGTCTCTATAATCAATCTGGTCCTCTGAAGAAGAGGTCAACTTTTTCAGTAAAGTATATATTTTACTGAAATTATATATTTTTACTGAAAATTATATATTTTTACTAAAAGTATATATTTCAGTCAAACTTTTTCAGTAAAGTATATATTTTCAGCATTGCAGGCCATATGGTGCCATTGTACTACAAAAAAAGCCATAGACAATATGTAAACAAATGGCATGGCTGTGTTGCCAATAAAACTTTATTTACAAAAACAGTTGGAGAACTGAATTTAGGCAATAGTTTGATGACTCCAGCTCTAAAGGATAAAGTTAAGGAGTTTGGCTATGACATTATGATAACTTCCCTCTAAAAGAAATCATTCTGTGATACAGCTACAAGAAATTTATAATTGCATTTACCACAGGAGTGTTGGTGAGAACACTGCACACTCCACCACCTAGAGAAAGACCCAAAAATGAAATCTTAGTCTTATATGGCAAGAAATAATTTCTTCCCATGGGAAATGTATCTGTCTACATATTACCTAGCAACTCTTTCTAGGTCTGGATCTTTATTTTGGCTGTCTTTCCCTGATCCTAATTTTAGCTATCTTCATTTTTCCATTTGATTGTATGAAGAACCAAAATAAGAAATTTAAGAAATTAAAAATTAAAGCAACTCACCTGGGACTTCATCATTTTCTGTTCTCTTCTAAAAAGGTAGATGCCTGAAAAGGCAAAATCGGTGATCAGAAGGATGTTTTCACAGATCAGACGCAGACTGCAGGTTCCACATTCACCAGTCTAGAAGCAACTACCACAGAAGTCAGGTAGATGTTAGGCCAACCTGTGGGAGAAGACTGTTTGGTCTTTATACAAAGATCAGCACGTATCATGTGAAGGAAGTCCTCTTGTGGCTATGTACTATGATCATACAGAACTTGGACAAGGTTTTTTAATTTAATTGTATAGATGTGAACATATGTTTCCTGTTGATTTATTAACAATTTATTTTCTCCACTATGAACCAGCAATTCCACTCTAATGTTTTCATAAGGCAATACACACACACACACACACACACACACACACACACACACACACACAAAGATGAAGCTCCCCGGCAATAAGAATGGGTAATGAGCAAATGAAAAACTGAGGAATGTATTCCCTTATTCCCCAGAAAGGAATCAGCAGCTGAATTCTAATAATCTCCCAAGAACTCTCATATTTTCCTTCAACTCAGCAGACTTTCCTGCCAATCAATATTCATGGACCAAAATGTTAATTTTAAGATGTTTTCCGTTTAAATTTTTATTGCTGCTTTCAACAGTATGGTTGTCTGCATATAAAAATGGTGGTATGTTGGAACCACTGATACAACGGAATATACCCTAACGTAAGAAGGTACATACCTGGGAAATCCTTCTCAGTCCCAGGAGTCAGGTAGGTAAGACTTAACTGGTTCTGAGGAAGTGGGTGCTCCCATGATAGACAGATTGTTTTATATGGGGTATTCCAGGCTTTGTCAAAATAGACCTGGAAGGAAACAACCATGAGAAATAGTCATACTTATCTCTGGGCACCCAACATGTGTTCAATAAATGTTTCTTGAATAAAATATAAAATGATTTCTATAAACTTAGAAAGAAGTAGGACGAAAATCACACTTTTCATAATAATCCCATCTTTTTTGATTTGTTTGGTCTTGTTTCAAAATGATCATTTTTATACGGGGCACCAGACTAAGGGCATAATGGTTGAGAAGAGATTTGACCTTTAAGGTTGCGTATGACCTGTGGAAATTTTAATGTATGTAAGAAACAGTAGGGCTGATCATCAAGATTCCCTGATCCCGTTACTGCTCCCTCCAAATCTCTGAATCCTCGGACCTAGCAATCACATACCCCACAGATCTGCCCCATGCCCACCACATCACTGACTGCCACATGGATGCCCTCATCATTTAGTCCACAGCCTCCCTCACCAATCACTGATTCCTCAGAGTCCCCTAAATCCCTGACCCAGTCATCACCAGTCAGTCCCCCTACACACCATTTCTGATCCCACAGACAACCCCGTCACTGACACACCGTTATCCAATTACTAACCTCACAGCTCACCCCATCCCTGACTCCCAAATAAGCCCAACCCTAATCCTACATACCTTCCCCACCAGTGACTTCATCAGTCTCCAATCACTGACACTCACGGACCCCTCCCGTCCCATTACCAATCCAAAAGACTCACTCCTCACCACACATGTCCGCCTTCTGACCTGCAGTTCCGTTATCAGATCTAGAAACGCCCGTCACGGCTTAACCCGGGACAGCTGTCACATCCATAGCGGCGAACTCTCCCGCTTCCTGTCTGGGTGAGCAAAGCACTGGGCTCCCGGGCCTGCGCTGTTCGGTACCGGGCAGCTTTGCCCACTCCGCACCCTGGGCGGCTTTGTTCAGGAGGCAATATGGCCGCTCCCATGCGCTGTGTCTCAGTGGGAGCCGCCATCTTGAGAGGCCGGCCGGTTCCGTACAAGCAGAGGAATTCGGTTTATTCGGAGGCTGGGCTGTACCACCGCGGCAGCGAGGGGAGGGGGAAAAGATGACATAAAGGAGAATTATACAAACCAGTAACATGCAAAATTTTGCAGAGAGATTTTATAGGAGGACTGGGTAAGAAGTTTGAGTGAATGTCCTCTATTAGAAAGCTTCATTTGGTGGAAGAGGAAGAATTTAGAACAGTAAAATATTCTCATTAGAGACTTTACCTAAAAGTGTTTGTAAATGGCACAGCCCTCTACCGGGCGATTCTACTTGCTGAGAGGGGTGAAAACGTGGAATGGAGATTCCACTGTGGGAAAAAGGGGCCAGAGTGATGGAAGAGTTCACTGAGGAGCAAAGAAAGAGGACACACAGAAATAATGAACTTTACGCTAAAAACGACTATATGGAATTCTCTAGGGGAAACTACTACAACTGCAGTAACAAGTTGCAGAGGCCGACTGAAGAAAATAAAGTGAGAGGGAAGAGGAGATGAGAATCAGAGACTAGGAGAAAACAAGAATAATGGGGGAAGGAGAAGCTTGTGGAGACAGAGAGATGGGAAACTTAAGCGTGAAAAATGGAAGCACAGGAACAGAAGTGGGAAACCGGACACAACACGGGAGACTGAGACCGAGAAGGAGGAGACTAAAACAACAGAAGGAAAGAAAAGAGAGGAAGAGAGTGAGGAGGTTAGACTTTAGGGAAAATAACTTGATTAAAAAAAAAAGAACCAACGAAACACTTATCATAACCTTTACCTTACATCAAGCTTTTTTACTTAAAAAAAAAGGCATACTAACAAAGTGATGTTTCCTGTACATAAATAGATACAATTTTGAATCATCACAGATTTCCCAACAGCCATGATTTCTGGCTTGTGTGTAATTAAGTGAGCAGCAATTTTACATTAGCAGTTTTGTTTCCCATGTCAAATAAAAACATGTCTGGATTTAGATATGAAGAGATTTTATTCAGAAAGATTATTGCAATAGGGAGAATGCACCAATCTCAGAAAGCTGCAAGCACCTCACAAAATCAAACAGAAAAAGGCTTTTCTTTAGTAGGGAGGTGTAAGAAGGGTTAGCAGGAACTTTCAAGAGATGGAGGTGTGCAAGTGACAAAACCAGGGTACTTTAACAGGAAATGTTTCTAGGGTCTTCGGATTCTGAGAGTAAGCTGCTGAGGGAGGATGTTGCGCATATCCTTACCCTTTAATGTATGTTTAAACTTGGGGGCAAGCCAAAATTTAGGAGTATGAGGGGAGGAAAAAGGCCTAAAATTTCGTCAAGGCAAAGAAGAGGGTAAGAAATGGGCAACCAACAGCACTCCAATTTAAACTTCCACAGTTACATCAATCTTTATTGAACGTCTTGTGCGTAAGACACTGTAGTCACTCACTGTGTTATGCACTAAGGGTATAGTAATGATTAATTCAGAATCCTAAAGCAGTGATACCTGTGGAAGTTGATATGGGAAGGGATCAGATTGTGCAGAGCCATGTAGAAATTGTGAAAATGTTAGCTCTTTATCCTAAGCATGATGGGAAGCTGTCCTTATTTTAATATTTAATTTAAAAAGAAGGTAGAGAGGAGTCCTCTCCTATAATAAAAGAAATAAAAATTAAAGCCACAGTAATTTACTATTTCTCATCTATTACCTTGTTAAAAAAAAAGTATTCTTAGTTTGGAAATACACAGTGTTAGTAGAGTCATGGGAACCTGGAATTCTCATATATTACTCATGGGACAGAAAAATGGTATAGCCCCTATACAGAAGATTTAGCAATAGTTAACAAAACTATATGTATTCATTATCTATTGCTGTGTAACAAATTACCTGAAATTTAGCAGTCTGAAACTATATACATTGTTGTAGTTAACTGTTTCATAGTTTCTGTGATTGGAGAATGTGGGAATAGCTTAGCTGGGTGGTTCAGGTCTAGTCTGTCATGAGGTTGCAGTCAAGCTGTCAGCCAGGGCTGCAATTATTTCAAGGCTGAACTGGAGGAGGATATGCTTCTAAACTCGATCAAGTAGCTGATGACAAGCCTCAGAATTTCAATCTCCAAGCTCGGTTATTCACCATGGGGGAATTTCCTTCGGCTACTCTATTATCCTCATGACATGGTAGGGGTCTTCCCTCTCAAGCCTCCCTCTTAGTATGGAAGCGGGCTTCTACCCACACCAGTGAGTCAAGGGAAAGATAGTGAGAGAGCACACACAAGATAGAAGCCATAGTCTTCTTATAACCTAAATTAAAAATGACATCTCATTACTTCTTTTGTATTTTATTTCCTGAAAGTGAATCACTAAGGGTGCCCACAATCAAATGAATGGGAATTGAGCTCTACCTCTTAAGGGGAGGATTATCAAAGCGTCTAAAACCACAACACTACATGTAAGCTTTTGCCTTTTAACTCAGAAACTCCATTCCAGGAATATATCCCAAATACACATTGGCAAAAAAAAAAAAAAAAAAAAAAAATTACTCATTGCGCTACTATTTTTAATACCAAAAGACATCAGTCAATCCGAACATCTACTAACAGGTCTAGCTGTATAAATTACAGTATACACACAAAACAGTACTATTCAGCTGTAAGAGAGAGACAGAGAGAAGTGTCTCTATGTACTAATATGGAGGTAACTTCAGGATATAATGTTATATGAGGGGAAAAAAAGTAGAAAAAAATAAAAATAGTTTGTTATTACCATTTATTTTCTAAAAATGTGAATATGTATACAGTTAATTCTACTTATTCATGGTAGCTATGTTCAGTTAAGTTGCTGCAAACACGGAATTAGTGAATACTGAACCACTTCTCCAAAGGGGAATAAATCAACATAAAATAGATTATAATCTTAAATTACAAGTTTGTATAATTAAGATTATAACCTTAAAAACAACTTATGTTGGTGGATTCTATTTTCTTTATTTTACCAAAAAAACCCCCCAAGGTTCAGAACAGTTAAGTAATTTGCCTGAGGTCCAGTAACAAAGGCCAGAGTTAGATTCAAACCCTATCCAACTGACTCCAGAGCTGGAGTTTCTTGCACTACACTGAATTGCCCCTACCATCCCCGTCATCTGTTCATCTCTGTATGAGAGCTGAAACAGGAAGGCAAAGCATCCCCTTGTTTAAACTCAGCCGGGAATGTGCGCATGTGGTAACTCAAATTTTTTGCTACTCTGTGCATGTCTGCCAATGACTGAAAAAGCACTGTGAGTATCGATTTTGAGATTATAAATACATTTTAGCAAGTAGGTGAATTTGCAGATACAGAATCTGTGAATAATGAAAATCAACTGTATATGTTTACCTTAAAAATAAAAAGCAAATGATGGAAGAATAAGCCATCAAATAAAATATAATCTACAAAAGGTATTATTAGTTATCTATTGAATTGTAGCAACCTACCCCAAAACTTAGTGGCTTAAAACAACACACATCTATTGTTTCACAGTTTATGTTGGCCAGGAATCTGGACATGGATTATCTGAGTCCTCTGCTTCGGGGTCTTCTACAAATCTATAATCAAGGTATTGGCCCAGGCTGGGGTCTCTTTCATCTGAAGACTCAAATGGGGAGAGATTCATTTCCAAGCTCAACTACATGATTGTTGGCACAATTTAATGCCTCAAGGATTGTTGGACTAAGGGCATTAATGTCCTTGCTGGTTGTTGAGAGGAAGCCACCCACAGTACTTTGCCATCCAACTTACAACTTGCTTATCTATGGAGTCAAGAGAAGAGTCTGTAAGCAAGATGGAAGTCACAAACTTTTATAATCTTATTATCAATATATAAGTGACATCCCCTCTATGTTGCCATATGCCATTGGTTAGAAGCTGCTTACTTATGCAGAGGGTATTACAAAAGGCCATGAATATCAGGAGGTGGGAATAACTGGCTACCTTAGACACTTCCTACCCCAGGGAGGAAGGAAATAAGATAGAAGGAACAGAAATCATACCTAATTTTCTTTGAATATACCATGTTCTGTTGATTTGACTTTGTAACCACAAAAAATTTTACATAATTATAAAACAAAATTAAATTTTATAAACCAATTCCAAACTTCTGTTTCTGATCAAAGTGAAGTAATAGGGAATGGATGGGAACTTTCACCTGAACCAATGGAAAAACCAGCGAAGTGTATGAAGCAATGGCTTTAAAGGTATTAGACATCAGGCTGTGAAGGACAGTGACCCTTGAGAGATGGGAAACAAATTGAGGTGACCCCTCTGATTGCCCAGTTTACTGCCTTGAGAACACTTCTAGGTATGACACAGGACAAGAGAGTCCAGGCAGGGGCCAACAGACTTCCAGAGTGGAGGAGAAAGAACTAATAGTACAGAAAGACCAAGGCAGCTATATTCACAGAGCAGAAGCCAAAGAGGAGAAAGCTGCACAGAAAGAGAGCTCCAGAGACTTGCAGAGGGTCCACTTCTAGTATTTAGGAGAGTACTGGTCAGTGCATATATGTAAGGAAAATCAGAGTCTGGGAAAAGAGACACCAGAAAGGAAGGAGGAAACAGTAACTGAAGCTCACAAAAAGTCAAGATTAATGCCTGTCCCCACCAGCCAGACTGGAAAACTTTACAATTCCCTGGGAAGAATACACAGAAGGGTCTTGCCTCAATAGTGGGAAATTATTAGCTCTATATTTAAATCTTGCTCTGGTGCCACCTAACAATTGTTTCCAAGTAACCTAACTGAACTACAGAAAAAAGCTTCAAAAATATGTATTGGAACACAGAAGTATCTATCATCCAACAAGGTAAAATTCACAATGTCTACCACTAAATCAAGAATTATCAGGCATGTATAGAAACTGGAAAATGATACTCATAATGAAGAGAAAAATCAGCAAAGAAGAAAAAACAGACCAGAATTGAAAAAGATGTTGGAAATTGTAGAGATAGATATTAACAAGTCACTATAGATCTTGCAGTCATTAAAAGGATAATGTGAGAATATTATGAACAACTTCAGCCTCATAAATTTGGCAAGGTAGAAGAAATGGACCATTTCTTCAAACACCAAAACTCAACTAAGATGAAATAGATCATCTGCATGGTCCTATAACTATGTAAAAAGTTGATTTTTAAAGACCTCACAAAAAAGGAAAAATGGTTGCACTGGAGAATTCTACCAAAATTTAAAGAATTAACACTGATTTTACACAATCTCTTCCAGAAAATAGAAGAGGAGGGAATACTTCCCAAATCATTTTATCAGGAAATTATTACCAAAACCATACCAAGACTGTACAGTGAAAGAAAACTACAGATCAATATCTCCAATGAAAGTAGACATAAAAATCCTCAAAAAATATTAACAAACAAAATTCAACAATCTATAAAAAAAAATTATACACTATGACTAAGTGAAATGTATTCCAAGTGTTCAAAGCTGGCTCAAAATAGAAAATTAACCAACAAGATACAAAGAAAAAGTAAATGATTATACCAATTGACACAGAACAGGCATTTGACAAAAATCCAATACTCATGAATGATAAAAAAAAATTCTCAGCAAAATAGTAATGGAGAGGAATTTCCCTAACTTAATGAAGAGCATATACCAAACAAACAAAAATCAAAAAAATACAACCCACAGAAAATATAATACTTAATGATGAAAGATTGAATGATTCCCCTTTTAGATCAGGAACAAGACAATGATGTTTGCTCTCACCATTCTCCTTCAACATAATACTGGAAATTCTACCCACCAAAATAACACAAGAAAGAAAAATTAGAAGCATACAGATCAGAAAGGAAAGAAATAAAACGGTCCCTATATGCAAATGACATGAATGATTGTCTATGTAGGAAATCCAAAGGAATTTATCAATATTATGCCTAAAACTAAGTGAGTTCAGCAAAGTAAGAGGATACAAGATCAACACAAAAATCAATCACATTTCTCTATACTAATAAAAACATGCAAACACAAATAAAAACAGTACCATTTTTAATCACTCCAAAGAAATTGAAACACTTAGGCTTACGCTTATCAAAACATGTAGGATTTTAGGAAGAAAATCACAAAATGTCATTAAAAGAAATCAAATAAATAGAGATATACCATGGTCCCTGATATGAAGACTATAAACAATAAAGATGTTAATGATCCCCAATTGATCTATAGGCTTAAAGCAATTTCTCTTAAAAATGACAGCAAGTTTTGTTTTGATTTTTGTAGATTTAGACAAAATTATTTTAAAATTTATATGGTGTTCCTTAAAAAAACTAAAAGCAGAGTTCCCATATGATCCAGCAATCCCACTCCTGGGCATATATCCAGAAAAGATGAAAACTCTAATTTGAAAAGATACATGCACCCCAATGTTCATAGCAGCACTATTTACAGTAGCCAACACATGGAAACAACCTAACTGTCCATCAACAGATGAATGGATAAAGTAGAAGTGACATATATACAATGGAGTATTACTCAGCCATAAAAAATAATGAAATAATGCCATTTGCAGCAACAAGGATGGATCTAGAGATTATCATACTAAGTGAAGTAAGTCAGAAAGAGAAATACAAATATCATAAGATATGACTTATATGTGGAATCTAAAAAAAGATACAAATGAACTTATTTACAAAACAGAAATAGACTTACAGACATAGAAGGCAAACTTATGGTCATCAAGGGGAAAGGTAGGGAGGAATGTATTAGGAGTTTAGGATTAACAGATAGACACTACTATATATAAAACAGATAAACAACAAAGACCTATTGTATGGCACAGGGAACTAGACTCAATATCTTGTAGTACCCTATAATGGAAAAGAATCTGAAAAAGAATACATATATATATATATATATATATATAAAAATGAATCATCTTGCTATACAACTGAAACCAACACAACACTGTATATCAACTATACTTCAATAAAAAGTTGCTTGTTGGGCTTCCCTGGTGGCGCAGTGGTTCAGAGTCCGCCTGTCGATGCAGGGGACACGGGTTCATGCCTCGGTCCGGGAGGATCCCACATACCGCGGAGCGGCTAGGCCCGTGAGCCATGGCCGCTGAGCCTGCGCATCTGGAGCCTGTGCTCTGCAACGGGAGAGGCCACAACAGTGAGAGGCCCGCATACCGCATAAAAAAAAAAAAAAGTTGCTTGTTTTGAAAAAAAAACTTACATGGAAAGAAACAGGCCCTAGAATAGCTAAAACAATCTTGACAATGAAGAAAAAAGTGGAAGGAATTACTCCCACAACTTCTATTAAACATTGTACTGGAGTTTCTAGTCAGTGCAATAAGGCAAAAAAGAAATTAAAACCGTCTGGTTGGGAAAGGAAAGGGTAAAACCACATTCACCTGTAGATAACATGATCTTCTATGCAGAAAACCCAATGTATTCTACCAAAAAATGGTACTAGAACTAATTAGTAAGCTCAGGAAGGTTGAAGTATACCAGATCAATATACAATAATTAGTTGTACTTCCATATACAATCAATAAATAACCAGAAATTAAAATTTAAAACATCTACAGTAGAATTTTTAAGTATGAAAGGTTTGGGGGCAAATCTGACAAAAGATGTGAAACACCTGTACACTGAAAACTATAAAACAATGCTAACAGAAATGAAAGACTTAAAGGAGCTACATCACATTCATGTGTCAGCTCATTATTTTTATAATGTCTAATTCTGCAAATTGACTTATAAGTTCAGTGCAATCTATTCAAAACAGCAGCAAGCTTTAGAGGAGAAACTGACAAGGAAAGAAATAAAACTGTCACTGTATGAGAAGGACAGTTTTATATTCACACGGAAAGGAAAAGGACCAAGAATCGCCAAAACAACTTAGCCAAAAAAAAAAAAATTAACTTTGAGGCTTAACACTACCTGATCTCAAGGCTTATTATACACACACTGCAATAATCAAGAGTGTGGTATTGGTGTAAAGATAGAAAAATGTATAAATGAAACAGAATAGATAGTTCAGAAATAGATCCAACTGATACAATAACAAAGGCAATTCTGTGGGGGAAAGAATCACCTTTTCAACAAATAGTGCTGGAATAATTGGATATCCATAATTTAAATTGAAACCTTAATCCATTCTTCATACTACATACAAAAAAATTAACTCAAAATGGCTCATAGCCCTAAATATAAAATCTAAAACTCCTAGAATAAAATGTAGGAGAAATCCTTTGTGACCTAGGATGAGGCAAAGATTTCTTAGTTGATACCAAAAGCACGAATCATAAAATAATAAATGATAAATTGGACCTCTGGTATTCAAAAGACACAATTTAAGAGAATAAAAAGAGAAGCCACAGACTAGGAGAAATTGTTTCCAAGTCATATATCTAATAAAGAACCATCAGCCAGAATATATGAAGACCTCTAACAATGAAATTATTTAAAATTGACCAAAAGATTTAAACAGACACTTCACTAAAGATATACTGATGGCAAATAAGAATAGGAAAAGATGCCCAACATCATTAGTCATCAGGGAAATGCTATGGTATCATAATGAGATGCCATTAATCACTTACTAAAATGACTATAATTTTAAAAACTAATATTACCAAATACTGACAAGGATGTAGAGAAATGAACTTTTACACACAGCTAGTGGGAATGTAAAATGGTGCAATCCCTTTGGAAAACAGGCAATTCCTCAGGTTAAGTATTCACTGACTATATGATCCAGCCATGCCACTCCTAATGTTTATCCAAGAGAATTAAGTATTAGGCATGAGCACAATACAACATACAACATCCAATACATGTGCATGCAAACATTTGTACAGGAATGTTCATAGCAGCTTTATTTGTAAAAGCCAAAAACTAAAATTAACTCAAATGTCCATCATAGGCATCCAAACGATAGAATACTAATCAGCAACAGAAAGGAATGAACTCTTGGTACACATAGAAAATCGTATTAAATTCAAAATAAGTATGCTGAGTGAAAGAAATCAGTAAAAACAAGAGTGCATATGTTATGATTCTACTTATATCAAATTCTAGAAAATGCAAATGAATATATAGTGGCAGAAAACAGGTCAGTCGTTGTCTGGGGATGAGGCAGAGAGCCAGTTGGGGAAGAGGAATTAATTTCCAAGCGATAAGAAGAAACTTTGGGGGATGATGGACATTTTCATTCTCTTGACTGTGGTGACAGTTTCACTGGTGTATACATAAACCAATGTTATCAAATATGTGCGATTTTTTGTCTATTAAACCTCAATAAACCTGCTTTTAAAAAACCCTACAGCATGCCTTAAAATGCCCTACATTATCTTCCTCAATTTTTTTGACATCATTCATTCCACTTCAGACATTCTTGTTCTTCTTCAACTCACTTTCACTTTAGGGCTTTTGAGAATGCTCCTCTTACTAGTATACAGATTTATCACTACTCTCACCAATTACCATAGCAAATAAGAAATATTTAGATTATCTCCCCAAAATGAAAATACCTTTTCCTTCTGGTCTTCCCTTCTCTTCTCATCTTTCTTACTCCCAACTTACTCACACCTTAAAAGCTTTCTGATGTATAAAATTTTGGGTAGGGCTTCCCTGGTGGCACAGTGGTTGAGAGTCCGACTGCCAATGCAGGGGACACAGGTTCGTGCCCCGGTCCGGGAAGATACCACATGCCGCAGAGCGGCTGGGCCCGTGAGCCATGGCCGCTGAGCCTGCGTGTCTGGAGCCTGTGCTCCGCAACGGGAGAGGCCACAACAGTGAGAGGCCCGTGTACCGCAAAAAAAAAAAAAAAAAAAAATTGGGGGGTAATTCCACTCAGGTTATTAAATGAGTAAAACTGTTCATTCACTCTATAATTTAGTTGTTCAGCAAATATTCAGTGAACATCTACTATGTGTCACGCACTCTTTTATAGCTTCAGCTATATCATTTTAATACAGCTAAATATTCCTGTTCCATTCATACTTAAATGCTACCAAAATGGATAGACAATAAACAAGATAAATTGCAATATGACAAAAGTACCATTTAAAAAGTGAAATAAAACAAGGAAAATTAGGAATGCTTAGGGGAGTGTTGTTGTATCACACATGGAGGTCTGCTACTCTTAGAGAATTCTGATCTAACCAGTCATCTAAGAACTCAGACTCATAATACAGTGTAATTCTACAGTGATAGAACACTGTATAATGATAATTAAGAGTGTACGCTCCCTAGCTCTACCAGAAGAAAGAGAATAATAAAGATTAGAGCAGAGATAAACAAAATAGACAACAAAAACCAACAGAGAAAATTAATGAAACCAAGAGTTGGTTCTTCAAAAAGATCAACAAAATTGGCAAACCTTTAACTAGACTTACTAAGAAAAAAGAGAAGAGATTCAAATAACTAAAATCAGAAATGAAAGAGGGGACATTACAACTGATTTTACAGAGCTAAAAAAGATTGTAAGAGAGTACTATGAACAACTGTACACCAAC
The DNA here is from genome assembly GCF_039906515.1 of Pseudorca crassidens. NCBI lineage: Eukaryota > Metazoa > Chordata > Mammalia > Artiodactyla > Delphinidae > Pseudorca > Pseudorca crassidens. The sequence continues at coordinate 126,991,095 of NC_090298.1, forward strand.
AAATTGAATAATCTAGATGAAACAAATTCCTAGAAACTCAAAACTTACCAGTACTAAATCATGAAGAAATAGAAAATCAATAGATTTAAAACCAGTAAGGAGATTGAATAAGTAATCAAAAACCTCACAATACATAACCCTGACTACAACTGTTGGGGGCACTTTCCTCCACAGTAGAGGTCAAGGAGACATGAAGGTCATATTTCACCCCATTAGAGATGAAGAGTCTGAAACGCAAAGAAAAACAAGATCTAGACAAGCAAGACAGTCTAGAAGATCAACACAGCATAGACTGATCTTTAGGAAGCTGAAAAAACAATATGAAGAAGTCATTGTACCCAAATCAGAGAACAAGAAAAAGAAAAAGGGGGAAAAGGAAAGCAGGATAAAGAGAAGGAAGAAGGAAAGAAGCAGAAACATCTAGAGAAGATAAATATGAACAAAAGTACTTCAGAACATATGATAAGATTTATCAGCCTTGTCTCCCAAGGCAATAGAAATAAAAGAATAAACAAATGCAACCTAATCAAACTTATAAGCTTTTGCACAGCAAAGGAAACCATAAACAAAATGGAAAGAGACAACCTACAGATGGGGAGAAAATACTTGCAAATGATGTGACTGACAAGGACTTAATTCCAAAATATATAAACAGCTCATACAACTCAATAACAAAAAAACAACCCAGTCAAAAAATGGGCAGAAGAGCTAAATAGACGTTTCTCCAAAGAAGACATACAGATGGCCAACAGACACATGAAAAGATGCTCAACATTCTAAGTATTAGAGAAATGCAAATCAAAATTACAATGAGGTACCACCTCACACCAATCAGAATGGCCGTGATTAAAAGGTCTACAAGTAATAAATGCTGGAGAGGGTGTGGAGAAAAGGGAACCCTCTTACACCATTGCTGATGTAAATTGGTGCAGCCACTATGGAAAACAGCATGGAGGTTCCTCAAAAAACTAAAAATAGAGTTGTCATATGATCCAGCGATCCCATTCCTGGGCATATACCTAGACAAAACTATAATTCGAAAAGATACATGCACCCCTGTGTTCATAGCAGCATTATTTACAATAGCCAAGACAGGCAACCTAAATGTCCACTGAGAGATGAATGAATAAAGAAGATGTGGTGTGTATATATATATATATATATATATATATATATATATATATATACACACACACACACACACAATGGAATACTACTCAGCCATAAAAAAAGAACGAAATAATGCCATTTGCAGCAACATGGATGCAACTAGAGATTATCATACTATGTAAAGTAAGTCAGAAAGAGAAAGACAGATACCATATGACATCAATTATATGTGGAATCTAAAATATGACACAAATGAACTTATCTATGAAACAGAAACAGACTTACAGACATAGAGAACAGACTTGTGGTTGCCAAGCGGGGGTGAAGGGGTGGGGAGGGATGGAGTGAGAGTTTGGGATTAGCAGATGCAAACTACTATATATAGAATGGATAAACAACAAGGTTCAACAAGGTTAAACAACAAGGTTCTACTGTATTGCACAGGGAACTATATTCAATATCCTGTAATAAAACATAATGGAAAAGAAAAAAAAATTTATCAGCCTTACAGACAAGAACTGACTTCAAGTTCAACCACTCCATCCTGTTCACTTTCTTTCTTTCTTTCTTTTTTTTTTTTTTTGTAACTTGTTAGCTTGTTTATGTCTCTCTGGGCATCATTCCCCACATGTGGGGCCCAGCTCTCTGGAACCTTCACTGGCCATCTTTTCCTCGTTTCTCCCCTGGGCACCAGAACCATAGGTAGATACAACCATGCGTCTCCCGCATCTGTAGACGCCTCCTGCCTCTTGTGCTATTTGGCCAAACTCTGAGGCTCCCCCGGCACCTTCATCTCCGGGTCTGTCCTGGTGGGGCCTTCCTCCCTAGGGTAGTGCAGGGGATTGGGCCACAGTTCCTTGCCGATGATCTCAGCAATCCTGTTAGACCCTGGGCAGTTGTGGTCAGACAACCAGTTGAGGAAGTTAAGGCTGGTGGTGTCCTGCCTGCAGTTGGGGGCTCCTCATTCATAATCCCAGAACCACTGGACTGGAGTGGAACGAGACGCCCTATATCCAGCAATGTTAAGGTGATATTCCTTAATGATCATGTCATTCCAGCAGCAGGTGTTGTTCCGAAAGAAAAACATCAACCTGCAGTGGTGCCTGGGATGGCCCAGTTCCTGCACCTCCAAATTGATCATGCAGCTGAGCGTGTCTTCATCTTGGTCACTGATCATGGCCGATATCTGGGGTTGGTTCATAATGGCTCTGGCCCATAAGCCAGGAATGCCCTGGATGATGGCCCTTCTGCGATCCAACTGAGGATTCTGCCTCTGACTGATCTTGCACTTGCCCTGCTGGCTTGGGCATTCAGAGTGCTCAGCTCTAACTGCAGGGCCCCCAGTGCCTCCAGCAGGGGCCGGGCAGTCGTGGGTCCCAGTTCTGGCTCTTCCTGCCCCTGCTCCTGGGGCTTCTCCTCCCACTCCTCTGCCTGCATCTCCTCCTGCTCCTCCTCCACCACCACCTCCACCACTTGCAAGATGTCCTCCACCAGCAGCCCTAACTCCTCCCAGGTCCCCACCACCTCTCCCTCCTCCAGGGCCACACCTTGCTGCATGACCTCCACCCTGAAGATGGTGGCCTCCTTGCCTGACCCACCAGCTAGTGTCCGTGCTGTACCCACCTCCCCCACCGCACCTGGGGACCCGCAGGCCCCTGCTTCCTGAGCACCCCCTCCCACAACTAGGATGACCCAGGGTCCCTGGGCAGCGCTGCCTTCTCCAGACCCCGCCTCACTCACCATGTGGCCCTGGTCCTGAGCTGGGGCAGCTGCGAAGGAGCGGGAGGTGGAAGCACAGCACGTGGCCTGCAGAGCAAGCAGGCCCAGCGACCAGACTCACCCTGCGCCACGGACCTCGGGGTGGGGGGTGAGGGCATCCTGTTCACTTTCTACCATGAACAGTTCACTCTACGATTCAAGTCATCTAAACAGGCCAAACAATCTTGTAGGTATAACTTCTGCGTATTCCAGAAGATTAAAAAAAGAAAATGAAAAAGAGGGAGAAAAGAGAGAAGAAAAAGGAGAAAACAAGCACACCCTAAATCAATCAGAGAGCAACAGTGACCAAGAGAGAAAAGAAGATCTACAGGAGTTTCATTTTGGACACAAGATAGAGACGAAAATGAAAAAGAACAACAATCAGATACAGATGGGAGATCCAATAAGAAAGAAACTTAGGTGGATTCCATTTCTAGATGTGAAACAAGTTCTATGTCATCTAGTGATTGGTATTAATTCCTTGCTGGGTTGCTCTGGATCATACAGTTACTTTAAAAAAAGAAGGACTTACAGTAGCAGGCTAGAAAAGGATGACTTACCTGACTTTAAAAAGCTTTATGAACAAATTCGAACTGAAAATGAAAAGCTGAAAGCATAGCTACATGATACATATATGAAACTGACAGATCTTAAACTGCAATTAGAAAAGGCCACCAGAGACAAGAAAGATTTGCAGATAGGTCACTATTGGAAGTTGGGAAAAAAGGGGACAGAGAGCTCTAAAAAGAATATCTCAAGTGAAAGAAGAGCTCAAAATGTTAACAGATCTAAAAGCAGACAACCAGAGGCTAAAGGATGAAAATGGGGACTTGAGCAGAGTCACAAGCAAACTTTCCAAATTAAATAAAAAGCAGCAAGTAATGGAATTGTACATATTTGTAATCCCATGGACCATAACTGAAAGTCACTGGAAACTGGGAAGGATCCTTGGAGGCTATCATTTTTGGATATGCTGCCAATTGCCTACTTATCTAGGATTTCTGTTTCATTTTGTTTTTCTTTTTTTTTTCCTTGTATCGAGGTCATTGTTTCATGTTAATGCAGCTGCTGAGAAGTGGGGTTTTTCATTTAGTTATTTTAAATAACTGAGAAAACTTGTGTACAACTCCAGCATATAAAGAAAGTGTTCAAGGCCAGATATGCCTCAGATATTTAACCAGCAAGCCTTAGTTGTACGTAAATACTTTTGTGTCAACAAAAACTTTCGGCTCTCACAGAAGACAGTTATTCAGCATTTTTTGATCTGCCAGTTTTCAGTTTTTCAATATTTAGGTTTTTTTGCTTTACATCTAAGTTTGGGTTTGTATTTTTTCTTTATAACTCTTCATGTGGCAGACATTTCTATGTTTTCATACCTTTATCATTTACAAAAAAGAACATGTGCTCTTCTGAGATTGTTGTTAGGTGCAGGCTAATGCTGTGTTGTCCCCCAGCTGGAACTGAGTTGCTTGGAGGAACATTTTTTTCTCATTGTTTGTGCAATATGCATTTATTTCTTATATGAATGCTTTAAAGTCAATTGAGAAAGTCCTACTTTCTGCCTTCACTGGTAGGATGTTGTTTCTGTTGTTTATTATTGTAGAATAAGAGATTAGACCCTGTAATCTTCACATTCATTTTGCAGGTACTGAGTGATACTGTATATATAAGTGTGTGTTGCTTGATATTTAGAAAACCCCGTGGCACACTTGACTATTTTCTTATTTCAAAAATCTGTTAACACAAGTAGGCTATTCCATAATAGTGTTAAAAACAAAATTTCCTAACAATGTGATATAAAGACTTTAAAAAGTACCCTATCTTTACAAAACTTTTCTACTGTAAAGTGCTTTTATTTTCAGTTTTCATTTGATAGTTTTCAACCACAATTTAAGTTGCATAGATAAATGCTTCACATTTCAAATACCTATATTTATCTGAGTGTTGTCTAAAATTGTTGTGCTAGCCAAAGTAATGCTATGAAGTCATTTCCAGATTTAACCCATGAGTTAATGTTAAATGCATTGTTATTGCCATGGGAAGAGGCACTGACTTTGATACTACCAGCATGTCCAGACTATACATGTACCAGTGACCTTTAAAAAAAAAACAACCAAGTACATAATGAATATGGCTTTTATTTGGACAAATAGCTTTATATTTTAATTAAACCATGCAAAAACTATTACATCTTTCTAGCATGTAACTGTCTCCTTATCCACTGAACATTTCAGACTTTTGAATAAATTGTACATTGGAAAGCTTATGGTCACGAATTGCATTACTGATTGTAGTGTATATTACACAAAATGTGAATTTGTCCCTCCTCATTTTAGAAGGTCACTGTGTTCTACTGCCTATCTGAGATTATTTTGGGGTTGGGAAAGAGTGTTTTCCCAGAAGGATTGTAAGTCTTCTCTCTCGATGGGTTTTATGAAGACGTGAGGTTATGTTCTTACCACCAAGCTCAGGATTCTAGATATTTAAAGGTACAAGGATAGTTATGGGAATTTTATTTTGATTTGAATTGTATGAATAGAACATCTGAATATAGAGAATTTCCATGATCTTATGAGGGCATAAAATACATAGATAATTGAACAGTTTGAGTGACTGCACAACATTTACGTATGAAAACAGGAATAAAATTAAGAAAACAATTTCATTTATAGTAGCAAGAAAAAGAATAAAATACACGGGACTAAAGTTAATCAAGGAGACAAAAGACTTGTACATGGAAAACTACAAAACATTGCTGAAAGAAATTAGAGAAACACACAAACGGAAAGAAATCTCATATTCATGGACTGGAAGATTTAATACTGTTAAGATGTAAATATCCAAAGTGGTCTACAGAGTCAACATAATTTCCATCAAAGCTCCAATAATGCTTTTTGCCGAAATAGAAAAATCCATCCTAAAATTTATATGTAACCTCAGGAAACCCTGTATAACCAAAACAATCTTCAAAAGAAAAACAATGTTGTAAGTCTAACACATCCTGATTTCAAAACTTATTACAAAGCTACTGTAATCAAAAGAGTGTGGTATTGGCATAAGAAAAGACATATAAACCAACGTAATAGAACAGAGAAGCCAGAAATAAACCCTTGCATATATGGTCAAATGATCTCAACAAAGATGCCAAGACCATTAACAGGGGAAAGAACAGTCTTTTTCAATAAATAGCATTGGGAAAACTGGATAGCCACATGCAAAAGGCTAAATTTGTACCCTTATCTAACACCATATATAAAATTACCTCAAACTGGATCAAGGTCCTAAACAAGAGCCACCTGTCAAAGCTGCCTTTCAGAAATGAAGGGGAGATACTTTCCCAGACAGCAAAAACTGAGGAGGTTCATCACCACTATACCAGCTTTACAAGAAATGCCAAAAGGAATTCTTTAAGCTGAAATGAAAGGATACTAGCTAGTAACATGAAAATATAAAACACAATTGTAAAGGTAAGTACATAGTCAAATTCGGAATATTCTAATACTATCATACAATGGTGTATTAACCACTTAACTCCAGTAGAAAGGTTAAAAAAGATAAAAGTATTAAAAATAACTGTAGCCAAAATAATTTGTTAATGGATATACAAATAAAAAGACATAAACTGTTACATTAAAAACATAAAATGAGAGGGAGTAAAGGGTAGTTTTGTATGTAATCAGGTTATCATCAGCTTACAATAGAATAAGATATTTTATGTGAGCCTCATGATAATCACAGCAAAAACCTATAGTAGATACACAAAAGATAAAGAGAGGGGAATCAAAGAACACCTCTAAGGAAAATCATCAATTAACAAAGGAAGACAGCAAGAGAGGAAAAAAAGAAAAATAGAAATACAAGACAGTCAGGAAACAATAAGATGGCATCAATAAATCTTTGCTGATCAACAATTACTTTAAATTGATTAAATTATCCAGTCAAAAGGCATACAGTGGCTGAATAGATTAAAAAAACAACAACAAAACAAGACCCAATTATATGCTGCCTACAAGAGACTCACTTCAGCTTTAGGAACATGTATAGGTTCAAAGTTACAGAATGGGAAAAGATATTCCAAGCAAATGGAAACCAAAAGAGATCAAGCATAGCTATACTTATATTAGACAAAATATACTATAAGTTAAAAACTGAAACAGAGACAAAAAAGTTCATTATATAATGATAAAAGGGTCAATTAATCAAGATAATACAATATTATAAATATATATACACCCAACATCGGACTACCTAAATATTAGGCAAATACTAACAGGTCTGAAGAGAGAAATAAAACTACAGTAATAGTAGAGGACTTCAATACCCCACTTTCAACAATGGATAGATCATCCAGACAGAAAATCAACAAAGGAACTTGAACTACATTTTAAATCAAATGGACACATACACAACATTTCATTCAACAGCAAAGGAATACACATTCTTCCCAATGGCACACAGGACATCCTCCAGGATAAATCATAAGATAGATCACAAAACAAGTCATAGCATATTTATGAAGAGTGAAACCATATCAAGTGTCTTTTCTGACCACAGTGGTATGAAACAAGAAATCAATAACAGAAGCAAAACTGAAAAGCTCACAAATATGTGCCCACTCTTGACACTTCTATTGAACATAGTACTAGAAGTACTAGCCAGAGCAATTAGTCAAAAAAAAGAAGAAAACAGCCATCCAAATTGAAAAGTAAAAAGTAAAAGTGTCTCTGTTTGCAGATGACATGACCTTATATACAGGCATACCTCAGAGATATTGAGGGTAAAGTTCCAGGCCACTGCAATAAAGTGAAGAGCGCAATAAAGTGAGTCACACAAATGTTTTGGTTTCCTAGTACATATAAAAGCTATGCTCAAAATAGAGTCATGTACCAAAATGTTAATTGCAGCTCTATTTAAAATAGCCAGGAGACGGAAACAACCTAAGTGTCCATCATCGGATGAATGGATAAAGAAGATGTGGCACATATATACAATGGAATATTACTCAGCCATAAAAAGAAACGAAATTGAGCTATTTGTAATGAGGTGGATGGACCGAGAGTCTGTCATACAGAGTGAAATAAGTCAGAAAAAGAAAGACAAATACCGTATGCTAACACATATATATGGAATTTAAGAAAAAAAATGTCATGAAGAACCTAGGGGTAAGATGGGAATAAAGACACAGACCTACTAGAGAATGGACTTGAGGATATGGGGAGGGGGAAGGGTAAGCTGTGACAAAGCGAGAGAGTGGCATGGACATATATACACCACCAAACGTAAAATAGATAGCTAGTGGGAAGCAGTCGCATAGCACAGGGAGATCAGCTTGGTGCTTTGTGACCACCTAGAGGGGTGGGATAGGGAGGGCAGGAGGGAGCGAGACGCAAGAGGGAAGAGATATGGGAACATATGTATATGTATAACTGATTCACTTTATTATAAAGCAGAAACTAGCACACCATTGTAAAGCAATTATACTCCAATAAAGATGTAAAATATATATATATACTGTAGTCTATTAAGTATGTAATAGCATTATATCTAAAATCATGTAATACTTTAAAAATAACTTATTGCTAAATAATGCTAACCACCATCTGAGCTTTCAGCGAGTCTTACTTTTTGTTGATGGAGAGTCTTGCCTCAATGTTGATGGCTGCTGACTGATCAGTGGCGGCTGCTGGAGGTCGGGGTGACTGTGGCAATTTCTTAAAATAAGACAACAGTGAAGTTTGCCACATTAATTGACTCTTCCTTCACGTATGATTTCTCTGTAGCATGCAATGTTTGATAGCATTTTACCCACAGAACTTTCAAAGTTGCAGTTAATCCTCTCAAACCCTGCCGCTACTTTATCAACTAAGTTTAAGTAATATTCTAAATCCTTTGTTGTTATTTCAACAATCTTCACAACATCTTCACCAGAAGTAGATTCCATCTCAAGAAACCACTTTTTTTGCTCATTCATAAGAAGCAACTCCTCATCCGTTACAGTTTTATCATGAGATTGTAGCGCCTCAGTCACATCTTCAGGCTCCACTTCTAATTCTGCAAGAATTACCAAAATGTGACACAGAGACAAAAAGTGAGCAAATACTGTTGAAAAAATGGCACCAATAGATTTGCTCAACACAGGCTTGCCACAAACCTTTGGTTTGTAAAAAACACAACATCTGCAAAACATAATAAAGTGAAGCATGATAAAGCAAAGTATGCTTGTACAGAAAACTAGAGACTTTACCAAAAAACTTGTTAAAATAATAAATTCAGAAAAGCTGAAGGATACAAAATCAATATGCAAAAATCAGTTATTCATCTATATACAAACAATGAACTATTGGAAAGAGAAAGTAAGAAAACAATCCCAGGGAATTCCCTGGCAGTCCAGTGGTTAGAACTTAGTGCTTTCACTGCTGAGGGCCTGGGTTCGATCCCTGGTCAGGGAACTAAGATCCTGCAAACCACACAGCATGGCCAAAAAAAGAAATCCCATTTACAACAGCATCAAAAACAATAAAATACTTAGGTATAAACTCAAACTGTAAACTGAAAACTATACGATACCAATTTAAAAAACTGAAGAGGACACAAATAAATGAAAAGATAATCTGTGTTCATAGCTTGGAAGATTTAATATTGTTAAAATGTCTATAGTAGCAAAACAATCTGTAGTTTCAATGCACCCACTATTAAAATTCCATTGGCATTTTTCACAGACACAGAAAAAACAATCCTAGAATTCATCAGGAACCACAAAGACACTGAATAGCCAAAGCAATACTGAAAAAGAAGAACAAAGCTGGAGGCAACACATTTCCTGATGTCAAATTATATTACAAATCTATAGTAATCAACAGAATGGTACTGCCATAAAAACAGACACATAAACTAGCAGAACAGAATAGAGAGCACAGACATAAACCCATACACATATAGTCAGCTAATCTTCATCAAGAACACACAATGGAGAAGGGATAATCTCTTCATTAAATGGTGCTGGGAAAACTGGGTATCCACATTCAAAAGAATGAAACTGGACCCCTACCTTACACTACTCACAAAAGTTATCTCAAAATGGATTAAAGACTAAATTTACCTGAAACCATATAACTCCTAGAAGAAAACAGGGGAAAAGCTCCTTGACATTGGTCTTGGCAATGATTTTTTTTGGATATGACACTGAGAGCAGAGGAAATAAAAACAAAATAAACAAGTGGAACTACATCAAACTAAAAAGCTTCTGACTACAAGTAACTCAATTTCGTTTTTTTTTATGGCTGAGTAATATTCCATTGTATATGTCATACAGAGTAAGTCAGAAAGAGAAAAACTAATACCGTATGCTAATGCATATATATGGAATCTAAAATAAAAATGAACCTAATGGCAGGGCAGGAATAAAGACGCAGACATAGAGAATGGACTTGAGGACATGGGTGGCAGGGGAGGGGAAGCTGGGGTTAAGTGAGAGTAGCACTGACATATATACACTACCAAATGTAAAATAGATAGCTAGTGGGAAGCAGCAGCATAGCACAGGGATCAGTTCGGTGCTCTGTGATGACCTAGAGGGGTAGGATAGGGAGGGTGGGAGGGAGGCTCAAGAGGGAGGGGATATGGGCATATATGTATGCATGTGGTTGATTCACTTTGTTGTACAACAGAAACTAACACAGCATTGTGAAGCAGTTATACTCCAATAAAGATGTATAAAAAATTTTAAAAATAAAAATAATTATAAATCTAAATTAATTAATTAAAAGGCTTCTGAAAAGGAAATAATCAACAAAATGAAAAGACAACCTATGGAAGGGGGGGAAATACTTGCAAATCATTGATCTGGTAAGAGGTTAATATCCAAAATATATAAGGAACTCATACAACTCAATAGCAAAGAAACAATCTGATTATAAAATGGGCAGAGAAATTGAATAGGCATTTTTCCAAAGAAGACATCCAAATGATCAACAGGTATATGAAAATGTGCTCAACATCACTAATCATCAGAAAAGAGCAAATCAAAACCATTCTAACCTCATACCTGTTAGAATGGCTATTATCAAAAAGACAGATAACATGTTGGCAACGATGCAGAGAAAGGGGAACCCTATACACTACTGGTATGAATGTAAATCAGCACAGCTATTATGGAAAACATATGGAGGTTTCTAAAAAAGTCCTGCTTGTGGGCATATATATCAAAAGGAAGTGAAATCACTACTTGAAGAGATACCTACACCCCCATGTTCACTGCAGCATTAATCACAATAGTCATTTTTATAACTACATGACAGGACTTCCCTGGTGGCACAGTGGTGAATCTGCCTGCCAATGCAGGGGACACGGGTTCAAGCCCTGGTCCAGGAAGATCCCACATGCCGCGGAGCAACTAAGCCCATGCGCCACAACTACTGAGCCTGCGCTCTAGAGCCCACAAGCCATGAGTACTGAGCCCGTGTGCCTAGAGCCTGTGCTCCACAAGAGAAGCCACCGCAACAACAAAAGCCACTGCAACAAGGAAGCCCCTGCACCACAACAAAGAGTAGCCCCTGCTCACCGCAACTACAGAAAGCCCGTGCACAGCCACCAAGACCCAATGCAGCCAAAAATAAATAAATAAATTTATTTTTAAAAACTACATATGACTATATATATATATACATATATATACACATATATAAAACTCAGCTATAAAAAATGAAGGAATTCCTGTACAGCACGGTGGCTATAGTTAACAATACTGCATCATATGTCTGCAAGTTGCTAACAGAGTAAATCTTGAAAGTTCTTAGCACAGGAAAAAAACCTGTAGCTATATGAAGTGATGGATGTTAGCTAAATTTACAGTGGCAACCATTTCACAATATATGCATATCATTATGCTGTATACCTTAAACTTATACAATGTTTGTTATATGTCAGTTATATCTCAATAAAACTGGGGAAAAAAAGGAAATCCTGCCTTTGTGACAACATGGATGGACCCTGAGGGCATTATGGTAAGTAAAGTCAGATAGAGAAATATAAATACTCAATGACCCCATATATATAAAATATGGAAATGCTAAACTCATAGAAATTGAGAGTAGTTTGGTGGCTGCCAGGGTCTGAGGGCCAGGGAAGATGAGATACTGGTCAAATGGTACACACTTCCAGTTATATAATAAATAAGTTCTGGGGATATAATGTATAGTATGGTGACTACAGCTAACAATACTGTATCATATACTTGAAAGTTGCTGAGGGTAAATCTTAAATGATCTCACCACAAAAATAAAATAACTATGTGAGGTGATGAAGGTGTTGACTAACCATATTGTGGTAAATGTCACATTATAAATATATATTGCATGTATCAAATTATCACTTTGTACACCTTAAACTTACGTAATGCTATGTCAACTATATCTCAATAACTCTAGGGAGAAAAACAAATTTAGGATTATAAGGTTTTTACTTAACATCTTTGGTATGTAATTTTTTATCATACACCTGAAATCTTTGGTTCCTAAAGACATTCATAACTACAGTAGTTCTCCCTTGACCACAGGGGATGTTTCAAGACCTGCAGTGGATGCCTGAAATTGAGCTCTGTTTTTTCCTATACATACATCCTATGATAAAGTTTAATTTACAAATTAGGCACAATAAGAGACAATAAATAAAAATTAAACAATTATAACAATATACTGTAATAAAAGTTATCTGAATGTGGTCTCTCTCTCAAAATATCTTCTTGTACAAATTTAATGTCTTTTCCATCTTAACTTAAGCACTTATCATGCACTGTGGCCATAACTTTTGAAGTCTGAGGTGTGACAGCAAAACCAGCATAAATTATTTTTCCATCTTCATAATTTCACAGATTTGTTCTTACCATAGGTCTTAGCAATCTCAGCATACAATTTTTTTCTTTCCTTACTAAGTCAAAAACTTTTACCTTTTCACTTTAAGAAAACATTTCACAGCCTCTCTTTGGCATATCTTAATTGCCAGCATCACTACTATTGTGCTTCAGGGCCATTACTAAGTAAAATAAGCGTTACTTGAACACAAGCACTGTGATACCATGACAGTTGATCTGATAAACGAAATTACTACTAAGTGACTTCACAGACAGGATACACTGGACAAAGGGATGATTTATGTCCCAGGGAGTGGGAAAGTAAAAGACTTCTTCACACTACTCAGTATGATGTGCAATTTATGAAGTATTTACAGAATTTTGCATTTAATATTTTTAGATGGAGGTTGACAACAGGTAACTGAAAACACAGAAAGCGAAACCGCAGATAGATAAGGGGGGACTACTGTATTTGATCCATTCCTTCATTTTTTTTCTTCTCTCTGTATATGTATCCAATATTATTATCAATACCAGTATTATGAGTAACAGAGACTTACTGAAAAAAACCTTCTTTGCCATTCCTTTATCCTTATGATATATCCCACCAGGAAAAACAGACAAACAGTTTAAAGTTACTTGAAATTATTTCTCGGTATGGTTAACCACCAATGCTATACGTGTTTAGTTTCATTTTGCTAAATTTTTAGGTGTCACTTCATTTTGACTTTGTTTTGTTACTATCTATACTATTTACCTGGTTCCAAAGTCAATTATACAAAAGCAACTTACATTTCATGAGAGGTCTAAGGGATATCACTATCCTTTCCACCATGTTCAGTCACCTTAGAACAAAACATTTTAATTAATATTTGGGTCTTTCCTTTCAGCATCTGTACTTATATATAAGAAAATATGTCCACTTGTTCCCACCACTACCTGTCTTTCTTAGAAGACAGTGTACTGTAATTCTCTGTGCCTTGTTTTATTTAAGAACATGAATGGAGAGTATAAAAAGACATATCTCATTCCTTTTTAGAGTTGCACGGTCCCCAGTGTGCAGATACACTATATTTAAACATTTTCTATCAATAATCAGGCTGTTTACTGTCTTTTTTCTGCTGTGAATAGTGCTATGATGAATAAACGTAAGTATGCACCTCTTTTTTTTTTAAGATTTTTTTTGATGTGGACTATTTTTAAAGTCTTTATTGAATTTGTTACAATATTGCTTCTGTTTTATGTTTTGGGATTTTTGGCCCTGAGACATGTGAGATCTTAGCTCCCCAACCAAGGATCGAAGCTGCACCCCTGCATTGGAAGGCGAAGTCTTAACCACTGGGCTGCCAGGGAAGTCCCAAGCATGCATCTCTTAATATATCTCCAACATATCTTTAGAAGATTCCTAAAAATGTTTAGAAATTGCATATGTAATTTTGCTAGATACATCCAAGTTTATTCCAAACTAATCACTTCTTTTAACACAGAAGAAATTTTAATATTAATATAAGCCATTTTATCAATCTTTTCTTCATGCACAGTGTTAAACATTTTTCCCTATCCTAAGGCTATGAAAAGTCTCCTATATAACTACCTGGAAACTTTGTCATTTTGCATTTCATATTTATATTTAGATTAATTGACCCAGAACAATTTATTAAAAAGATAATTTTTCCCCTTCTGATTACAATACCACTTTTGTCATAAAGTTACTCATATATAATTTTTTCATTTTCAGGCTCTCATTTCATTCATCTATTTTTGTCACTCTTGTGTCAATACTATATTGCCTACATTACTACAGCTTTGTGGGAAACCTTAGTCTGATCAATTCTCTAACATTTGTTCTTAATGAGTGACTTGCCTATTCTTGTCCCTTAGTATTTCCATATATATATTAGAATGAATTAGATACAGATATAGATATATCACAATTTGTATGTGTTTGCAAAATAAAATAAATGAAAAGTAATTGAGGTCTCTTTAACATAGCATGAGTTATATCACCAGACACAAAGGCAGTGAAATGGACAAAGGAGAGGACAGGAAATCTGAGATCAGAAGCAGTGTGTCTTAAATGCAAATCAAATTTAAATGTGTGCACATTGGAATTAGTAGCCTATTTCAAGAGAAGAGAGAGGGATAAACAGGACAAATATTAGCTAAGAATGTGCTGTCTGCAGATTTAGAGAACCAACATATGGAAACCAAGGGCGGAAAACCGTGGTGGGGTGGGGATGGTGGTGTGCTGAATTGGGCGATTGGGATTGACATGTATACACTGATGTGTATAAAATTGATGTCTAATAAGAACCTGCAGTATAAAAAAAAAACAAAAAAAACAACTAATATTAAATTTTCTTTGGGTTATTTGTATGTAAATATGTTAATATAAATGTTTCAGACATTACATGAAATTTCTAAAAATCTTACATGTTCTGGTATAATGTTATAAGTCATAATTCTAGTTATTACTTTAAAATGCATATATCAGAAGTAACTAAAAAAAAAAACATGTGCTGTCTGCCAGGATTTCACATACAGATGAGCAAACAGACACTGAGGGTTAAAAAGGTCTTCATAGATGTCACACAATCTATTAATAAGGGAACAAGGGTTAAAACTCATGGCCATCTGACTTTAGAACCAATGTCTTTCCACCACACCAAGCTCCTAGAAGGGTGGGGTAAAAGGGAGAAATGAGCAAGCAGTGTCAATTCCAAGGTCCTGGGTCCATCCACAGACACAAATCAACTTATATTATCAAAATTAAAAAACACAAAAAGACCACATTTATTGAACCTTTTCAACCCATCTTTCCATCATTGTATAAGAAGAATTTTACATATACTTTTAGGGTCTGATGGTCAAGTCCCCTCCCCTTAGTGCAGTTTCTAGGTCTTGGCACTTTTTGACTCATGCTTTCTTCATGTCCTCTTTGGGGAATTACTGCATGGCCGTAATTACGAGAGGCTAACATTAACAATATTACCACATGCCTAACTTATTATGTAGTATAATCAGGAACATGTAACTTCAAAATAGACTATATGTAATTTGTTCTGTTATGCTAATCATTCAGTTCCAAATCTTAAAAGTTTAACATGCCAAAGTGAAAACTTATATAAACAAAACTTTTTTATTCTCTTGTATTATCTTTGATAAAAAAATTAATTACATTAGAAATATGATTTCATTTGTAAAATAGTACCAACAAAGATGCCTAGAAACACATTAAATCTGTGAGTTTTGTTGTACTTATTAAGGCTTGAACAGATACTGAAGGCTTTTCTATGCTTAGTCCATTCTTATGATTTCACCACTATATGAATTCTCTGATGTACAGTGAGTTGTGATTTCTGGATGAAGGCTTTTCCACATACAGCACATTGATAAGGTTTCTCCCCAGTATGAATTCTCTGATGTACAACAAGGTCTGACTTCTGGGAAAAGGCTTTTCCACATTCAACACATATATAAGGTTTCTCTCCTGTATGAATCCGCTGATGTCCTGGGAGGTGAGACTTTTGAGAGAAGGCTTTCCCACATTCAGTACAAACATAAGGTTTTTCTCCTGTGTGAATCCTCTGATGTCCAATGAGATGTGACTGCTGACAGAAGACTTTTCCACATTCACTGCATTTATAGGGCTTTTCTCCAGTATGCGTTCTCTGATGTATAATGAGCTGTGACTTCCGGGAGAAGGTCTTCCCACATGCAGTACATTCATAAGGTTTCTCCCCAGTATGAATCATCTGATGTATAATGAGTTCTGACTTTCTGCTGAAGGCTTCTTCACACTGAGCACATTTGTAGGGTTTCTCCCCTGTGTGAATCCTTTTATGTATGATGAGGTGGGACTTCTCACAGAAGGCTTTTCCACATTCAGTACACTCATAGGGCTTCTCTCCAGTATGAGCTCTATGATGTATAATCAGCTGTGACTTCTGGGAGAAGGCCTTCCTACACTGATTACATTTATATGGCTTTTCACCAGTATGTATTCTTTGATGTATAATGAGGGGTGATTTCTGGGAGAAGGCTTTCCCACAGTCACTACACTCATATGGTTTTTCACCAGAATGAACTCTCTGATGGATAATGAGGGATGATTTTTGAGAGAAGGCTTTTCCACATTCAGAACATTCGTAAGGTTTCTCCCCAGTATGTGTCCTCTGATGTACAATGAGATGTGATTTCTCACTGAAGGCTTTTCCACAAGCACTACAACCATAAGGTTTCTCTCCAGTATGAATTCTTTGATGTATAATGAGCTGTGACTTCTTGAGAAAAGATTTTCCACATTCAATACATACACAGATCTTCTCCCCAGTTTCAACATTCACGTATTGAATAAGAGATTGTTTATCGCTGATGATGTTTCCATACTGACTACCTGCACAGTGTTTCACTCTATTATGAATTTTTTCATGCTTAGAATAGGAAGAACTAGGTGTTCTCCCACATCCAAAATTCTCATCTGTGTTTTTTCTTGCATAACCCCTATTACAACTGAATAGGTTTACAGTAGGTTCCAAGCTCTTTTCAAATGAATCACACTTATACAGTCTTTGTCTTGAAGTATCTAGGTCTGTGCAGTTATGAAATATTTTTCCAAATGCATTATATGTATAGCTTGACTCTTCAATAACTGTTTTGTTGTTGATGATTGTGACTTGCCTGAGAAGTCTGTCTTGATTTTCCTGATCTCTCTCCAGCTGGTCACCTTGCCAGACCTTTAAAACGGAGTACAATGAATGATCCCTTGTGACACTTTCCAGTATGTCCTTATGAAAGTAAACATCTCCAAGTGTATCCAATTGATGTGTGTCAAGTCTAGTCTCCCTGTCTGAAAGAATAAAATTGTAGAGATAAAATCAAACAGATACAAAGATTGAGTAGAGGACAGAAGAGGTGAAACAAATGGATGATCCAGGATGGTCCATGAAGACAGAGAACTGGGCGGGCAACAGCCCATTTAAAACACAACAAAACGTAAATTTATTGGGTGAGTAACTAAAGATGGACTTTACTTCTGATAATGGTGGCATGAGGTAGTCACGGACTTCCCCTCCTCAGAAAACAAGTATAAAACTGAATAAAATAATTTTAAAAACAACCAATTCAGGGCACTGGAAAACTACCAAACGCAGGCCACAAGGTGAAAAGTGTTTACTTGTCAAAAACTTCTACTTCATTAGGTAAGAATGGGGAGTTTGTGGCATTCTTTCCTAAGGTTTTCCTGTCTTGCACCCCTAGTTTATGGGGCATTGAGAGATAACTCAAATCCACAGGATACAGTTTTATGCTGATAGTAGAGCAGCTAGTAATTTAACAAGGAGAATTTGTACGCAAAAGAATCATAGAAAGGTTGAGATAATGAACTTGCCATACATTCCTACCTGACTGCTAAAATATTTGTGAAGAGAGATCCTAGTGAGCCCAGCAGTGATTGAAAGGCTGGGGAAACGTGCAAATTTCCTATGCTTTTAAAGTGTTCTGAGACATGCACAATCCAGGTGGCAAAGAGTAAAAGTCATACTGGCTTTAGGTGTCTAATAAACCTGTCCAAATCATTAGTTCACATCTATAGCCAGGCTTAATCAAACAAACAAAACTAAGCAGAGATATTAGTGATGACACTCCACAGGACAGAAAGATGTCACAGTTTAAGCCCAAGCAAGTGCCTCTAAAACAAAAACTCTCAGAAGGAACAAAAAGATCCAAAGACGCTATAACGTACTGTCTACAATGTAGAGCTTTCAACCAAAAATTACTACACATATAAGGAAAAAAATGTGACCTACACTAAGGAACAAAATCAGTCAATAGAAACTGACTCCAAATGGGTGCAAATGTTGAATTTAGCAAAGACTTTAAAGAAGCTATTATAAACATATTCAAAAAACTAAGGGAAAATGTTCTAAGGAACAAGTGAATAAACTGACAATTTCAAAAGAGGAAAGAAAAATATAAAAGAACCAGTTTGACTATAAGAGGCAGGAAGAAGAATTTTTGAGAGTAATGGAACTTTTCTGTATCATGATTGTGGTGGCAGTTAACTTACTCTATGCCTTTTTCAAAATTTAAAGAAAGAGTAACATTTATTTTATGTAAATTAAAAAATAAAAGAACCAAATGAAAATTCTAAAGTTGAAATGAAGATTTCACCAGATGGGCTCATTAGTGGATTTGAGATAGCAGAAGGCAAAATCAGAATCAGTAAACTTGAAGAAATATCACTAGAAATTATTCAGCCCAAAGAACAAAAAGAAAAATTATTTTAAAAATAGAATCTCAAGATCTGTGGAGCAGTTAGGCATTCCAGTATACGTGTAATTGGAGTTTAGAAAGGGGTGGGGGGGGGAGAGCCAAAAGAAATCTGGAGAAATGTCTTTAAAATTACCAAATTCGGTGGAAAACATTAGTTTGCACATAGAAGAAGCTCAACAGACCACAGGAAGGATACCAAGACAACCAGCCAAATCAGAATTAAACTGCTGAAAAATAAAGGCAAAAAGAAAAATCTTCAAAGCAGCAGGAAAAAAATGACACATCATGTATCAAAGCATAACAGTACTGTTGGCTGAATTTTCAACACACACACACACACACACAAAACTGAGGTCAGGAAATACTGGAATGACACACAGTCAAAATACTAAAAGAAAGCAACCTGTCAACCAAGAATTCTACATTCAGTGAAACTTTAATAATGGGAAAATGAAGACATTTCCAGATAAACAAAAAAAGTTACCAACAGAACTGATCTATAAGAAATACTAAAGAAAGTCTTTCCTGCTGAACAAATAATACCAGATGATAACTCAAATCTACAAGACAACAGAAAAATTTTAAACTATTTGGGTAAAGTATTTAAATATGTATAATTTTAAAAATATTTCCTTCTAATTTCTTCAAAAGACTTTTTAAAGCAAAAACGGTAACACTATACTGTCAAAGTTATGACAAATACAAACGTAACATACATGACTAAAAGAACAAAACAGCACAAGGTGGTTCAGGAGGGCAGAAAATGGAGCTATGCTAGTGCAAGTTTCTATAATTTGTGAGAGAAAAAAAAGCAGTATCAACATAAGGTGGGTTATAAGAAAATAAATATATTGTAATCCCTATAGCAACATCACACACACACACACAACTACCAACTAAAAAATAAACAGGGGAATGAAAATGGTCTATTAAGGACTTCCCTGGTGGCACAGTGGTTAAGAATCCACCTGCCAATGGAGGGGACACGGGTTTGAGCCCTGGTCTGGGAAGATCCCACATGCCGCGGAGCAACTAAGCCCATGCGCCACAACTACTGAGCCTGTGCTCTAGAGCCCGCAAGCCACAAGTACTGAGCCTACGTGCTGCAACTACTGAAGCCCGTGCGCCTAGAGCCCATGCTCCTCGACAAGAGAAGCCACCACAGTGAGAAATCCACCCACCGCAACAAAGAGTAGCCCTCACTCACCACAACTAGAGAAAGCCTGTGTGGAGCAACAAAGACCCAGCGCAGCCAAAAATAAATTTTAAAAAATAATAATTAACAAATAAATAAAATTCAAGTCATATTTTAAAAATATATTTTAAAAAAAGACAAGTAGACAAAGAAAATCAGTAAATATCAATGAACTTAACTGACATCTACAGATATCCCATCCAACAACAGAACACACATTCATTTCAAGAACACATTAATCAAACATCAGAATAGACTATATACTGGGCTTCAAAACAAGCTGCAATAATTTTATAAGGATGGAAATCATACAGAGTATATTTTCCAACCATAATGGAACTAAATTAGAAATAAATAACAAAAAGAAATATCAGAAATCTCCCCAAATATTTGGGAATTAAATAACATATTTGTAAATAAACTATGTGTCGAAAAGTCCAAAGAGAAATTAGCAAATAACTTGAATGAAAATGAAAACACAAAATATCAAAAATTGTGGGACACAGCTTCATTCTTAGAGGACAAATTATATGCAGGTAATCCTCATTTTGCAAGATTTCAACAAGCATGAAATTTAGTTACCACAGTTTAGTTAAATAACACCAGTCTGCCAACAACATAGTTCACACTTTAACGACCACAGTATGTCTAACAGCATAAAGTACAAACTTCACTGCTAGCTCTTCAGTCCATAAATCACTAAATAAATAACAGATACACATCATGATCAGTACCCAATCATTTCACTTCTTTCAAAGTCTGTTGGTGACTATTAACTTCACATCTGTTGTCCAATATATATACAGACAGCAAAGTGTGTAGTTTGTTTCTTCCTTGTATCCCATTGATAAACCCACGTGACATTATCCAAATTACCCTAATCATCCAAAAATGTGTAACTGAAAGAGGGAACTGACCAACAAAGATGTAAATGCAGCAAAGAAACAACACATAACAACACTGGATGTGATTAGAAAATAGCTGACCATGTTGGCATTGCCACTATTTATGAAACTTTATAGATATGCAGCCAGAGGAACTTAGTGAAGGCAAACTTATCAACATAAATTTCTGGGTTGTGATGGAAAGGATAAAAATAATTCAAAGAAAGTGATGCCTATATTTTCACATTACCTTCGACATATTTCACAACACTGAAAGCACAAAGGAGAAAATGTTGGAAGCTGACCCAACCTTAGAAAGTAATATGACAATTCACTAAGGCACAGAGAACATGTTAACTCCTTATCATAAGTTATACAATTATAAGAAGGCAAGCACTGTTCAAACCACTCTACATAGAGTTTTTTAAAAGAAATAAAAGACATTTTCAATGCTTCCAATGTTTTAAATTGCAGGGTAGTAAATAAGTATTAGTTTTACTACATTTTCATCTCTATAAACAGTTATAACCAACAGCAAGATAGCATTTTTTTTCAATTTTCTTTTTTTTTTTTTTTGATGTGGACCATTTTTTTTTTAAGTCTTTACTGAATTTGTTATAATACTGCTTCTGTTTTATGTTTTGGTTTTTTGGCCACAAGGCATGTGGGATCTTAGCTCCCCAACCAGGGATCGAATCTGCACCCCCTGCATTGGAAAGCAAAGTCTTAACCACTAGACCACCAGGGAAGTCCCCAAGATAACTTTTAATGTTTTGACGAAAAATGTTTAAAGGTCAAAATCAATTACAATTTTTCCCGTCGATTATAAAAATTACTTGGCAAAGTTCTGGCTTCCATGGTAATTTTTACGGCCCCTCACTACCATACAAAGTAAGGACTATCTATTAAATGTTCATACTAGAAAACAATAAAGGTTTCAAATTAATGATCTAAGCTTCTACCTTAAGAAGCTAGAAAAAGAGCAAATTAAACCTAAAATAAATAGAAGACAGGAAACAATAAAGATCAGAGTGGAAATCAATAGAAGATAGACAAACAATAAAGAAAAATAAATGAAATCAAAACCTGATTATTTGAAAAAAAATTAATGAAATTGCTATGTTTTAGCTAGTGATGAGGAAAGAAGAAAACAAAGTATCAGTGTCAAGAATGAAAGACAGAACATCTCTAGAGATCCTATAGACATAAAAGAACAAAAAGGGAATATTATGAAAAAAATTTATACCAATAAATATGACAATTTAGATGAACTGGAAAAATTCCTTGGAAAAAAAAACAACCTACCAAAACTGACTCAAGAAAAAGTAAATAATCTACATAGATCCACATCAAGGAAAGAAACTTAATAAATAAAAATCTTCCCACAAATGTCCATATCTAGACTGGTAAATTCTATCACTGTAATAAACCATAACCATGAATGTATCGGTTTTTCTCAGTCTGAGTCCTTCTAGCAAATCAGCAGAACTGAAGGTGGTCTTGCAGACCCCCAATACAACTAGTAAACCAAATCCAGCAGCATATAAAAAGAATTATACACCATCACCAAGTGGAACTTATCCAGAAATATAAGGTTGGTTTGTTGTCCAAAAATCTATTAATTAAAATTCATTAACACATCACATAAATAGATCATTTCAACAGATGCAGAAAAAACATTTGTCAAAATGCAACACATTTTCATGATAAAAACACTCAGCAAACTAGGAATAGAAAGGAACTTCCACAACCTGCAAAGGGCATGACAACCTACAGCTAACATAACTTAATGGTAAAAGACTGGATTTTTCCCATAAGATCAGGAACAAGACAAGGATGTCCATTCTCCATTCTATTCAACATTGTACTAGAGGTTCTAGGCAGGGTAGTTAACCAAGAAAAGAAATAAAAAGCATCCAATGTGTAAAGGGATATTTAAAACGATCTCTATTTACAGATGATAAATTCATTTATATGGGAAATCCTAAAGAATTAGCTAAAAACTATTAGAACCAGTAAACTTTGTGAGTTTGCAGGATCCCAGACCAACATTCAAAAATCAATTGCATTTCTATGCACTTGCAATGGACAATCCAAAAATAAAGTTAATGAAACAATTTCATTTACAATAGTATCAAATAGAATAGAATACTAAGAAGTATGTTTAACAAAGATGTACACAACTTATACTCTGAAAACTATAAAACATTGCTGAAAGAACTTAAAGAGGATCTAAATAAATGGAAAAACATTTCATGTTCCAGGGATCAGAAGACTTAATACTGTTAACATGGCAATACTCCTCAAATCGATCTACAAATCCAACCAATCCCTTTCAGAATCTGAAGACGTTTATTTGTGGAAACTGATACTCTGATTCTAAAATTCATATGGACCCAGAAGAGCCAAAACAATGCTGAAAAAGAAAAACAATGTTGGAAGAATGATACTTCCCAATTTCAAAACTTACCACAAACAACAGTAATCAAGAGAGTGTGATACTGGCTTTAGAACAGATTTATAGATCAACAGAATAGTATAGACAGTGCAGAAATAAACCCTTTCATTTATGGCCAACTGATTTTTGGCAAGGGTACCAAGACCATTCAATGGGAAAAGGAGAGTCTTTTCAATAAATGGTGCTGGAACAACTGGATTACCACAGGCAAAAGAATGAAGTTGGACCCTTACCCCACACCATATGCAAAAAGTAACTCAAAATATCAGATCAAAGACCTAAATGTGAGAGCTAAAAGTACAAAACTCTTAGGAAAAAAACATAGGGGTAAATCTTCATGACATTGGATTTGGCAATGGATTCTTGGATATGACACCAAAGCACAAACGACAAAAAAAAATAGATAAACTATACTTCATCAAAATTAAAAACTCTTGGGACTTCCGTGGTTGCACAGTGGTTAAGAATCTACCTGCCAGTGCAGGGGACATGGGTTCAATCTCTGGTCCAGGAAGATCTCACATGCCGCAGGTAAACTAAGCCCATGCACCACAACTACTGAGCCCACATGCTGCAACTACTGAAGCCTGGGCACCTAGAGCCTGTGCTCCGCAAGGAGAGAAGCCACCACAATGCGGTGCCTGCGCACCACAACCAAGAGTAGCCCCCGCTCGCCACAACTACAGAAAGCCCGCGCTCAGCAATGAAGACCCAATGCAGCCAAAAATTTTAAAAAATTTTAAAAAAAGAGTTAAAAACTCTTCAATGTGTGCTTCAATGACACAAGAAAGTAAAAAGAAAACATGGGAGGAAGTATGTGCAAATCATTTATCAGATAAGAGATTTATATCAAATAAGAATTCTATACAAAGAATTATATCTATATAACAAACTTTACATGGAAGTTCTATACAAGAACTTTATATAAAGAGCTCTTATAATTCAATAATAAAAGACAAATAACTCAATTCAAAAATGGATGGGGGGCAAGATAGGGATAGGGGATTAAGAGATACAAACTACTATATATAAAATAAATAAACAAGAATATATTGTACAGCACAGGAAAATATAGCCATTATTTTGTAATAACTTTAAATGGAATATAATCTATTAAAATGTTGAATTACTATGTTGTACACTTGAAACTGAGATAATATTGTAAGTTAACTATACTTCAAAAAAAAGGACAAGTGATCTGAATAGACATTTCTCCAAAGAACATAAATAAATGGCCAATAAGCACATGAAAAAATGCTCAACCTAATTAGTCTTCAGGGACCGTTTTGGTTCAACATACAGTTGCTATATTACCCATCAATTCTACTCCTAGGTACACACCAAAGAAAAAAAAAAGATATGTCTATACAAAAACTTGTACATGAATGTTAATAGTAGCATTATTCATGTAGCTAAAAGGTGGAAACAAGCCAAATATCCAACAACTGATGAATGGATTAACAAAATGTAGTATATCAATACAATGTAATATTATTCAGCCAAAAAAGGAATGAAGTACTGATACATGCTAAAATGTGGATGAACCTTGAAAACATTATGAAAGAAGTCAGTCACAAAGGACCACATATTATATGAATACATTTATATGAAATATCAAGAATGAGGCAAATCAATACAGACAGAAAGCAGATTAGTGATTGCTTAGGGCTGGGGAGATGGGAAGAAGGGGTGTGATAGCTAAAGGGTATAGGGTTTCTTTTGGAGGTGATAAAACTGTCTTAAAATAGACTGTGGTGACAGTTGCACAAATCTGTGAATATCCTAAAAACCACTGCTGACTTTAAATGGGTGAACTGTATGGCATATGAATTATATCTCAAAGCTGCTTAAAAAAAAATAATAACAGAAAATTTCAGGGTACAGCTAGTGAAACACAGCTGTAGTCACAATATGTAACCAACTTTATATTCCACTATTCCCCAATAAATATCTTTTATTTAAAGTCAAGTAAGCCCAGAAAATTTCTATCAGATAAACCATGTTGATTTCTAACTCCAAGGATTTGTACATGTCCTTTCCTAGAGCTTGCCCTCACCTTCCTCCTTCTGCCTAAGCCACACTTCAGATATGCTTCAAAGTAGCTGGTTCATGCTTTGAAAAATGCCTTCTTAAATTATGCCACATCTCTTTAGACTATAATTTTCACTGAACCCCTGAAGCAGTAACTATATTGGACATGCAATTTTATATAGCTGTAAATCTTGATGTCTTGTCTTTCTATGTATAACCTATGTTCCTGAAAAGCATTTGCCTTCTATTGTCTTTGACTCTTTTAGAAAGGTACTAAAGATATGATTGTTGAGTGGATCAATAAGAAATTTCTCTTCTGTACATGGCTCACTACTACTGAATTAACTAGTTGTCGAATACCTACTACACGCACAGCACAGGAGCAAGAAGGAAAAGGAGTTATCAATCTGGGTGGAAATGTAAGTCTTAGTTGCCAACCAATTAAAAACAAAAACAAACTGATATTTCACTTCCTTTGTCTTCCATCTGCCAGATTTTCACCTGGATAGATCCAATTTGATATGTCTCTCTTCATAATCCATGGCTCTTCTCCTTGTTCCAACTTAGATATGACACCTGGTTTGGAAACTGGATACCCTATGATAAAAAAAAATTGAGGAATTGAGTTGACTACACTGAAGAAAGAAGAAAAGATACAGTTTTAGGAGCCCTACAATGAAGTCCAGCTGGCCCTCAGAACAGTAATGACCTTCCACTGGAGAGAAGAAAGAGAGCAAAAAGTCACAAGTAGGTCAAGAACCCACCCAACTCAATCAAATTCCAGTGAGAGGCACTGGATTGGCTAACTCTGAGTTATGTTGGGAAGCCATCCTTACCCACTGAGACCAGGTGGCTGTAGTTCTCCAGCATTACGTCCCTGTACAGGGTCCTCTGAGCAGGGTCCAGTTGCTGCCACTCCTCCTGGGTGAAATCTATAGCCACATCCTCGAATGACACTGGACCCTGTAATAGCATGCTCCTGTTCAATCTGAATTGATCATTCTCATCATTTTTACCATAGCATACAAAACTACATTCCCAGTTCTACATTATGCCTATTGAGAAAAATGATGTAAAGATCTATCTTCAGCAAAAAGAGTCAAACACAGCAAGAGAACAGGAAAGTAAAAGAGACCTAATCACAAATGGAAATTTAATCAAGGCAGCATCCACTTCAAATAAGTGGATTATTCAACAAATGGTACATGAAAATGCAAATCATGCATATGATATTCTCTAACTTTCCACTGTGTCTTCTCGAAATTTATATATAACGAATATATATATATGAACTATAGTTTAATAGTGGTTTCATGTGGTTTCAAAATATATAATCTGCATATTACATAGTAACTCTTTTCAAGTCTTTATCTTTCGTTCTCTCTACATTTTCCCTAATCCTAATTTTTGACTTTCCACTCTTTTCTATTTCATTGTATGGAAATCAAGTACAAAGTAAGCAAGCAACTCACCTGAGACTTGGTCATCTTCTGCTTCTCTTCCAAAAGGGAAAAGGTCTGAGGAATCAGGACTAGGAGATAGAATGGAGCCTCCTGGAGCCAGAACTGACATTCACCAGTCTAGAAACACTACCACCAAAAGTCACGTGGATAACAGGCCACCCTGTAGAAGAAGGTCATTTGGTCCTACGGAAGAGTCCTTACCGAACCACCATGTGAAGGAAGCCCTCTTGTGATTATAATATGATCACATAGAACTTGGACAAGGTGTATTTTTAATTGGATGAATGCTGATATGTTTTCTGTTGACTTACTAACACCTTATTGTTCCCCTTTGGACCAGCAATTATATTTGTTATTCTATATGCAGAACTACCATAAGACAATAATCATGGATATATATGTAAAGATTTAACTGAAGATGGAGCAGATCCCTGGCAATAAGAATGGGAATGACGAAGTAGAAAACTGCTTCTGTTTAGGGAATATGCATTCCCATATTCCCTAAACAGAAGCAGCCAGTAAAATCCTAAGAGTTCTTTCATGTTTTCCCCTAACTTGGCAAATTCTCTTGCCAAGTCAGTATTCATGGATTAAAATTGTTGATTTTGTTAATTTTAAGATGTTTTCTGTTTAAATTTTTATTGCTAATTTTTAATAGTGCAGTTTCTATATTAAAAAATATATAGTTATAGGTTGGAACTACTGTTAAACATGAACATACCATAATACAGCGAGATAGTTACCTGGTAATCTTCTCAGTCCCAGGATGGGTCATGCAGACATGGGCTGAACTCATTTAGAGGAAGTGAGTCCTCTCATGATAGGAAGACTGTTTCATATAGGGTATCCCAGGCTTTGTCAAAATAAATCTGGAAGAAAACAATCAAACAGTCATGCTCATCTCTGAACGCCCAGCTCTGCAACAAGTAAACAGCAGGCATTTAATAAATGTTTGTTGAACAGAATGTAGAAGGACTGCAATAAACTGAGGAAGAGGCAGGGTTGAAATAAATCTTACATGAGAAAGAGAAAAAGCAGCCCTTCCTATCTGAGAACAGGCCTGGCACTCATAACTCTCCTATTTAACATGAACAATTACAAGAAACACTTACATCAGACAGGCCACTCCCTGACCAGGACAGAGCTAGACAAAAACAACACCTCTCTTAAATCATACCTGAACACAGACAAAACATCAACATTCTCCAATTCACAAAATACCAAACATCCCCCTCTCCCAACTAACATGAAGGATTGCTACTTTTTTACCTATCACACCTTTAGCTTCAACCTAGTCATTCTTCTCTCTAGATAAGATTTATTAAAATTTCCACTCACTGAATTACCCCACTTCCTGACAACATCCAATTCAGAGCTAGGCCCGTTCCCTACACCCTCCTCAAAATCACCTAACACAAGGCCATATCCTATAACAAGTGTTTTCTAACACCCTCTTATCGAGACACCCTTAACGCTCCCCACTGTGTACGTGTTCCTAACTAGATGCAAGAGCAGTAAACCCAACTTATTCAACTACAGGGTGTTCCTGGTAGTTTTTGGCTCGACGGAATTGACAGTAATAATCCTGTCCCTTTAGATTTGTTTGGTCTTACATTCAAAGGATGTTTTCTTCTGTGATGATATGAATGATGGAAAGAGATGACGGCTTGAAAAAAACATCTGAGGAGGGGCTTCACCTTGAGAGTAGCCTCTGACCTACACAGACTGTAAAGTGAGGCATTTCCCAGTAAACTGGGACTAACCTGTATCAGCTCTGGGCCCCATTAATAACCTCTAAAAATCACTGAATCACCAGGTGCAGAAATCAGAAATCTCAAAGAGCACCTCCAGCCCCACTCCCATCACAGCACTGGCCATATAGGTCCACAAATCACTGGCCACACGGATACCCCATCAGCGCACAGGTCCGCGGTCCCTGACCCACAAATAACACAGCTCTCCCTATGACTGATCCACATACATACCCAACACTCATACTAGAGACTCCCCACCACTGACCCCATAGACCTTCAATTATTGACCCTCATGGACCGCCGTCCCAATAACAATTTCAGTCTTCCTCAGGTCTCAACCCATAAATCCCCCTTCTGACCCCCAGCTCGATTATCAGGTCCCAAAACGCCTGCCACAGCTTATCCCAGTACGGATGTCACATTCATAGCGGCGAACTCTCCCGCTTCCTGTCTGAGTGATCAAAGCACGAGGCTCCCGGGCCTTCGCTGTTCCGTACCGGGCATTTGGCCGCTCCACACCCTGAGCGGCTTTGTTCAGGAGGCAATATGGCCGCCCCCAAGCGCTGTGTCTCAGTGGGAGCCGCCATCTTGAAAGGCCGGCCAGTTCCGTACAAGCAGAGGAATTCAGTTTATTCGGAACCTGAGGCTGGGCTGTACCACCGCGGCAGCGAGGGGAGGGGGAAAAGATGACAAAAAGGAGAATTATACAAATGCGTAAGGTAGAAGCTATCGCAGACTTTACAGGATTGGGGAAGAACTGCAGTACGGCAGTACTTTACTGGAAGACTGTAACTGGTGTAAGAGGAATTTGGAATGGTGCAATCCTTTCGTAGGAGAGTCTACTGAAAAGGTCCGCTAAATGGTCCAGGAGATTCCAGTGTGGGAGAGGGGCAAAAGTGATGGAAAACTTGGGAGGCAGAGAGGGGCATGAACAGTTACTTATGCTAATTATTATAGGAAATCCTCCTAGGGGAAATTACAGTTATGGTAATAAATCGCAGGGGGTGATTGACGAAAAAAAGGAAAATTGATGGATAAACAACAAGGTCCTACTGTATAGCACGGGGAACTATAGTCAATATCCTTTAATAAACCATAATGGAAAAGAATAGGAAAAAGAGTATGTGTATATATATATATATATATATATATATATATATATATATATATATATATATATACACATAACTGAATCACTGTGCTGCTTTCCTGTAAGGCACAAACTAACACAATATTACTTCAATAAAATTATTTTTTTAAAAAAAGAAAATTGAGACAGGGAAGAGGAGACTGAAACACAAAATAAAGGAGAAACTGAGGAAAAGAGAAAGGAAGCCTAAGGGACAAAAAGACCTAAGGCATAAGAACAGAGAGTGGAGACTAGAGGACAAAAGGGGGGAGAATGAGGGACTGAGAGTGAGAGACTGAGGACAGAGGCAAAGGAGAATGAAGGAGAAGGGGGGATTGACAGATAGAAAAAAGGAGAAATGAAAGGAGAAGACTGAGGTGGAATGACCCACCATAAAGTTTTGTTTGGAACTGCCCCAGGAAATCCCTCCCAGGGACTTCAAAAGTCCTGCTTTGGGAGGATGGCTGGGGAAAGTTGGAGAATAAGTACAAAACCCATAAGGTGGTCCCAAAAGTAAAGGCGTAAGCAACACTGTTATCCTCTCAAGTGGATAAGGCAACGATTTTATGCCTTTCCTGGTCGTTACTATTGCTTTTTTCTTCCCTTGGCTGTTGATGCTGGCAGTCATGATTTGCAGTTTACAAAAATGCAAATCCACTGTTGCATCACTCTGGAGTGATACAATTTAAGTGCACTGCAATCATAAGCTTTAATAATTAGTCTGTGGCCTTGTCTGTGGATTAACTGCTGTGCTTTGTACTGATATAGTACTAGTTTAATTTCTAACAGTGTGACTATTATGACCATGTTTTCTAAGAGTTCAGATAACGAAAACGAGAACATTTTTAATACCAATGACAGCATGACCCAGACATCACCAACAAAGACTCTTATTTTAATAACAGATGTAAAGACATATCCACATCTAGATTAGGGAAGTAAATAACTAAAACAGTGCAAACTGCAAAAGATGAAAAAAGGAATTTGGGATTGGGCATGGTGGAGGAGGGGAATAAAAGCACATACGGAGAATTAAATTTAAAAGTCAAGGATGAGACAGACAAATACTTCTAAGTAAATGGGTTTTTTTGTTTGTTTTTGGTCCCTCGAAAAGACACCAATGCGAGTTGAAAATAGTGGCCGTTGAATTCGACTGGACAGATCACTCCTAAAGGGAATCTAGGCAGCAGAAAAGAAACCTGTCAACTGGCCCAAAGTGCCCCCAACACTAGGTGTACTTCTCACCTGGTTAAGGTTGCCTACTGGGTGTTTAAAAACCAAAATATAGAGGATAAAAAGGCCTGGAGGCAAGCCCACCTACTGGTTGTTGCCCTTCAGTGTCAACCAGACGGCATGGGAATTTGAACTAACTACCCACGGAGATTCTCGACCTGGTGAGTGGTCCCCAGCCTCCACCAAGGTATAGCAAGTCAAGAAAACTAGTACCCAATCAGTGCGCCATATGTAAACAAGAGGGACACTAGAAGAGACAATGCCCTCAGCGCCCCCCAAGGTGGATGGAAATGGCAGAACCCGGCCACAACCCTCGAAGGCAGATGGTCCAAATAGATGAAGAATAATGGGGCCAGGGGCTCCTAAGCCAGCACTCCAATTGACCCCCGAGAAGCCCCGTCTGAGACTGGACACTGGGGAAAAGTCTGTTGAATTCTTAGTCAACACTGGTGCCACTTTCTCAGTTCTGAACACCAGATCAGGCACTCAGTCATAAGAGTTGTAAAATTATGGGAGTATCAGGGAAGGCCCAAGAACGGGCATTCATAGAGCCATTAAAATGCAAATTGGACAAACACATCACCCATTCCTTCCTACACATTCCCAAATGTCCTATATCCCTGATAGGAAGGGATATCTTACATAAATTAGGAGTTACTATCCACCTAATGGGAGACAAACTGGAGATTGGCATTCCCCTAGACGGGGGGCACAAGATGGTAATGTTAATGGCTGAGGACAAACTTCCCTGGACAGATCTGAACAATTAGATCAAACAGCTAAAGGATGGTCTCCTTGCCTACGGGCAGTAGTAGCTACTGCAACCCCGCTAAAGGAGGTTGAGAAGTTAATGTTCAGACAGCAAATCACCCTATGAACTCCACACCAGTTTCAAGCATTTAGTAAGCTCTAAGGGAACAGGTCAATTCAAGTCCAGCCTACACTTTTGGATACCTTAGTGGTTACTATGAAAACCTGTCATACACTGGGAGTTCCCTGGTGGTCCAGTGGTTAGGAGTCAGCACTTTCACTGGGGCGCGGCGCAGCCAAGAAACAAAACAAGACAAAACAAAAAACCTGTCAAACCTGTCGTACATTAAATCCTGCCATCTTACTACCTACAGAAACAGGGCCCTTAGAACATGAGTGTATAGAAACAACAGACACAGTCTATCCCAGTCACACCGACCTAGGAATCAAGCGTCTCCCAAACGCTGAAGAGTAGTTTTATGAGGGAGGGAAAAAGCCTGGTGGGATATGCAATAACCCCCCAGACCCAAGTCATAGAATGAAGAGGCCTACCCCCAGGGACTTCAGCCCCAAAGGTGAAACTGATGGCCCTCACCCAAGCCTTAGAGCTCAGGACAGGGAAGGCCTTAAATATTTACACAGATTCCTGGTATGCATATGCCACCCTACACAGACACAGGGCTATTTGAAGGGAAAGAGCTATGCTTACTGCAGAGAATAAACAGGTGGTACATGGCTTAAGCATACTGAAACTCTCAGAAGCAGTACAGATTCCAAAAAAGGTGGCAAAGATTCATTGCTGGGGTCACCAAAAGGAGGATGCAGAGGATAATGGGAAACGACACGGTGGATGCAACTGCCAGAAAGGTGGCCCTAGAACCAGTAACTTGGCAACTACCCTTCGTACTTTGAAGGTCAGATCCATCCAATTATTCCCCAATCTACACAAAAGAAATATTAGACAAAACCCCAAAACGGGGCTTCAATAGGGATTTGGGGAGTCATGGGTGGCTAGTTAATGCCCCAAACTGTAGCTTGCCAAGCCATCAGGGAGGACCATTAAGGTTCTCACTATGGGAGGGAAGTCCTAGATAACTACCTGGTGGAGATCATGGTGACCCCAAGCACGAAAAACGTAAACGTTGGGTAGTTGAGACCTGCCCCAATGGTACAATAAATAACCCCAACACCAGAGCCCCCAGAGGCCCCCAGATAAGACCCATTCAAACCAGAGGGACAGACCCTGGAGAACACTGGCAGTTAGATTTCACTGTCACACTGAGAATATCGGACAATTTCAGATATAAGCATTCCCCACTAGAACTGAAAGGGCAGCTGAAGTGACTAAGGCATTACTAAAAGAAATAATCCCCAGGTTTGGGCTCCCAGGATCCCTACAAAATGATAATGATCCAGCGTTTGTGTCTCAAGTGACGAAGGGGATAGTGAGTGCCCTGGGCATAAAATGGACGTTACACTCAGCCTGTCAAGAAAACTGGATGAAGATTCTTCTGACTGCTCTGCTCTACGTGTGGTTAGTCCCCGGTGGGGATAAGTTAAACTTAAATGCACCTGAACTCATGAATGGTAGATCCATTCCCCAAGCCCAAGAAGGGACACCCTAACCCCCTTGGAATGAAACAACTCAAGCTCTCCACGTAGGAAAAACCATGAAAGCTCTCACAGAATATGGTAACCATGAGCGGCCTGCACACACTGACCTGGTCCTATATCCCTTCCAGCCAGGAGAGTGGGTGTACCTAAAAACATGGAAAACAGGCAGCCCAAGACATCAACTCACTCCTAAGTGGAACGGACCGCACTTAGTGATCCTAACCACTCATTCTGCCCTGAAGTTGCAGGGGATCACTCCGTGGGTACATCACACTCCAATGAAGAGGGCTCCTGAGCCCCAACCTCTCGAGAAATAACCCAAGACAACAGACACCATCCCCCACCCCCACCCCCACCCCGCTCCACACTACTCTTGTGAACCTCTCTCCAACCTAAAACTCCTTTTTCAAAAAAAGGCAAAAGATAAGTAATTGTATATGCCAAGCAATAGGAATTTTAGGATAACTGGATTGCCCTAGATTATCTGTTGGCTGACGAGGGAGGGGGTCTGTGCAAGTCAATACAACATGTTGCTTTTACATCAGTGTAAGTGGCCTGATTAAAGAAAGTGTAGACAGGCTACTAGAAAAACCAACTTGGTTAACAGAAGCCAGCCAGCCTAATCTGGCCAAATTTTGGAACAGGGTAAAACAAGCCCTCCCCAGCATCCTTGGTTTCTACGTTTCCTGGGCCCCTTAAGAACCATTGTCCTCTAGCTGATACATATTTGGGCCATGTAGTTTAAATTGTCTGGCATCCTTTGTCTCCAAAAGATTAGAATCTATAAAACTTCAAATGGTGGTCGCTCAGGGATACAAAGTCAGGGCTGAGGCCAGTCAACAATCAAACATATCTCAAGGCAGCAGGGGAGAAGTTGTGCTCCTCCACCTGGGGTTATGACAACACCCAAACTCGGCAGGAAGCAGTTGCAGAAGACAGACCCTCGCCCCTCAGCACCCGTCAAGAATGAGGGGCAGGTCAAAAGAAAGAGGGGGGATTTGCCACTTTGCCAAAGGCCACTAGGGTCCCCTGGGAAAAATAAGATGGAATCTAAGTGATAAGGTCCAACCTCTTCTTTTGTGCTTAGTCTAGTTTCACTGGCCTGTAGAGGGCCGTGTGCAGAGAGGCCTTGCACCTAACCCATCGCATCAGAGCTCCCAGAGCAGAAGCACCGTGCGCTGTGCTGGACACCCCATCTTGGCCTGAAGTGAGCGGAAGCCTGCGCAGGACATTCAATTCAAGATGGCGGTGGCAGCAGCGGTCGTGTGCAGACGCTGTACCCGGCACTTAAGTCTGAGGTGCGTGACCAACACGCCTAACCCTCACCCAGGAGATCTCCACCCCGCCCGCCACTGACAAGAACCCTATAAAGTAGCCCCGCTAATGGTCCTTCCAGGAGAACATGTGCTCTAGAGCGCCAGTTTGCACCTCTCCATTCTTTGACCACAGAATAAAGCTTTCTTTTGCTTCTGAAGTAGACCCTTCTTGGGGCCCGACTCCAAAGGGTCGGGAACACACCTTCTTAATATTGAACTCCCCTGAGAAGTAAATCTGTCTCCAAGCTTTTTCAAATTTTTCTCTTTAAATATTACCCAGACGAGTTAGCTATTGGTCATCATATTTGTGTAATCAATATAAATTTGTTTGTGTTCTTCGGAATTATCCCACTCAGTACTAACTTCAACCATTGTTAGCTTCAATTTGCAGGCATTTTAATAAAATCTGTAAGATGTATTTCCCATTTTGTCGTAACTTCATACTCACAGGCCCACAAAGAAAAGCCTTGGGTTCAAACTCAAATTCCAGAGTTAAGCCCTCAAACTTCTAGTGAAAGCCGATCCTGCCGGGAGAGTTCTTGAAACGGGGTAGGTACGGACGCCTCCTGGCACACTGCGCCTGTGCGTCATCCCCCAGTGGACCTTTCGCCGGGAAGGGGGTTGGGGACCGGGGCGGGAAACGCAGTGCTGGAATCAGGTGGAACGCGCCAGGGCCACACCTCACGCGCGCCTGGCCTCTCGCTGCGCGTGTGCGGCACCTCAGGGCGGGCGTTCTGGGAGATGTAGTTTGCAGTCGGAGGGAACACGCTCCAGCGAGCCCCGCGCGAGGCGGCTTCTTCTGCGCATGTGTGCGCTCCAAGTCCTCACGGTGGTGACCCCGCGCGGGGGTGAGGCCCGAGAGGTTAAGCCCTTCACCTGGCTGGCCTCGGTCGGGGCTGGAGGTGCGCCGTGCAGAGGAAGATGGCGCGGGTATGAGGCGGGTGGGGAGTAATAGAGCTCAGCCGGACTTCGGGGTAGAGGCGTGGACCGGCGTGTGTCAAAAGCTACGGTGACCCTTCCCAGCCCGAGTCCGTGAGCCCCGGGTGGGCGGGCTCCCGGGACTGCGTTCTTGCGGGTCGGGGATCGGGCGATGCAGGGGCTCTGCAAGTGTGGCGACCCGGAGCGCATCCACCAGTGGCCGGAGCGCACAAGTGTTTAATGCCCTCTGGGGTGTGGAAAGAGAACCAGGCTTTACTGAAGGTCTGAATTGTTGCCGGTGGAATGCTGCCTGCTTTTCCAAAGGTGTCTAGCTTTAACCCCACAGCAACCCTGTAAGTCAGTTTTTCAAACTATGAGTTGAAACCCAGTACGGTCGTGAGTATGGGTGATGAAATCTGTTCAGTTAGTAAAGACTAGTATTTTTATTTGCCAGTGCTTTTTAAAAGTTGTGTTATAATTTACGTAGAATAATTTGCACGTAACTTACAGAGAATAAAAATGTAAAAATTGTTGTATACACCCATTTAACCACCACACCATCAAAATACAAAACATTTTAATCCCCCAGAAAGTTCTGAACCTTCCCAGTCAATCATTCCCCCCGTATGCTGAGAAACAACCAGTTTTCCACTTTCTACAGGTTAATTTTGCCTTTATAGAACATCATATAAATGGAATTCTATAGTATGTACTCTTGTATGTGAACATTTAAAAAAATAAAATACTGTAAAATATCACATATGTATCCCATGTAATAAGCATTGTTTTATGAAACTTACTATAGCTACATATGTATTTTTTTTCAATGACTATTTTTTTGAGCATCTATGAGCAAAACACTTTCCTGGTGCTGGCTATTGACTATTCAGACAAAAATCCCTGCCTTTACGAAATTTTAGTTTTAGTTAAGTAGAGACAGTCAATAAACAATAAGCATAATAAATCAGTAAATTATGTAGTATACTAGAAGGTGATGTGTTATACAAAAAGAAAAAGTAGATCAGGGTAAGGGAAATGGGAGAAGGGTTAATTTTAAATTAGGTAGACAGGGAGCCCTCCTTGGTATCTGACGAAAGTCTTGATGAAATAGTGGAAGTGGGTGCTGGCCAGAGGGAACGGCTAGCATGGACGTGAGTGCGCACACACACACACAAACACGCACACACACCCCTACATTAACATTAGGTTGTTTTGTAAAATATATTTGTTAGCTTAATTTAAAAAGGGGTGGGTGGGTAAAGTCACTGGTACAACACAGGTATTATTTCCAATTTTACTGAGGCTCAGGAAGGTGAAGTGACTTGCTCGAGGTCAAATAGACAGCAGGTAAATTCAAGCCCAGATATTTGTTTCCAACTCTCCTACTTTTTACAACATGTCTCCCAGACTAAAACACAGCATTTGACTGAACTCTGCTCCTCCTCAGCTTAAACCACAGGGACCTGCACCTCAGTTCCCCTGGGGCAGATTCCAGACAGACTGTTGAATGAATCTCACCATGTGGACACTATATTTCCAAGTCTATAGATGTCTTTGCCTAGATCCTTGGTCCCACTGAGAACCCAATACTGGTGCATCCTACTTTCAAACTGTAGCCTATCTGTAGTCCTACAGCCCTGGTTGGAGTCCACAGAACGCATGACTAGAGGGTCAGAGAAGGGTGTACATCAACTACCACTTAAATTTTGATAAATTTCTGACAACATCATTTTTGATGATTACAAATTTACTTGGGGGGTATATATCTATTTGACTAACCAGTTCTTTAATTTGCTCCAAATTTAAGTTTGTTAAAAAGTGCTACAACAGATATCCTTGTAGCTAAATCTTAGTGCAAATCTGTGGTTTTCTCAATGAATTCTGGAGGACCCCGGGGGAAATTCTCCCACAGTGGCTTCTTCAACCCAACTGTTGAGGCAGCTGTGTATGGGTTGTTATGGTCACCTGTGTCAGGGTTTATTACACCAGTGATTCTGGAATCTTCAAGTCATACCTGGTCTCACATGGCTCATTCTCTTAAACCTGTCTCTGTCTTCATAGATCTCTGCCTTCACCCAAGGGTTACAGAAAATGACCAAGTCCCAGGTGAGTTAGTTTGTTTTGCTATACAGGACCAGTAGTACAGGATTGTAAAAATGACCACATGAGCTGAAATAGTTCAAAGCAATCTTAATAATCAATGAGATTTTCCCCATTGGTTACAATTATTCTGTGACCTTAAACTTTTTTGTCAGAACATTGAATCCTCTCTTGGTTATACAAGTATAGGGAAATGAAAAATAATAAAAACAAATATTTAGTACACTGTAATTTGAAACATTGAGAAAGTGTTTTATTCTTCGTTAAATAGCTTATCA
Source organism: Pseudorca crassidens (assembly GCF_039906515.1). Lineage (NCBI taxonomy): Eukaryota > Metazoa > Chordata > Mammalia > Artiodactyla > Delphinidae > Pseudorca > Pseudorca crassidens. Next base: position 127,029,206 of record NC_090298.1, read on the forward strand.
AGAGCGGTTTGAACAGTGCCTTCTCATTGTATAACTTTTGACACTGAGTAAGCATTTTTTCTATGGCTTGACATATTGGCAAATTGGATCAGCTTCCAATATTTGATCCTTTGCATTTAAGACAGTCAGTTCTGGACATGTAGTGGGTACTCAGTAAATATTTGTTTAATGACTTATTATTAAATGAATGGCCTAATGGGTAATTATTTCACAAGTATGAAGTATTTCAAATATGAGGTTTGTGTCATGCACAAAATAGAACATAAATCTAGACAAACAGGCATCAAAGCAGTGCTGGGGAAACAGAATGAGACCAGTTTAGTGTAATATCCCCAAAAACGAAGTGGGACTAAATTTTGGGAACCATTGTCAACTAATGAACATGGTTAGAAACAAGTTGCCATGTATTTTTTTCATTTTATGCGTCATAGATCATTTTAGTTGGAATAGAAATGTGTCGTTACAGAGACCAGTAACATTCAAGGACGTGGCTGTGGATTTCACCCAGGAGGAGTGGCAGTATCTGGACCCTCCCCAGAGGGATCTGTACCGGGATGTGATGCTGGAGAACTATATCAACCTCATCTCAGTGGGTGAGGACCGTTTCCCAGTGTTGATTGGTATGCACCTGGTTGACTGCTTTTCCCTTCTCAGTTGCTCCAAATTGCCAGCCCTCTGAGATACTTTTACTAGTGTGGCTCTGAGTCTCAGTTGATGACAACTGACAATCTTTGGGGAGATATGGCTACACATTTGTTTAAAAAACCTCTTTTTAAGGTACAAGTGAGCACCTTTATCAGGCAGTCCCTGATGAAGCTGAGAGTTCAAAGGACCTGAAGCCCAAGTAGCTAGGTCCAAATCCCTTATCATTTCTCATTGACAGGATATAAAACCACCAAGCCTGCTCTGATCTACAAATTGGAACAAGGAGAAGAACCATGGATGGTGGAGAGAGAAATCTCAAGTTGGAGATACCCAGGTGAGTTAGGTGAAGAGTTGTGTGGATGGAAGTGAATGAAATGAAGTTCACAGTTGGTTGATGAGGGCTGGCATCTTTGAGAAATATGCTTCAGATTCTCTTCTTAAAGGCCTCGGACCTTTGGAAATAACTTGGGACAGTTAACATAAGTTTCATATCTACCTGAACACCATTTCTGTGTACCACCTTCACATATTAATGTGGGTTTTTTTGCATGGCTGTTAGAGAGTTACAGTTTCTCCTTCAGGTGTATTCTGCCTGTGATCCCTATCAACTTCATTTAGGACCTTGAGAAGATATTTTTTTAAAATTGTGACAAAATATAGACAACATAAAATTTACCATTTTAACCATTTTAAAGTGTAGAGTTTAGTGGTATTAAGTATATTCACATTGTTGTGAGACCATTACCACCATCCATCTCTAGAACTCTTTCATCATCACAAACTGAAACCATTAAACAATAACTCTGTTCCACCTTCCCCTAGCCACTGGTACCCACTATTCTACTTTCTATAGCTACGAATTTGACTATTCTAGATACCTCATATAAGTGGAATCTTAGAATATTTGTCCTCTTGTGTCTGATTTATTTCACTTAGCATAATATCTCAAAGTTCATCTATATTGTAGCATGTGTCAGAGTGTCATTCCTTTTTATGGCTGAATAATATTCCATTGTTGTATATACCACATTTTATTTATCCATTCATCTACCAGTGAACATTTGAGTTGTTACATTTTAGTTGTTGTGAATATTCCTTCTATGAACATTGGTGTACAGATATCTGTTTGAGTCCCTGCTTTCAATTCTTTCAGGTACATACTCAGAAGGGAAATTGCTGGATCATGTGGTAATTCTCTATTTACATTTTTAAGGAATTCCCATGATATTTTCCACAGCTACTGCACAATTTTACATTCCCACCACAATGCACAAGTGTTCCAATTTCTCCACATCCTCACCAACACTTGTTATTTTTTAGTTTTTTTAAATAAATAGTCATCTTAATTGGTATGAAGTGTATCTCATTATGGTTTTGATTTGCATTTCCCTAGTGATTAGTGATGTTGAGCATCTTTTCATGTGCTTATTGGCCATTTGTATATCTTCTTTGAAGAAGTGTCTATTCAAGTTCTTTGCCTATTTTATTTTATTTTAATGTATTTATTTTATTTTATTTTTGGCTGCACTGGGTCTTTGTTGCTGCGCAAGTTTTCTTTAGTTGTGGTGAGCATGGGCTACTCTTCCTTGTGGTGCATGGGCTTCTCATTGTGGTGGCTTCTCTTGTTGTGGAGCACAGGCTCTAGGCGCATGGGCTTTAGTAGTTGTGGCTTGCGGGCTCTAGAGCGCAGGCTCAGTAGTTGTGGTACACGGGCTTAGTTGCTCCGTGGTATGTGGGATCTTCCCGGACCAGGGCTCGAACCCATGTCCTCTGCACTGGCAGGTGGATTCTTAACCACTGTGCCACCAGGGAAGCCCCCCTCTTTGCCTATTTTAAAACTGGGTTGTTTCTTTATATATTCTGGATATTAATCCTTTACAAAATATATGATTTGCAAGTATTTTCTCACATTCTGTGGGAATGTAAAATTGTGCAGTAGCTGTGGAAAATATCATGGGAATTCCTTAAAAATGTAAATAGAGAATAGAGAATTACCACATGATCCAGCAATTTCCCTTAATAGTGTCCTTTGACACACAAAAGGTTTTAATTTTGATGAAATCCAGGGGCTTCTCTGGTGGCGCAGTGGTTGATAGTCTGCCTGCCAGTTTACGTATTTTTTCTTTTGTTGCCTATGCTTTTGGTGTTATATCCAAGAAATCATTGCCAAATCCAACTCCATGAGGCTTTTTTCTGTATTTTCATCTAAGTGTTTTATCTTTTTTTTTTTTGGCCACTCTGGGGTCAAGTGGGAAATTAGTTCCCCAATCAGGGATCGAACCTGCACCCCCTGCAGTGGAAGTGCGGAGTCTTAACTACTGGACCACCAGGGAAGTCCCAAATAAGTGTTTTATCATTTTAGCTCTTTAAGTCTTTGCTCCATTTTCAGTTAATTTTTGTATATGACATAAGATAAGGATACAACTTCATTCTTTTGCATGTAGGTATCCAGTTTTCCTAGCACCATTTATTGAAAAGACTGTCCTTTCCCCATTGAATGATCTTGCTACTCTTGTAGAAAATCATTTAACCATATACATGAGGGTTTATTTCTGGGCTCTCTATTCTATTCCTTTGGTCTGTCTATCTGTCTTTATGTCATGACAACACTGTCTTGATCACTGTGGCTTTGTAGTATGTTTTAAAATCAGGAAGTGTTAGTTATCCAACTTTGTTCTTTCTTTGGAGTGTTTCACTACTCGGAGTCCCTTGAGATTCCATGTGAATTTTAAGATGGATTTTTCTATCTCTGCTAAAAAGTCACTGGAGTTGGACCTAGAGTTTTTGATCTTCATTTCTCTAGCATTGTAGCCTACCCACCATCACCCTTGCATTGTCATAGTGTCTTTTTTTTTTTTTTTTTAACATTGTATTAATTTCCCAGGGCTGCAATTTAAAAATTACCACAGGGCTTCCCTGGTGGCGCAGTGGTTGAGAGTCCGCCTGCCAATGCAGGGGACGCGGGTTCATGCCTCGGTCTGGGAAGATCCCACATGCCGCAGAGCGGCTGGGCTCATGAGCCATGGCCGCTGAGCCTGTGCATCCGGAGCCTGTGCTCTGCAACGGGAGAGGCCACAACAGTGAGAGGCCCACGTACAGCAAAAAAAAAAAAAATTACCACAAACTAGGCTTAAAACAACAGAAATTAATTGTCTTACAGGTATGGAGGCCAGAAGTTCAAATTCAAGGAACTTCTGGCCTCATGGAGTTTGGGGCCCAGCATGGTGGTACATGAAAGCACTCTGGTTCCCCAACCTGTGAACTTTCTGAACCCCCTCCTTTAGGGTTTTTATGGAGGCTCCATTACATAGGCACGATTGATTAAATCCTTGGCCACTGGTGAGTACTTCAGCCTCCAGCCCTTCTCCCCTCTCTGGAAGTTGAGGCAGGGAACTGAAAGTTCCAGTCCTCTAATCACATTGTTGGCTCCACTGGCAACCAGCCCCGATCCTAAGATGCTTCCCGTAAGTCACTTATTAACATAACAAAAGACACCTTTATGACTCTCATCACTTAGGAAATTACAAGGGTTTTTGGAGCTCTGTGCCAGAAACAGGGACAAAGATGAAATATATATTTCTTATTATAAATCACAGTATCACTGGGATAAAAGATATGTGTTGAAGCCTCTGGGGTTCCAGTGGTAGATATAGAATAGAAATTTACTCACTTTCTTTAAAGAGTGATGACTTACATGTTGGGAACTGGGCCAGGAAGCTCGGTAGGAATGTCAAATTCTGAGCCAAGGGGTGCCTTTATTGCTCTGGATATAGGTAGCATAAGTGTAACAGTAGTCAGGTACTGTCAGAAGTTTATAAAATATCAATAGATGAAAATGAAGATTGATAGGAATTTAGACACAGGGTGAGAAATCTACTGCTTAAGATTACATTAATAGAATCCAGATGCTTGGAAAACATGATATAAAGCAGAAAGTGGCAAGAACATAGTTGTCTGAGGATCAGTAATAATAAATATAATAATATCTAACTAGTGAAACATTACATGCTAGGCAGTATTCTGAGTACTTAAAGCGATTGACTTATTTAATCCTCACAAAACCCTGTAAGATAGGTGCTATTATTATCCTTTTTTATAGAAGGGGAAATTGAGGCCCAAAGAGATTAACTTGACTTGTGCCACACATCTAATTAGTGATGAAACTAAGATTGTAATCTGGATTCAGAGCCCACGTGCTTAATGACAATTCATTTTCCATCTGTGGTAGGTAGAAAGCAAGTTAGGGAGAACATTTAAAAGTCAGGATTGATTCAGTATCTATGAACTATTATAGAATAATATGATACACTCAGTAATCAGAATTTAGCAGTGACTCTAATCCTGAAGCAAGCTTGGCTTATCCTATGGCATATTTTCCTCTTACTGGACATAGGAATTCCTGCGCCCTCACACCTATACAAGAATGAATTACCATTATACTGGCTACAAAAGTGTTCCTGTTTACAAGTAGAATTGATGGTTTTATAAAATCAGTTTCATGCTGCTGGATGAATAGACAAGAGCTCAAAGACACTGGAAACAAAGAGACAAGTGGAGATTAAACTACAGCAATCCAACAATGAGTTGATGAGACACTAGCTCAAATCTCTCTGTTCCTCATCCAGTCCTTCCTTTATTTCCTCTAATCACCATTTTACCCTAGTCACGTTTATTTCTCCTAGATGGGCTCTTCCCATTGACCCTGTAGCAGCTGTTCTTCTTTGTTCCTTTTTACTACTTCTTGGCATTATTTCCATTTTTCTCCCCAGTTTACAAAGTCTTGTTTGCATATAGTCAAATATATTTATATTCATTGTCATATTATCTAGTTCTTTTACTACTACTACAGGCTTTTTAAAAGTTGTGGCTTTCCTGCTAAGCTCAGGGGTATAGATTCCATTTAGCCTTGGTATTTCTTTTAGATATGGATACTGGGTCTGCAAGTAAAGATTCAATCTCACAATAGGGCAAAAAGCTATGAGTCATAATACATTAGCAGAAATATTCACCAACATATAGTTTATTATGCTTCCTTCTAGAAAAAGTCTGGCAAGTTGATGACCACATGGAGAGGCACCGAGAGAACCAAGGAACACTTTTCAGGCATGTTGCATTCATTGACCAGAAAACTGTGACGGAGGAAAAGCGTAACAATTGTAATGCACTTGAAAATAGATGTCATGTTAGCACAGCCTTTGTTTCTTCAAAACAAAGACTCCAAAGACATGACCCGTATGGTAGAAGTTTTAACTTATTTAGTGGTAACAGAAGATATGCAAGAAAAAATGAATGCAGTGAATGTGGGAAAGCCTTCTTTCAGAAGTCAGACCTCATTATACATAAGAGAACTCATACAGGAGAAAAGCCCTTTGTATGTACTGAGTGTGGTAAAGGCTTCAGCAAGAAATCAAATCTCGTTATACATCTGAGAATCCATACTCTAGAGAAACCTTATGAGTGTACTGAATGTAGAAAAGCTTTCTCCCATAAATCACACCTCATTGAACATCAGAGAATTCACACTGGGGAGAAACCCTATGAATGTAATGAGTGTGGGAAAGCCTTTTTCCAAAAATCACACCTCAGTATTCACCAGAAGACTCATACTGGAGAGAAACCCTATGTGTGTGATGAATGTGGGAGAGCCTTCAGCATGAAGTCACACCTCTTTGTACATCGGAGAATACACACAGGAGAGAAACCTTATGTGTGTACCAGGTGTGAGAGAGCTTTCAGTGAAGTGTCCTGCCTTATTAGACATAAGAAAATCCATACTGGGGAGAAACCTTATGAATGTAATGTGTGTAAAAAAGCCTTTTTTGAGAAGTCTGACCTCATTATACACCACAGAACTCACACAGAAGAAAAACCCTATGAATGCAATCAATGTGGGAAAGCCTTCAGACATAGCTCAGCCCTCTGTCGCCATAAGAGGACTCATAAAGAAAAAGTTTCTTAAAAGAGAAACTAATGTGGGAATATCTTCAACTAAAAATTACAGTGACAGAAAGCCTTCATTAGAAATCAAACCTTATTATGTATCAAGAAGTCTTAAGAAGAAGCCTATTAATTCAACAAATTTAGAAAAGTATGTAGCTATGTTTCTGTAGAAATCATATTTCAGATGTGATGCCAAAGTATTTCTAGAAGATATTACAGAAAGTACACCTCCTTGTTAAAGGATACATGCTTACTGTGGACTACAAAGACTTTTGAAATATTAATAAGTTGGCTAGTCAAAACAAAATTAGAAAATCATATATGGACAGTCTGCAAAATATGAAAGCATTATATTCCAAACTGTTCTACATTACATTATGCACCACATAACGTAAATCATATAGGTATTGGAATTGCTTACGTGAAGCTAACAATTACGAATATAAAATAAGCATTATATATGTAGAATGCCATTACCAATTATTTTCCACATTAAATAATACTATTTTTTCTTTTTTTTAATTTTTAAATTTTTTAAATTTTTTGGCTGTGCTGCACAGCTTGCAGGATCTTCATTCCCCAACCAGAGATTGAACCCAGGCCATGGCAGTGAAAGTGCAGAGTCCTAACCACTGGACCACCAGGGAATTCCCTATTTTTTCTTCTTTTAACAAAGTATGAATTGTAACAAAACATAGGGCATCCTAAATAAGAATTCTAAAGTATAAAATAAACTTTTTTCCTGTTGTTTGTTGGCATATATAAGACTCCTGCTACCTCTTGATCAGTGATAAGAGTATGTAAATGTATTGTTATTTACATAAAGTATATATGAGATAGATATCATATGAGAGTGAGCAAAAGAAAGTAGCCATGGCCTCTTACAACACTCACTACAATTTAAATAGTTGTTTTTGGTGACTAAATTACCCCCCCCCTTTTTTTTTTTTTTTTTTGCAGTATGCAGGCCTCTCACTGTTGTGGCCTCTCCCGTTGCAGAGCACAGGCTCCGGACATGCAGGCCCAACTGCTCCGTGGCATGTGGGATCTGCCCACCCCAGCTCCATGTTACAGGAGCTCAATTTTAGTCAGCTCCAACTGAGAAGACTTGGGCTCCCGTTCCCAGCCTAGCTGTTTCTTATACAGTAGCTCTACCCAAGACAAGGTAGGCCAAGAATACTGGGGCCCTGATCCACCCCCCTCCAGGCTTTATGTTTGTAGGGCAAATGTTCCACGCCAGGGGGTGATGGGGGACCGAAAGCTGAAAGGACAGCAGGCTATTTTCCAAACTCCCATTTACAGAGCAGAGGTTCCATAGGGGGAGGAGTAAATCAAAAAGACCTCGGGCTTCCATTTCTCCTCCCAAATCCCACTTGCAGGGAGGAGTTTCCATGCCAAGAGGAGAAACCGAGAAGCTTCCTCAGCTCCAATGCAATAGTGTAGACATCTGTCCAGGGAGAGAGGCAAGAGGAAGGACTGGAAGCTCCAGAGCTCCACAGAGGGACCTGACTTTATTTAGTACACAGTGTGAAGGAATGCTTGACTTCAGACATTGTTGAAAACAGAGATCTTAGTGGCAAGCAATTAGAATTCTATTCCATAAAATAAGTAGCAACAAATGAAATAGCAGGCCACCCGAAAGTTTAACAGAGGGAACCAGAGAAATAGCTTAAAAAGTGCCCTGGAAGATCACAGTTATCCCTGTCTGGAAGGCTGAGCACACATCTAGGTTTCACACTCAGAACCAACCAGAGCAGGCACTTGAAAGGTATAGTCACTAACAGAACATAGGCCAGACTTGAAAGAATTCTCTAAGTCACACACAGATCCATTAGCAGAGAGTGGAAGCTTTACTGGCTCAAGGAACTTAGGGACACCTCTGACCAATCACTGGCTGAACATTACAATAATTTGGGCCCAGGGGTGACTTCTTGGAAGCCAGGCTTGGGGTGGGAGATGGGGGAACTGAGCAGTAACATCAGAGATTATACACGGTGGAGGAAAATAGACGTCACAAGATTAGTTCAGGCAAGGTACTTTAAAAAACTAACAAAATAAAACAGAGCAAATTCACAAGCCCTGAAGGGGATGTGTCAGAACCCAAAGTTCCTACAATATAGTATCTCAAAAACTGTGAGAGATGCAAAGAAACAGAATAGTATATCCCTTGTACAGGAAAAACAGTGGCAATAGAAACTACCTTTGAGGAGGCCCAAATGTTAAACTTTTAAGGCAAAACTCCCAAAAAAGCTATTATAAATATGTTCAAAAGCTAAAGGAAACTATGTTCATGAAAGTAGCTCATGAATAGAGAATGTTAATAGATAAAATTATTTGAAAGAACCAAACGAATTCTGGAGTTGAGAAGTACAATACCTGAAATAAAGATTCACTGTAGGGGATCAACAGTAGATTTAAGTTGGCAGAAGAATGAGTGAATTTGAAAATAGATCATTAGAGATGATACGATCTGAGAACAGAGAGAAAAAAAGAATGAAGTAAAATGAACTGAGCAGACTTCTGGTTTCTTATCTGACAGAAAAATCTTAGAATTTGTCACTATCATCTTCACAACCAGAAAAAAAAAATCTGATAAAGTTGGAAATCAACAATTCTTCTCACTTCCTGTAGAGAATTTAGGTTACAGGACAAACTCCTTCCCTGAAAACTAGAGAAAATGGAAGATACTGAGAGGTTACTAGGAACAAGCTCACCAGAGGAGCCAGTATAGGTAGGAACACTTAGATTGTAATTGATGGATGGCTGGAGACTCAGCGTGAAGTAGACTGAGAGTTAAAAACTCTGAGGGTTCAGTCTTAGGGGGACCTCCACACTTTCATGAGTCATCTCCAGGAACCCCCCCCCCCCAAGTTCTTCAGGTAACAATCAGAAAAAAGTTCCTTCCTGCCTCTGACAGAGGGAGCAAAAATGTAACCATTTTGAAATAAACCCAGAGGATTCTGTTCTTTTTAAGATAGGACTTGCATCCAAAGAAACTGTTTTCACTAGCGCCTAAGGGAAGAACTATTTTTAAGAAGGGGATTGCATCAAAACAAACTATTTTAACTTGAGGGAAGGAAAATATTCCACTACGCCCCTCTCTAGTCTTTGACATGGAGGAAAAGAAATATCCAACACGGGCCCCCTTTAACCTTCATGTCTCACCTGGGGGGCAGGAGAAGCTAAGAACACTTGTAAAAGTCACAGCCTCACTAAAAGACTGGCGCCTAATCATAGGATTATAGAAAGCTCTCCTCCCTCCACATCTTACCATCACATCAGTCAACCTGTATAATAACAGTGGGTTGCAGCTAAAATAACTGCAAAGCTCAGATGCTATTTGAGCAGAAGTGTTTAGAGAAAACTAAAGATAACACAGGAGACAAAAATAAGGACACTGGAGGAAATTTTACCTCTCACATCTACAGCTACAGCAAACAAAAAACTTGGCCAAACTGCTAGCCAGGTAAACATAAAATTGGTGTTGGAGAATTAGTGTAGAAAAAACCTGCACATTTGGCGTCAGGAGTCGTGTCAGAAAAAAGATACCAGACCCTTCAAAAGTTTAAGGAGAAATGCTCTCTCAAATAAAATTTGAGGTGCCAGTAGACCTGTCTTGCAAGAAAGGTTAAAATATCTTCCCAGAAAGAAGGAAAATGATATAGGTCAGAAACTCAAGATCTCGGGACTTCCCTGGTAGCACAGTGGTTAAGAATCCACCTGCCAATGCAGGGGACACGGGTCCGATCCCTGGTCCGGGAAGATCCCACATGCCGCAGAGCAACTAATTCCGTGCGCCACAACTACTGAGCCTGCACTCTAGAGCCCATGAGCCACAACTTCTGAAGCCCGCGTGCCTAGAGCCCTTGCTCTGCAACAAGAGAAGCCACGGCAATGAGAAACACAGGCACCGCAACAAAGAGTAGCCCCAGCTCCCCACAACTAGAGAAAGCCGGCGCGCAGCAATGATGACCCAACGCAGCCAAAAATAAATATATAAAAGAAAAGAAAAGAAAAGAAACTCAAGATCTCTATAAGGGAAGGAAGAGTGTTGGAGAAGGAATAAATTAAGGCAAAATACAATTTTTTATTTTCCTTAGTCTTAATTGATCTAAATAATAAGTTTGTTCAAAATAATGGCAGTATATTGGTTGATTACAGCCTATGGGTAAGTGAAAGGAATAACAGCAATGTCATAGGGATGGGAGGGAGGAATTATCTTTTAATCTGTGTCTTTATATTTAAGTGAGTTTCTTGTGGGCAACATGCATTGCTTGCTGGTGGGAATGTAAAATGATGCAGCCACTTTGGAAAACACTCTGCAAGTTCCTCAAATGACCAAACATAGAGTCACCATAGCACCCAACAACTCCACTCCTATGTATATACCCAAGAGGAAAGAAAACATATGTTCCTGTAAAACCTTGTATACAAATGCTCAAAGCACTACTCTTCACAATAACTAAAAGGTATAAACCACCTAAATGTCCACCAGCTGATGAATGAATAGCAAAATGTGGTATATCTATGTAATGGAATATTATTCGGCCATAAAACAGAATGAAATACACAACACAACATAGATGAAGCTTGAAAACATGCTAAGTAAATGAAGCCAGTCACAAAAGACTATGTATCACATGATTCAATTTATATGAACTGTCCAGTATAGACAATTCTGCAGAGACAAAGAGTAGACTAGTGGTTGCTTAAGGTTGGAGGAGGAGATGAGGAGATGAGGGGATTATGACTAAAGGATATCAAATGTCTTTCTGAGGTGATGAAAATGTTCTGATGTTGACTGTGGAGATTGCTGCACATGTCTGTAAATATACCGAAACCATTGAATTTTATTCTCTAAATGGGTGAATTGTGTGGTGTGTGAACTATATCTCCATAAATCTGTTTTTAAAGATTGAAGTGTTGGGCCTATAACATATAGAGGTATAATATATTTTACAGTGCAAAGGAAGGGAGAAAGAAAGAAGTTCTAGGGGAGTAAGGATGTGACAACAGGTGGTAACTTGAAACCACAGGAAGAACTGAAGTGTACCAGAAATGATAAATGTTTGGGGTTTTTTTTTAAGTTTATCTGTGTGCATCCTTTCTTCTCTTGGTTTCTTCAAAAAACATAAAATTAGGGACTTCCCTGGTGGTCCAGTGGTTAAGGCTCGGCACTTCCACTATGCCGGGGGCATGGGTCGATTCCTGGTCGGAGAACTAAGATCCCACGTGCCCCGTGGTGCAGCCAAAAGGACATAAAATTATATAAAGCAACAATTATAACACTGTACTGTTGGGTTTTAACATACATAGACAAAATATATATTAAATAGTAGCACAAAAGTGGGCAGAGTGGAGCACATTTTCTATATATGACTGGAATTAAGTTAGTATTAATCTGAAGGAAATTATGGTAGAGAGAGATTGTCTAAATCCTAGAGCAACAAATAACAAATAGTTTAAAAATCAATAGATACTCAGCCCTCAAAAATGGAGAGCCTAACTTCTCAGTCCTTACGTGTATGCTATGCCTAGCGATTTCCAAAGTGAATAGTATAGAAAGAAATGCTGAAATAGTAACTTTACAGTGGAGAAACATGGACCAACACTACCTTAGACAGATGACCAATGTCAATATCAACACTGATAAGTCATGTTGATAGCATGAACCCTTGATATAATATGATGAAATGGTGCTTTACCTCTGTGGTCTTCCTCCCTTTGCAGTCTAAGCATGAGAAAAACATCAAGAAAATCTCAACAGGGGGACATTCCACAAAATCCCTGACCAGTACTTCTCAAAACTGTTGAGGTGGGGCTTCCCTGGTGGCGCAGTGGTTGAGAGTCCGCCTGCCGATGCAGGGGACACGGGTTCGTGCCCCGGTCCGGGAAGATCCCACATGCCGAGGAGCGGCTGGGCCCGTGAGCCATGGCCGCTGAGCCTGTGCGTCTGGAGCCTGTGCTCTGCAACGGGAGAGGCCACGACAGTGAGAGGCCCACATACCGCAAAAAAAAAAAAAAAAAACTGTTGAGGTTATGAAAACAAGGAAAGTCAGAGAAACTGCTTCAGCCAAGAGGAGCCTAAGGAGACATGATGGCTAAATATAATGTAGTATCCTAGGTGGAATCCTGGAACAGAAAAAGGACATCAGATAAAAACTAAAGAAATCTGAATAAAGTGTGGACTTTAGTTAATAATGATGTATCACCATTGGTTCACTTATTGTAACAAATATACCCTAGTAATGTAATATGTTAATAGTAGAGAAACTACTTAAAATAATGGGATCAATGGTATATAAAGTCTTGACTTTAGATCTACATGCTAGAGAATCCACAAATGGAATCACTCTCTAGAAGTTGCAAAGACAGCCTTGTAGAGTGGAACAAAAGAGGCAGGGTAGGAGGGTGCTGGGCCCCTTCCTTTTTCCTTTAACAGAAATTACTTGAGAAGCATCCTGACACCTCCCCATACACAGGACATGATGGAAAAAGAGAGTTGGCAGGATTGGGGAGACCTAAGTGTATGAAGATTAAAGCATGATACACCTGTAGAAGATGGTATGAAGAACGGCATGAAGTCATTGGGGGGTCGATGTGTCTAGGTGAACACATGAGCAGGAAAGGTTTTCTGTGATATATTTCTGTTAGGTTAGAAGATGGAATGCACATGTGAAGGGGGAGGCAGGGGAAGCATGTGGGGGCGGGAGTGCATGAGTCTGGGATTAGAGTGATTTTAGAAATAATTTGAAGCCTGGGTCTTACCCTCTGTTCACCTGATAGAACAGAAAAATCCCTTGGGGTAGGACAAACCTTGATGAAAGACCCAGACCTCCATCTCTTTCTCCCCCGAGTGACCAGTTTTCCTTCTGGCCCTGGTCTGCTGCAGGGCAGAAATCTGCTGAGTCTTCTCCCCTCCCAGGGAGTTATACCATCATGCAGCCTTGGCTCTTGGAAAGAGTCACCATCTTGTATTCTACTATGTGTCCCATATATTCTAATATGGATAAGGCCATATTGACCACTCCATTCATACTTGCATCTCTCCCCACAAAGGCATCTGACTCTAGTGGCTAATAGACTATTTCTCTTTCTAGAAAAAAAACTTACCCAGGGTACTTTATTCATGTCCTTTCTTCTCACTGGAATTTGCCTGCCTTATGGAACACAAAGATGGTTTTTGTGGTCTTCTCTTTATAAAGTAGGTCACATAGACCTACAGGTGGGCTGTATTCACTTTCTCTAAGAAGATGTCACTTGGCTTGGGAATACCAACCAACCATGTCTGAAATTCCAGGTACAAGAGAGCCCAGAGAACTGGGTGAGGCTGCCTATAACTGCCTTGACAACTAAACCACCGATGGATTAGAATTTTTTAAATCACAGCACCGTGGAAACAGAATCACAGAATTTTGGATCTGGTTGACAAAAATTTCACATAATCCAACACATTAACAACAATGAAAAATCCTTATTTACTGATTGGAAGAAGTTTTTGCCCGTGGAAATTGTTTGTTTGTCTGAACTTGAATACACAGGACAGGAACAGAAATATCTTTTTGGTTGCTTGATGAAAAAAATAAAATAATCTTGAAACCCTGACAAACAGAAGCTATGTGGGAAAAGGAAAATTATTTGATCATAAGAGTCAAAAGCATTTACTCTATCAGGGTTTGAAGGTGCTGAAAGTGGAAAATTGAAGGTGAATGAGGTGGGGTGAGGAGATCAAGACAGCTACTTCCTTCATCTCTTCCCTTGAAATTTCTTCATAATTAAGACTTTCATTCATCTACCTTTGGATTTAACATATAAGGTATGAACTTTATTTTAACATGGAGGTGTGAATACCGCTACTTCTGAAATCAAGTTATAATCCCAGTCTAGTGGCAGCTTGCCTGGTGTGTCTCATGACCTTCCGTAGACAATGGATACTTAAATATGACACCAAAAGCACAAGCAACAAAGTGAAAAAGTAAATAAATCGGATATTATCAAAATTTTAAAATTTTGTGCTTCAAAGGATACCATCATGTAAGTGAATAGATACGGAAGAAAAGAATGGGAGAAAAAATTTTGCAAATTATATATATGATAAGGGACTTGTATCTAGAGTATATAAAGAACTCCCACTGAAAAGAAAAATAACCCAATTTAAAAACAGATATAGAATCTGAATAGACATTTTTCCAAAGAAGATATACAAATGACCAATAAGCACATGAAAAGATGCTGAACATCACTAGCCATCGGGGGGAAATGCAAATCAAAACCACAGTGAGGTACAATCTCATATCCACGAAGATGGCTATAGTTGAAAAGATGGACAACAGTAACTGTTGGAAAGGATGTATAGATATTAGAACCCTCATACACTACATTGCTGATAAAAAGGTAAAATAGTGCAGCTGCTTTGGAAAAGTCTGAAAGTTCCTCAAAAGATTAATTCACTTCTAGATATATATCCAAGAAAAATGGAAACATATATCCACACAAAAACTTGTACACAAAATATTTATAGCAGCATTATTCATAATACCCAAGAAGTGAAAGAACTTAACTGTCCATAAACTTATGAATAGATAAATAAAATATGGCATATCCCTCCAACGGAATATTATTTGGCTATGAAAAGAAGTAAAGCACTAATGCATACCACACTATGGATGAACCTTGAAAAATTATGCTAAGTGAAACAAACGAGTCACAAGGACCGCCTGTTGCAATATTCCACTTACGTGAAATGTCTAAATTAGGCAAATCCAGAGTCCAAGTATATTGGTGGTTGCCTAGGGCTGGGGGCGCTGGGGAGGTATGGAGAGTGACTGATAATGGATCCAGAGTTTCTTTTGGGGGTGATGAAAATATTCTAAAATTGATCATGGTGATGGTCACACCACAATACACTAAAATATACTAAATATGCATACTAAAACCATTGAAATGTACACTTTAAATAGGTGAATTTTATGTATGTGAATTAAATCTCAATAAAGCTGTTATATAAAAAGGAAACCAAGATCTGAGTGCTGGGTGTGCTTGTTGGTATTGTAGTGTCACAGCTTCTAGGCCCTCCCAGCTGAGAGAGCAAGATACATACGTGTTTATACTAACCCATGGATATACACATACCTATAAATATCTGTATATGTACCCATCTCTACCTTCATTAAGCTAAACATGATTTCATACTGATGTCTCCAACTCTAATCCAATATCACGTAGATCTTTCTAGCCTTCCCCACTAGCTTAACTGTAACCTCTCACTCCTGGGTCGCACCATCTGCCATCCATTTATTTAATTGTTCAGTTCCAGTATGCATGTGTAGTAGTTCCAGGATTATTAACCTGAACCCCTGTGGAAAACAACTTTAGCAACCAGAGTACAGTACTTATGTGTAGTTTACTTGCCTTTGGTCTTACTTCTCCACTCATATCCCGAGTTTATTATTTTCCCATCACCCCCTACGGTGAAGTTATTTCATACAGAGATTCTTTTATCAAAGTTTAAATTCCATCATGAGATCCCCCTACTGCCTAAATTTTTTTTTAATTATTTATTTATTTATTCATTCATTCATTCATGGCTGTGTTGGGTCTTCATTGCCGCACGCAGGCTTTCTCTAGTTGCGGTGAGCGGGGTCTAGTCTTCGTTGCAGTGCGCGGGCTTCTCCTTGCTGTGGCTTCTCTTGTCGCAGAGCATGGGCTCTAGGTGCGCGGCCTTCAGTAGTTGTGGCGCACGGGCTTCGTTGCTCCGCGGCATGTGGGATCTTCCCAGACCGGGGCTCGAACCCGTGTCCCCTTCCTTGGCAGGTGGATTCTTAACCACTGTGCCACCAGGGAAGTCCCTGCCTAAATTATTTTTAAAACTTGATTACATAAGGTTCAATTCTTATGCTGCTAAGTTCTATGGGTTTGGCAATTTCATAGTGTCATGTACATCCATTATTATAGTATCATACAGAATAGTTTCACACCCTAAAAATCATCTGTACGTCACCTATTCAACTCTCTCCTCCTCTTTCAACATCCCTGAAAACCACTGATGTTTTTACTGTCCATATAGTTTTTCCTTTTCCATTATGTCATATAAATGGGATCACATAGCATATTGCCTTTTCAGATTGGCTTCTTTCATCTAGCAATATACATTTAAGAGTCATCCATGTTTTTGTGTGGCTTGATAGCTCATTTCTTTTTGTCGCTGGATAATACTCCATTATATGGATGTGCCAGTTATTTTTTTTTAACTTTAAAAAAAAAATTTATTTTTCTGTGCCGGGTCTTAGTTGTGGCACACGGGATCTTCATTGCCATGTGTGGGATCTTTAGTTGCAACATGTGGGATCTTTAGTTGCAGTATGCGGGCCCTTAGTTGCAGCATGCAGGATCTAGTTCCCTGACCAGGGATGGAACCCAGGCCCCCTTCATTGGGAGCGCGAAGTCTTAACTGCTTGACCACCAAGGAAATCCCCAGGTGTTTTTTGTTTGTTTGTTTTTTGCTTATTTTTGGGTGCGTTGGGTCTTCCTTGCTGCGCGCGGGCTTTCTCTAGTTGCAGGGGTGTGCTACTCTTTGTTGCCGTGTGTGGGCTTCTCATTGCGGTGGATTCTCTTGTTGCGGAGCACGGGCTCTAGGTGCATGGGCTTCAGTAGTTGTGGCTCACAGGCTCTAGAGCACAGGCTCAGTAGTTGTGGCGCACGGGCTTAGTTGCTCCTTGGCATGTGGGATCTTCCCGGACCAGGGATCGAACCTATGTCCCCTGCATTGGCAGGCGGATTCTCAACCACTGCGCCACCAGGGAAGTCCCCCAGTTATTTTTAATAGACTTGATTCTTTTGAGTAATTTCAGGTTCACAGCAAAATTGAGAAGAAAGTACAGTTCCGCTACACAGGCACAGCCTCCACCACTATTAATATCCTACCAGAGTGGTACATTTGTTATAATTGATGAACCTACACGAACATATCATAATCACTCAAAGTCCATAGTTTCTATTATGGTTTACTCCTGATGCTATATATTCTGTGGGTTTTTACAAATGTATAATGACATGTACCCACCATTATGGTATCATATAGAATAGTTTCACTGCCCTAAAAAATCCTCAGTACTCTGCCAATACATCCCTCCTTCCCCCTAACCCCTGGCAACCACTGATCTTTTTTAAATGTCTCCATAGTTTTACCTTTTCCAGAATGTCATATAGTTGGAATCACACAGTATATAGCCTTTTCAGATTGGCTTCCTTCACTTAGTAATATACACTTAAGTTCCCTCCATGTCTTTTCATGACTTGATAGGTCATTTCTTTTTAGTGCTGCATAATATTCCATTGTCTGGATGTGCCATTTCTCTTCAGTTCCTTTTTTTTTAAATCATATATAGGTATTGAATTTTGTTGAATACATTTTCTGCCTCTATAGATATGATCTCATGGTTTTTCTGATTTCGTCTGTTAATAGGATGAATTACATTGCTTTATGAATGTTGGACCAGGCTTGCATTCGGGAATGAACTCTATAAGATTTCCCTGGGGCTTCTCTGGTGGTGCAATGGTTGAGGGTCCGCCTGCCGATGCAGGGGACGCGGGTTCGTGCCCCGGTCCGGGAGGATCCCACGTGCCGCGGAGCGGCTGGGCCCGTGAGCCATGGCCGCTGGGCCTGCGCATCTGGAGCCTGTGCTCCGCAACGGGAGAGGCCACGGCAGTGAGAGGCCCGTGTACCACAAAAAAAAAAAAAAAGATTTCCCTGGCTTGCAGATATTATCTTGATTTCTCAGTGTTCTGGACAGAAGCAAAGGGCAGGAGGACACTATGTCATAAGCTCTGGAGTGTAGGCTAACTCTGCTGCTTGTACAAGTCTGTGACTTGGAACTCTGAGATCACACTTCCTGTTTAATGGAGAATGAGGTTCTGTTTGCAGTGAAGACACCAAGCACCTACACTTAAGCTTGCCTCATATATTCATGGCTCTATAAATGGCTGTTCTCCTTGAAGCCACTGAATGTAACTGTCAGTTATGACATTCACTGGCCCTCTGGTACTACTGGAATCAGCTTTTGTCATTCAAGTTTTAAAAGCTCTCTGGACAGCTGGGAAGGTAGTATTGCTCACTGGTTAAGAGCACAAGTCTGAGTCCCTGCATCCAATTCTTTTAGGTATATACCTAAAAGTGGAATTGCTGGATCATATGGTAATTCTGTGTTTAATTTTTTGAGGAACCACCATACTGTTTTCCACAGTGACTGATGACCCACAGTTTTAAGTTCAGATTTTTCTAATATAGCAGAAAGAAAAAGAAAACAACCAGAAGTAAAACTGACCTTCCCTCGTGGAGCCAGATATACACACTTCAGTTAAAGACTAAAAGTAGTATCATCCCTCTCACTGGTAGGAGAGTATTACTTTTATATAATTTAAATTCTGTTTTAAATAGTGACTAACAAAAAACATAAAATGTATAATCTTCATATGCTCTGGCTATCCATTAGGTGGCCCTTGGGTGCTGAATCTTTGAAAAACCCTGGGTAAAATGCTGAACAAATGTGTATTCAACTTATTTGCAACCTCCTCCAGGAACTTCCTCAGCCGCCTGACTCCCAGGAGGTTCCTTCTGTCCCCTGAGCTCCAGAGGTCCTCCTGGTCTCCAACACTTACCACATTTGTCCTCTTCATGCTCCACTGTTCCCCCACTCTAGACTAGAGCCCTAGAGGACACACTTGCTCACTGGTCAGTGTCTGCAGCAAGGCCTGGACGGTTCTGGGATTTTGTCTAAGCTGCATGTCTGACTGGGGCTGGGAACAGAGGGTCAGATTCAGGACTTCAGATCAGCCTGGCCAAGAACCGTGGATGCACAGCTCCCATCGGCCCACTTATGAGAGGCTCCCAGAACTCCAGCCCAAGATCCTTTATTCCCCTTGGCTTGCTGTTCCCACCCTCTCCTGCCCGGGCTCTCTGCATGCAGCAGGCCCAAGGAGCAGATATTTATCTGTTATCATTTGATGGTTGATGCTGCCTCTCAATGGGATCTGCATATCTGGGGTTGACTTCAGCACTAGTTTGCTGTGTATGAGCATGCACTGCATTGGAGCATGAAATATTTTTAGAATCCATGACTCAGACTACTCCCTGATTCAGACTGGCCTGTCACAACAGGTAACTAAGGGGTTTCTTGTTTTACAGATAGTTTCCCCCACAATTAAAATTTTCTAATAGCAATAAGGTCATTGTTAACAACTCAGACATACAACAGTAGAGAAGGTGAAAAGCAACTGAATTTCACTACCCAACATAAGCACTATTAACATTTTTTTTTTTAATTTATTTTATTTATTTATTTTTGGCTGCTTTGTGTCTCCGTTGCTGCGCGCGGGCTTTCTCTAGTTGCGGCGAGCGGGGACCACTCTTCATTGCGGTGCACAGGCTTCTCATTGCGATGGCTTCTCTCGTTGCGGAGTACGGGCTCTAGAGCGCAGGCTCGGTAGTTGTGGCGCACGGGCTTAGTTGCTCCGCGGCATGTGGGATCTTCCCGGACCAGGGCTTGAACCCGTGTCCCCTGCACTGGCAGGCGGATTCTTAACCACTGCGCCACCAGGGAAGCCCAAGCACTATTAACATTTAATGTACTATCCTTTCACATGTGTGTAGACACTTACAAAACTGTGCAAAGTTTGTGTGTTTATAATTAGGGTTTTATTTAGAAGGACACCCTACACATCTATTTCCTTATACTCAAATGGCTCGATAATTTCCCCCGTGTGCATGTATACGTAGCCAAACTCCTGTTTGAAGGCCTGGTTTGTTTTCAGTTTTTCAGTGATATAAACAATGCTGAGATCAACCTCTGGCTCCCAGATTATTTATATTGACTGATTTTAACATGTAATTTGAATTTTTTCCACAAGGGGGAAGCAGGCTACTGTGAGAAGACAAACTAAGATTCAAAAAACAAAAACAACTAAAAAGTTCTTACTCTTTTGCTTTCAGGAAAGAAAAAAAAAAAGGAAGAAAGAAAGTTCTTTGGCACACAGAAGCTCACCCCAACCTTGTGAGGCTGGTGGTAGTATTTTCCTCATTTTATGGATACGGAAACTGGGTGGTGTGTATGGATTCTTACCAACCAGTGAGTGCCAAGGTGGGATTCAAAGCTGTCTTCTGGTTCCATATAGCTGGCTCTCTTTCCTTCACAGCACTTCCAAATTGACAGTGGCATTCTCCTTACATTCAGTTCAGGTCTAGGCACTGTGCTGGGGACACTCTGAGGCATGCAGAATTGAATCAAAGGGACTTCCCTGGTGGTGCAGTGGTTAAGAATTTGCCTGCCAATGCAGAGGACATGGGTTCGAGCCCTGGTCTAGGAAGATTCCCACATGCCATGGAGCAACTAAGCCTGTGCACCACAACTACTGAGTCCATGTGCCACAGCTACTGAAGCCTGCGCGCCCAGAGCCTGTGCTCCGCAACAAAGGGAAGCCACCACAATGAGAAGCCCGCGCACCGCAACGAAGAGTAGCCCCCGCTCGCCACAACTAGAGAAAGCTCGTGCACAGCAACGAAGACCCAACGCAGCCAAAAATAAATAAATTTATTTTTTTAAAATGAGGGACTTCCCTGTTGGCGCAGTGGTTAAGAATCTGCCTGCCATTGCAGGGGACACAGTTTTGAGCCCTGGTCCAGGAAGATCCCACATGCCGCAGAGCAACTCAGCCCGTGTGCCACAACTACTGAGCCCACGTGCCACAATTACTGAAGCCCACATGCCTAGAGCCTGTGCTCCACAACAAGAGAAGCCACCGCAATGAGACGCCCACGCACCACAATGAAGAGTAGCCCCGACTCGCAGCAACTAGAGAAAAGCCCGCGTGCATCAACGAATGCGGCCAAAAATAAATTTATTTTTTTAAAAAAAGAATTAGAGGATCCCTGATCCTCAGGGGGTCATTATCAGGTGTGAGGACAGACTTAGACATAAGAAACTGAATGACTAGATGCCCACTAGAATAAAGAGAGCGCTGGAAGTCAAGAAAGTCCCTTTGATGGTGAGACCAAGCACAGCTTTATAAAAGAAGCATGACGCCAATAAGACTTAAGGTTTATTTAGCATTTACTCTAGGAGGCACTGTGCTAAATCCTTTATATGCATAATCTAACTAAAAGTTCCCCACAGATCTGGAAGGTGTTAATGACCTTTTTATAGGGAAGAAAATGGATGATTAGAGAGGTTAAGAAACTGGCTACTTGTGTCAGAACCCTGGAACCCACATCCTTAATGTGTATTTGGCAGGTCCTAGAAGGAATGGTAGACCTTTAATAGGCAGAGCTAGGAGAGAGACTTCTAGGAGAGGAAACAGAGAAACAAAGTCTTGGAGGCAAGAAATACGGGCACATTTGGGAATGCAAGGGGATCGGTGTGCCTGGATATTCCCACTTCAGGTTACTCCAGGTGAAAGAGGAGGGATCTGGAGAGATAAAAACTAGAGGGAGAAAACTGAGCCAGATTGGAGAAACCTGTGAAGAGCAAGCCAAGGAGATCCCACTGTGTTTCATAGCGGGGGAACCAACCAAAGAGAATGACATCACCTGTGCTTTGTGAAGATAAATTTGATGCGTTGCATAAGGGAACAAGGAGACTATTAGGGGATTGTTAAAATAATATCCTGGCCAAAGGTAACCAGAGAAGAAATGAGAACTGAAAGACATTACTGAGATAAAATCCACAAGATATGACATCTCATTAGACAATGGGGAGAGAGGAGAGGACCATTATTACGGTTTACACGTTGGGGCAACTGGGAGAATGTAAGCGTGTACACCAGGAGGGGGCCATGGGGAGAGAAGGTGTCTTTTCCTATATAAGATTGAGGAACCTGAGGGACTTCTGGGTAGAGATGTTCAGTGGGGAGTTAGTAGCAGGAAGCTGGTGATTTAGATGTGGTACCCGAGAATCAGTGGAAATGACTGGGAGCAGGCCAGGGAGAATCTATACTTAGGATTCAGCAGGGGATGTTTGTACCCTGATAACCTGTAATTCCACTGTCAGATTTCTGTTGTAGAGAAAAAAAATCCCAAGTGCACAAGAAAGTGTATGAAGGATGTTCACAGCAGCATTGTTTGTAGCAGTGAAAGGTGGGGTGAGGGGAGGAGTGAATAAATAAACCATGAAACAGCCACATTGTGCAGTGGTTAAAAATTAAGTAGATAAAAAAATGCTAACATGGACAGATTTCCAAAACATAGAGTGGGAGAGAAAAGCAAGTTATAGCACAATAATAATAATGTGTAGTGCTACTTACTAAAAAAGAAGAAAAGAAGCTAAACAAAAAATGTTGTCACATATATTTTAAATATTGTGTGTGGGTGTGTGTGCACACAGAGAAAATTCTGGAAGGATTCTGGAAGGATTCTGGAAGCATCATACTGTTAATTATGCTGGAGGAAAAGAGTTGTGAGAAAAATGAAGAGCAAGAGGTGACCTAAATGGGAAGGAAATCCAAAAAAGAGGGGGTATATGTATACGTATAACTGATTCACTGTGCTGTACAGCAGAAACTAACACAACATTGTAAAGCAACTATACTCCAATAAACATTAATTTTAAAAAATGAAGAGCAAGAGGGGTGAAATGGGATTTTAGCCTTAGTTTTAATTTTATAAGAAGAATGCAATCATAATGACTTATGTGAATAAAAGTACTAAAAAATATATAGATTCAATGGGAATAAGAGAGAATGGAAGAGCTGGGGACATATTCCAAGGCTATGGGGGGTAGGGAAATAGTATTGGGAACACTGGGAGAAGTTTCTGGAAGTGCAAAGTGGAGGGGGGAACCACAACACGCACCGACTCTGCAGAGGCAACCAGCAGGATGAGCGCTGTGAGCTCAGCTAGTTTTCAACACCTTTCAATTATAGCCACAAGCTCCTGTGTCCTGGAAAGGTCACCGTGTCCCACCACTAGCCTTGGAATGAGCCGGTGTTTGTTGTTCTCTCCTGAGTTGTAAATGTCCTATGACCTTTCATCCAATTCTTGTGTTTGCACACGCCCTCCCTTTCCCAGAAATTCCAGCATTCTTGGTGTTCTCATTCCAGTCCTTCAAGCTACTGGTGAAGTCCACTTCCTCCTGTTCCAATCCCAGCCAGTTCCTGCCTCATCTCTTGTCCCCCATTCAAAAATATTCCCACTCCAGGTTACTTACAAGAACATTGTGGGAGGCCTTTTATGGAATTTTTCAACAGACACCTGGCAATAGATGTTGCTAACACTGATTGAGTACAGAGAGGTGCCAGGAGTGGTACTAAACTTTATAGAAAGTATCTCATTTGATTCCTCCAGCAACCTAGTAGGTCAATACAATTATAACCCTCATTTCACAGCCGAGACTTGGTGTGTAGTGGTAAGCATGTAGTGGGTGAGTGTTAGGACAAAATCCATAAGCGATTGAATGGGGGTCAGAGAGATGGGGGAGGTATAAGGGACTGGGTGAGGGAACAACTTCTCAGGTGCTGGACTGGGGGTCGGGGGGGTTCATTTTGCCAAGTGCCTTTAGAGCCATGATTTCATTTGGTGTCACCACATTGATCTAATGATGGGGATCATTAAGGAAGATAATGAGTGAATCAAACTTTAATTCCCTTAAAGTGGCAACCATTGGGTCAAGGGCTTTTCCGGCCTATTAACCCACCGTGCTGACTTGAGCAAGTCTGCAAGGGGGTAGAGTGCAGACAGAGTGGGGACTGTCTGTGGCTGCTTTTGGCACAGTTCTTTAAGGATCATCAAGTTCCTAGCAGCTGCTCCTCCCCGTCTGGAAACTCTTGGCCAGGCAGCCCCTGCTCTCCAAGCCTGCCCATTCCAGGAGATAAAGCTAAGTGGCGGAGGAGCCAGTTTCCTGGGGTTAATAAACAGGCTGTTTATAGCCAGAAGCGGTCACGGGGCAGGGACAGACAGGCTGGGAGGTCACGCTCCTTCTCAATGTTGAGGTTTCTCATAAATATTCTCCCAGTGAGCCTTCTGGGATGCAAGGACAACTCTGGGCCCGTTGTCCTTGCAGGGGGCAGAGTGCCAAGACACCCACACCTCACTGCCTCCTCCTTTCTCCCCATTCCCCTCCTCTTTCCTTTCTCCTGTCATTCCTTTCCTATCTTCTATAATGAAAAGAAGATACATTTTCACAATAGACACACCCCATAACTTTGGGCAGGTAAACCATCCCTCTGAGTCCCAGTTTCCTCCCTTACAACATGGGGGTAATGACAGGGCCCTCCCTGCAGGAGGTATGGGAAGGTCTCTAGCACTGTGTTTGGCACACACAGTGAGTATTTAAAACACGTTTGTCTGGACTTGAGGACACGGGGAGGGGTAAGGGTAAGCTGGGATGAAGTGAGAGAGAGGCATGGACATATATACACTACCAAATGTAAAATAGGTAGCTAGTGGGAAGCAGCCTCATAGCACAGGGAGATCAGCTCAGTGCTTTGTGACTGCCTGGAGGGGTGGGATAGGGAGGGTGGGAGGGAGACGCAAGAGGGAGGGGATATGGGAACATATGTATAGTATAGCTGATTCACTTTGTTATACAGCAGAAACTAACACACCATTGTAAAGCAATTATACTCCAATAAAGATGTTAAAAATAAAACAGTACACATTTGTCTTTCCCTTTTTCCCTCTCCACCCCATCCCTTCTCCCTAACTCTGGTCCCTGCCCTTTTTACTTTCTAATTTCCTGCCCCAGTCCTGCCCCAACTACCCCCCCCTACCCCCCCACCCCGCCCCGGGGCACTTTCAGCCCCTCTGACTGTGCTTCTGCTGCCTGGGCGGATGGGAGAGGCAGTCAGGCTTGCCCTGAGGAGGGCGGCCCACTGTAGGGCCAGCCAGCCAGCCTTGGCACTTACCACAAGGCCACACCCTAGCCTCTCTGCTTTTAGTAAATAGCCCACAGGATTTGGGGGTGGAGGGAGGATGTGGAAAGGGAGCGTCAAAGATGCTTTACTCTTTGGCTTGTTGTTGCCGTCAATATGACTATTCCAGTGGCTTAATGGTCAGAGATCATTGCGTAAGTTACCGTGGGGTAACTTTGGGGCGTTACCGAAGGGGACTCTGGGCGAGTCCCCTTCACTCTCTGGACTCAGCACAGCGTGCAATAAAAGTGGAGAGTATCAGACCCTGGAGCCAGATTATCTGAGCTGGAACCTTGTCTCCACCACTTACTAGCTTGGGTTACTAACCTCTCCATGCCCCAGTTTCCTCAATTTTAAAATGGAATTTATGTGTATTTTATAGGGTTGTTATGAGGATTAAATAAATTAGTCTGTTTAGATCACTTAGAACAGAGCCTAGCCCATAGAAGGCACGCAGTTAATCTTAGCTATTCTGCGTAAATGGGGAGGTAGAACAGGGTGGGTAAAACATTATGTCAAACATATTTCAATTATTAAAAAAAAAAAGCTTTAGTATGTAAAAAAAAAAAAAGCAAAGAACGGGTGGTGTGCACGTGGGAAGAGCAGGACATCCTCTCAGAGTGTTACAAAGTCCTGAAACCTCACATTCCTCCCCTTTGTTGACCTCTGGACGAGAACAGATCAGACTCTTGTACACAAGATTCTGCCTAAATAAAGGCAAAGTACAAGGATTAAGGGACACTCCCAAATCTATGTCTCCCCTTTCTATTTCTCATTCATTCATTCATTCTTTTTCTTTCTTTTTTTTTTTTTTTTTTTCCGGTACGCGGGCCTCTCACTGTTGTGGCCTCTCCCGTTGCGGAGCACAGGCTCCAGACGCGCAGGCCCAGCGGCCATGGCTCACGGGCCCAGCCGCTCCGCGGCATGTGGGATCTTCCCGGACTGGGGCACGAACCCGCGTCCCCTGCCTCGGCAGGCGGACTCTCAACCACTGTGCCACCAGGGAAGCCCCCACTCATTCATTCTTAAATAACTGTTAATTAAAAACCCTCTGTGTGTGCCTGGTACTTTTCTAGGGCTGGAGTTGCAGCAGAGAATAAGACATAGTCTCTGACATCGTGCTGCTTACATTCTAGGTACACAAAGTACTTGACTGTCCCAGAGAGACCCTAGGAAACTAGTCAAAGACTTTCAAAACCAGATAGAGCCCTTAGAGGTCATCTGGTCCAACTTCTCACGGGGCAGAAAGGGCAGAGACGACCAGAGACACTCTAAGGACTGGTCTGAGATCACAGAGCAGTGCTGAGTTGTAGAATTGCAGATGGAGATTGGAGGGGACGATGGGATGGTCAGAGTCTGAGGGTCAGAGCCCCAGCCTCCATGCCCTCGAGGAGGCTTGTTTCAGGCATCCCCTGCATGGCTAGGATACGTGGGGTCACCACTGGCATCTTTAATAATAATAACCAGGGGGACATATTGCACACCCTGCACCAAATGTGTTCACAAGCATTCTCTCAGTCCACATAAAATCTCCATTTTACAAATGAGGAAAGATGCCTTACCCAAGGTGAAATAACTAGAAAGGGGCAGATCTGGGGCTTGCATACAGGTTTCTCTGATGCCAAAGTCAGCAAGACTCTTTTATGCTTCCCAGTGCCTGGGGCTTAAACCCACAGCCCAAAACACAAGAACCTTTCATTTGTCTGACTGAGCTGGCCAAGCAGATAACACCAATGAGCCTGGACTCCCAGTCATCTTTCCAACCCTGTCCACCCTGACCCACAAGCCACAGAGAGAGACCAGACCCTGTGTGGGAGAGATATGTCCTTTCTTTTGGAGGTCCCGCCTTAATGCCATCTGTCCCCACTAATTGTTTTTTCAACTTTGAAAGATTATAATATATTCTCTGGAAAACATTCAGCAGCAGGAAAGCCCTCCCTGGGCTCTCCTACTCTCTCACAGGTCCAAAACTCGTGGATGGTTCCAGAGATCCTTGTGTTCTGGAAAGTTCCCTGGTCAGTCCTTAGGGAACACGGGTGGCTACAGAGGAAGACCCTGCTCAAGCATGGTTCTTGATGCTTGGGCAATTTTGAGGGGAAGATCACTTCAAACTCAGTCACGAGGTTCCCACATTTCTTGGGCATTTGGGAGAGGAAGAGCCCTTCTCCAGGAACTTTTTGCTGCATGCTAGGCTTGACGTCTTTGAACACGACAGGTATGGTCCTGCTGTCTAGAGTTGGGGGAGAAGCCAGTAGCTGGTTTTGGAAGAGGCAGAGAAGTAAGGCTTAGAGCCTGGGGTGAACCTTCAGGACCTGACTTGCCCAGACTTCATCCAGAGCCTTGACTTGGGAGGACCATGAATGGATGGAAAGTGGGAGGAGAAGCAAGGCAAGGGGTAACCTGAGAAAGAACTTCTACCTCTCAAAAACATAAAGTCTAAAGCTGATATGAATTCGTCAACTTAGCGTTGTATAAGAAGCACCAGGAGCAGGGTAGGCAGCAGTGGGAATGTCTGTCAGTGGAGTCTAAGGACCATACACTTGGAGTCGAAGGAACTGGATCATCTCCAAGGACCCTTCTGGGCTGATAGTCTAATGAGGTTGAGAGATCAAAGCCTGAGAAGTAGGAGAAGGCCGGATTCTGACCCAGATGCCCTAAAATGTTTTGGAGTTCAGTGTGAGGGCCAGGTTATTTCCCATGGACCACAGAGCCTTAAGGAAAAGGAATTTGATGTCCAGACCTCAGTTAGGCTTTCAACTCCAGGGTCAGCCATGATCCTTCTCCCTAGCCCATTTCTCACCCTCACCTGCACTTCACTTCCTAAAGAGACAAAACTTTCTGAGCTGCAACCCTCCCCTATGGAGGGTGGGGAGGGGGAGGCTTCTCCCTAAATAAAGGCAAAGTACAAGGAACACCCCCAAACCTATGTCTCCCCTTTCTTTTTTTGCATTCATTCATTCACTCTTAAACAACTATTAATTAAATATGCTCTATGTGTGCTTGGTTCTTTTCTAGGGCTGAAGTTACAGCAGAGAATAAGACATAGTCTCTGACATCATGCTGTTTACATTCTAGGTGGAAGGAGAATGGGATAGACCATAAGTAGGTAGATAAATTAATGAATGAGAGCACTTAAAATTGTGGAAAGTAATAAAAGAATAGCAAAACAAAATGATGGAGCGGGGAGT
The DNA here is from genome assembly GCF_039906515.1 of Pseudorca crassidens. Taxonomy (NCBI): domain Eukaryota; kingdom Metazoa; phylum Chordata; class Mammalia; order Artiodactyla; family Delphinidae; genus Pseudorca; species Pseudorca crassidens. The sequence goes on from NC_090298.1 coordinate 127,057,876, forward strand.
TTTCTTCTGTCTATTGTCCTCAAAATAAAGTCCAAGGCTGCGAAAGCCCATCTCCATCTGCCCTTATTTACCTCTCCAGCCTTACCTCTTGTCACTTTTCACCTTGAACTCTCTGCTTCAGCCATGAAAAACCTGCGTGTCAAAGTTGGAAGGGGCCCACTTGACCCTTGATCTATTGGTTCTTTTAGCCCCAAACACGATCTCTTTTTTGCTACTTCTTTCATGTCTCTCACCCAGCTAACTCTTGCTCCTTCTCAGTCACTAGTTACTTCCACCTGGAAGCCAGCCCTGCTCCCACGAATCCAGGTGAGGTGCCTCTCTTTGTGCTGCGCTTTCTCCTTCAAGAGCATCTGTCACCCTGTGTAGCCAGTTTGCTGTTGTCCCTACGCCAGACCGTGAGCTCCTGGAGGGCAGGAATCACATCCTGTTCTCCCTGAATCATAGAATCCTCAACAGTTGGCACAGTGCATAGTACGTAGTAGATGCTTAAGAAACACCTGTTGGGCTTCCCTGGTGGCACAGTGGTTGAGAGTCCGCCTGCCGATGCAGGGGACACGGGTTCGTGCCCCGGTCTGGGAGGATCCCACATGCCGCGGAGCGGCTGGGCCCGTGAGCCACGGCCGCTGAGCCTGCGCATCCGGAGCCTGTGCTCCGCAACGGGAGAGGCCACAGCAGCGAGAGGCCCGCGTACCGCAAAAAAAAAAAAAAAAAGGAAGAAACACTTGTTGAATTAATTAACACTCAGTTTAGTAAGTTTTAAGAGCTCATTAATATGAGGAAAAGACATGGACAAGGCATGGCTTTGGAGACAAAGAATTAATTGGAAGAAAAAAATTATAATTTCTCAGTCCTTTATGGAGCTCATATTCTAGCATCTTGCAGCTCTAATACTCCACCAGAGCCTCCTAAAAGGCTTAAGAGCAGTCAGGGCAGAAATTATTGACCCCACTTAACAGCTGGGGAAGGTGAAGCCCCAGAAAGGTGAATCTAGCAGAAGTCACCCAGCCAGGTGGCAGTAGAGTGCATCTGAACAAGTTTAGGGCCCCAGAGACATCAGGCCCAACCTCTTCATCATACAGGGAACATGGATGGGGGTGGTAACAGGCAGACTCTGAACTAAGTGTCCTGGCTCATCTAAAGCTCAAAATAACTGCTTGAGGGTGACAGTGATGGTAGCCACAAAGGAGGAGACAACATGATTTACCCACAGTCCACCCTCACCCTGTAACCCAACCCGACTAGGCAGATTCTCCAGGCCACCACTCCATTTGTCCTCAGGGACTCCTTCCTGGGGTCAGTTCATGAGACACTGCACAGTCAGAGACTGACTAGGATGGACAAAACCTTAGAATTCTAACTTGTTTCAGAGTTGGGGATGTCAGGGCTCAGAGAGATGGGACTAGCCTATGGCACCTACGGAGATAGGATCAGGACTCCAGACTCTCAGTCCAAAACTTTCTCAAGTATACCCCTGACATGAACCTCTGAGTTGGGGAAGGGGTGACGATGATGTGGACCAGACCTGGCCATTTGTTATCTGCAGTCATGTTGGGAGAAGTGAGGGAGGAGGGGTGATGGGCTACCCACTCCATCTGCTTGTCCTACTCTAGAGTTTATTAGTTCCCACTAGTCCTCATTGGTTTTGTGCATTGTCAGTTAACCAGAGGAAGTAGAATACGGGTTGTCCACTGTTTAGTGACTGTTTATGAAGGTCATTATTGCTACTCCAGCACAGTAGTCTCCCAGCCAAACAACAACATAGAGAGGATGGAGGGCAGGAAAAATGAGGCCAGCAGAGACATAGGTAGGGCCTCCTACTACTAAGAAATGGGGAAAAGGGTACACATTTTAGGTTCCAAGAGAAGGGAAGGGACATTTTGTCTGAAAGCTTGGAATTGTATCCAGCATAGGTGTGACTCTTGCAGATGCCTGTCTTTGCTGTGGGTCCCTGGACAAATCACTCAGCCTCTTGGAACCTCAGCCTCTCAGATCAGAGGGTTGAATGAGATAGTTTCTAGGGACTCTTCCCGTTTTTTATAATCCTCCCTCCAATGAAGTGGGCATTAGAGGAAATGAGAGTCATTAACTCCATTTCAGGTAAATTCAATAAACCTAGTATTTGCCAGGCCAGGTCCTGCTGAAGTTTAATTGCAAGATCTGAGGAAAAGAGTTAACATGCAAGCCTGAAATTGCTATGCTTAGAAAGATCTGCTTGCACAACGGGCCCTGGGTTGATGTTCAGCGACTCTGATTTCAGGAGGATTTCCACCATTCCCAGAACTGATAAGAGTGGCTCACTAGGCCTAAACTATTTGGACAAACAATGTGGCCTGTGCTGAATTCCTGCTCTCCTTCTGGGAGTCTGGCATCTTGGTACATGCTAGGCAGAGGATGCCTACATGGCCAGCTCCCAATAAAAACTGAGCACTGAGTCTGAGGGGCCTCCCTGGTGGACGCTTTACATATGTTGTCACACTTTGTTGCTAGAGGAATTCAGTACAGCCTGTGTGACTCAGCTGGGAGAGGCCTCTTAGAAGCTTGTGCCTGATTTCACCCAGTCTTTGTCTCATGTACCTTTTCCCTCGGTTGATTTGTTCTGTAACCTATTACTGTAATAAGTCATAGTGTGAGCATGATTATATGTTGAGTTCTGTGAGTGCTGATGGCAAATCATTGAACCGGGAGGTGGTCTTGGGGACCTCAGACAGGGGATAAGCCTAGATTTCACAGAGACAACTATAATCCTATAGCAATGTTGGATGAATATACAGCTCAAACCCAGCACGATCCAATAGAAACATCATGTCAGTTGTGTATGTAATTTAAATATTTCTATTGGTCACGTTTTACAAAGTAAAAAGAGAGAGGTGAAATTAATTTCAAGAATATAGTTTCTTTAATCCAATATATAAAAATATTAACGTTTCAACACGTAATGATATAAAAATTTATCAAGATATTTTTACATTCTTTTTTTCTTACTAAGTCTTCAAAAACCAGTGTGTATTTTCCATTCACAGCACATCTCAGTTGGGACTAGCCACATTCCAAGTGCTCCCGAGCCACATCCAGCTATTGGCTGCCATGTTGAACAGCACAGGCTTACAGATAATGACAAGGACTCTGGAAACAGGACATCTGGGTCAGAATCCTGGTTGTGCCACCTACCAGCCGCATGACCTTAAGCGACGTGATTTAACCTGTGTGTTAGTTTCTTCATCTCTAAAATGGGGATAATAATGTTAGCCACCTCATGAAGTTACAGGGATTTTTCCAAAAGTCAATAAATCTAAGGCAGCACCTGGTACATACAGGATGTTGGGTGAATGCTGGCTGCTCCTCTTATTATCCAAAAGGTTGGCCTTTGAGGTCAACTTGTCCAACTCTTTATTCCATAGATGAGGAAACTGAGGCCCAGAGTTTGGAAGGCACTGGTTTGAAAAGCAAAGGCTCTAGCCACCTCTCTTCCTGTCCCCTGGCTAGCTCTAAGACAGCACCTGCCAATTATTTAGGAAACCAGCAGCTTCAGGGCCCCACCTAGGTTCTGCAATCCTGTCTTGATTGCAAAACAGTGCCACCATTTGAGCTGGCACTGAAGTGGTGGGGCTGGGCCTCCCTTCTGCCACCGCCATCTGGACCCATCAGTTGGGCTGGCTGACTCCGTCACTGAGTCCACTGCTTACTCAGCACCCATAGGGCTGGCTTCCATTGTTTTCACTTTTTACGCCCTTCTTATTTATTAACTCATGCTCTATCTTCCTCAAAGACGCAGAGCATCAGCACTTTTTAAAAAACCTCCTTTTAATCATCTACAGTCCCCATCCACCCACTAAGCAGGTAGATAGGGAGCTCCCCAAATACGTCTAAAAAAGAGAGAGTGAAGGGGTACTGGGTGCCCACTTATCTGGGATGCAGTAGGGCATGTTCTCAGGCTAGGAACAAAACTGGCTTATGATTCCTCTAGAGTATCTGTCTCCACCCTTCCTTTCCTGAGACCCAGATGAAATCATCTGCTCTCCTCTGACAAACTCACACATCTCAAATCTGTAATAAGCAGCTGTAATCAGACCAGTTTCGTGGGCTCAAACTTGATAGCACATGCTGACCTCAAGATTTGTTTATTCCATTTGCGAAACAGTGTTTTATTTGGCATTTGTTTATTTAATAGATAGTTACTGAGCATCTACTGTGTATTAAGCCCTCTGCAAAGTGGTGAGAATGAAGCCTTTGTGGACCTTATGATTTGTTGTAGAAAACAGAAAAAGAAGAAATGATGGTAAAGTACAACAAAGGCTTGATGTAGAAAATGTCAAATACTCTAGGAACTATAATAGAATAAAGCAAGGGGACCTGAATAAAACTCTTTCCACGGTGTTGACAGGCTGCTGAAACCTGAAAATGGTGGGAGAGAAGCAGTAAAAGAGAGAGAATATGGAGAGTTCCAGACAGAACTCAACAACATAGACAAGACCTGGAGGTGAGAGAGAACGGCATGTTGGAAGAACTGGAGAACAATCCAGTACAACTGGGTAGAGAGAATAAGAGGAGTGTGGCAAAAGATGAGGAAGTGGCTGGATTTGGAGGATACTGTCTGAAGCGCTAAGGAATTTGGACTTTAACCTGAGGGCAAGGGGAAACATCCTGGCAGAGAATAACATCTTTCAAAACATAGGGTTCCTGGGAACAAATCAACCAAATGTGCTAGAAAGGCTTATGGTGAAAAGACTGGCAAGTGTTGTTTTCAACCTTGTCTTCATGATCTTTGTACTGAGGCTCAGACCTCCTTTGAAAGTAGTCTGCAGCATGAAGGCCCAACCCAACGGCAGGCCGTGCTCCCTCAAACTCCCAGCCCACTGTCCATGCGATCAGTACTCCCGAGTCTGGTGCAGCACAGGTCTTCCTTAGACCCTTGGAACTGTAGAGCCACAGAGACCACCATGGAGAGATTGTCGAAGACTCTTATCTAACAGATTGACCAACTGAGGCCCAGAGAAAGAAGGTAACTTGTCTGTGGCCCCACTGCAAGCCTCAGGCTCTGACTCCTTCTTGTCTCCCCCAGGGAGACCAAACAGCAGGTCTAGGACTAGGGTGAGGCAAGTCAGGCACTCAGGGTGCACCATTTAAAGAGGCACTCGCTCGCGGGTGCCAGCTCTGCACTTGCCTTACCCTCGTCCTGGCTCTGTTGGACACACTTCGAAGGCAGGGATTGTAACTTTCAGAAACCTTTTTGACATCTTTCATCGTGTTGACATGAGGCTAGGCACATTTTTTTTTTTTTTTTTTTTTTTTTTGCGGTACGCAGGCCTCTCACTGCTGTGGCCTCTCCCGTTGCGGGGCACAGGCTCCGGACGCACAGGATCAGCGACCATGGCTCACGGGCCCAGCCGCTCCGCGGCATGTGGGATCTTCCCGGACCGGGGCACGAACCCGTGTCCCCTGCATCGGCAGGCGGACTCTCAACCGCTGCGCCACCAGGGAAGCTCCTAGGCACATATTTTGAGGGATCCTAGATGCCTGCTGATGCTAATGAACAGTGGATTTCTGACAAACTGATATGTATACAGATGTTTGTATTTTTGGTTAAATATGACCTTCAGGAGACACCAGAACAAAGTCAAGAGGGCCTCAGAATGGAGTCTAGACCTGGATTCTGGTCCCCTCTCTGCCATCAGTTTGCTTTGGGAACTTGGGTAAATTGTTCCCCGTCTCTAGGCTTCAGCAAAATGAGGTGGTTGAATAAATAGCATGTATTGACTACATACTCTGTGTCAGCCCCTGTTCAAATGCTTCTGTGCTTTAACTCATTTAAAGAATTCCTGGCCTTCAACACTCCCTTCACTTCAACAGGCTGTGGTTTGAGGTAAGGAAGGCTTCCCAGAGAATGTGGGATTGAGACAGACCTTCCAAATTCCCACGGGGACAATACTATCTTAAATCATCGTAGAGGCATGGTATCTCAAGGCACTTCTCCATCAGAAGACAGAGAATCACCTGCCTCAGAATCACCTTTGGAACACGTCTGAAGGTGGAGCCTCAGCCTCTGCCGCTAGAGATTCTAATGCACTGATTCTGAAGAGGGACCTGGGAATCTGTATGAAAATCTTTTCAGGTGGCTGGTAGTCTGATTTGGGAAGCACTGATCCCAACGCAGTCCCCTATCGGTGGAGAGAATCATACCTAGACAGCACAGACCTAGAGCTCCCTGAACTGATCATCAGCATCTTGAAGCAGAGAAACGAAGTCATGGATTGATTAATGCTGCAAATATTAAGCACGTGTTGTGTTCTAGGCCCTGTGCCAGGGTGATTATGGTCCCTACTCTCAAGCGACTCCTGGTCTAGGTCTGTCACTTATTTTTAGAAACAAGTCATCTAGCCAGAACCAGAAGGGACGTAGAGAGCATCGGCCAATCCCATCATTACACAGTTGGGGAAACTGAGGCCCAGAGAGGGAAAGCAACATGCTCAAGGCTACACAGGGAGCAAATGTATTTTCTGCTCTCAAACCAGCTGAGGGATCCCAATGTTCTTCCCAGGAGAGGGCTGCATTCAAAATCCTAGGGCATTCACCCTTTGCTTTTTAAGCACTAAACCTACATAGAGTAAATAAATGTTCCTGGAAGTCTCACTTCAGATCTTGCTGACATTTTAGGTCCTTAATATCCCTTCAACCAGAATGGAGGCAGGAGGGAACAGGGAACACCTTGTGGGTGTCATCAACTCTTCGGTGCTTTTCAAAGCCCTTTCCCCGGCTGTGCTGAGTACACTGTGCCTGCCTCTTCCAGCACTTTAGAGTCTAAAGAAGAAGAGGGTCCCGCCTCACGGGTTCACAAGGAACTGGCTCCCATCCCTCTGTCCAGACTTGCTTATGTCACTGTCGCCCAGGGCCTGGGGAGGGGAGAAGCGGAGGGTAAGTTGTGTCCGCCCCTGAAATGCCAGACGCCCTGCGATTGGCTACAAGGACTCCGGCCCGGCCGCGGATTGGTCATCGCTGAGGGCTTGAAAGGTGGATGAGAGCGGACGACACCTCAGACGGACTGTGGCCCGGGATCAGACAGTGTCTCCGGCGAGTCCGAGACGCGGCCCCCGCCCACCATGGCCCGGCTCTTCCGGGCATCCTGCCTTCTCTCCCTGCTCCTGGCCGGCTTCGTTCCGCCGAGCCGAGGACAGGAGAAGTCGATGGTGAGTGAGCCTCGGGGATGGGTGGCCGGGGGATCGAACGTGGTCCGCAGGTGTCCATCTCTCGGTGGTGAGGCACCCTTCTTCCCGGGCTCCCCACCAGTAGGGTGACACCTAGGTGCGAGAGACGCCCTAGCTCCCTTTGCCTCCCTCTTCAGCATACCCAGACCGTCGTCAGACTCTTCGCGGTTCCATCTGTTGGAGACCTGGATGCCCCGGGTGGGCAGAATGAATGAGGGAGGAAGGGTCTTCTCTCCCGGTCCACACTTTCAAACCCACGGCTACCTGCGGGTCGCCTTGCTACCTCCAAGCCACCGTCTGTTTCTGAGATGTTCCCCTCCAGTGGGGCCTGAAGGGGGTGGGGGGCACAGAAAATGGCCTGGAGACTCAGGGTCTGGGTTGGCTGCAGAGGTTCCCAGGGAGAATGGCTGGTAAGGTGAAAGGGAAGGAACACGCGGCTGTGTGGTCCCCGTCTAGCCCAAGCATAAACGCAGGTAGAATTCTGGGATACTGGTAGAAGACGCAGAGGTCTGTGACAGAAGGAGCTCTGAGCTGGCAGCACAGAATGCCCAGGATGCTGACTAGATTCGCTTTTCCTTTGTGGACCTCAGTTTCTCCACCTGTAGCAGGTGGGAGGACAGGGCACAATGAGGCTGATGGTTTCAGAGGGGCTGCTTGGAGAAGCTGCAAAATCCACACGCTGTTCTCTGAAGTGTCTCCTGTTTGAGGGCAGCCTCACTCCTCACCACCCACTGCCCATCTTGGCCGAGCAAACCTAGTAGTTGGAGAAAGCTGGGGACTGCCAGCTCGATAGGAGAGGCAGAATTCTCCTGAGCCTCAGTCTATCCCCAGCAGAGTGTGTGGCCCTTAGCTAGAGTGGAGATGCTGAGGCCGGGAGCAGGGGTGACCACACATGCTTATCTCTTTGGACAGTATATGCCAAAGTGGGCGCTGTAGACCTCTCCTCTTCCCCAGGGTGGGGAGGCAGAAGCCAGGCATAGACCCAAAGAGAGAGATTTATGTCTCCAGCATCCCAGTACACACACACACACACACACACACACACACACACACACACACACACACACACACACACACACACACACACACACACACACACACACACACACACCACTTGTATAAGCTGAAGAAGAAGCTTTGCACTTGCTGTGTTTCTCAAATCTTCCAGATCTTAATTCTAAGATCTTATGACTCCATGATTCTGTTTCCAAAATCGTATCTACTGTTCAGGAAGCCCATTCCAAACACAAGGTTTCTTCCGTCTGTTTCTATCCCCTGTCCTGTCCTCAGCCTAAATGCCAATCAGTCTGCTCCTGCTTGGAGTCAGCCTTGAGACTGGATGGTTATGGGGCCACTTCCTCTAAGCCTCTGGCTTTGTATCCAGTCCTGTTCATAATCTCCAGCTCAGAAGGTGTTTTCCAGGGCAGGGATGGTACTGAATTTCAATATTGGGGTGTGGAGTAGAAGTGAGGGTAGACCATGTGTAGGGCAGTATCTTGGAGTCCTATAACCTCAGTGTGGGGAGAAGCAGAGAAGGGAAGATGGGCCCTGCTTCAAGAAGGCTGGAGGTAAGAACATGGATCCCATGGATAACTCATCATAGCCATGTGTTCTCTGTAGAACTCTGGGGAGTAGATGGATTCAGAGAAAACAGGATGGGTATGGTCTAGAAAAGTCTTAGGGTGAGGTGTGATCATATCAGATACAACCAGCTAGGACTAGCTAGCTAATGACAGTCTGGGCATGCCTATTTCTCCTCCAGGTCCTGAGAGAGCTGAAATGTCATAGCCCTTGGTTCTAGGACTCAACCACTTATCCTACCCCAACTCCAGGGCCAAGCAATGGGGCAAGGGGCAGGTGGAGAATGGGATGGACAAAGGATGAGAGCCCCAAAGGGATGTTTGCCTCCTCCCAATTCAAAGGGAGGGGCTGGGTAACAGAGGGAATCCTCCTTTCCTTGCCGTGTCCCCTCTCCAGTCCGGTTTAAGACTGCCCAGCCTCCCTGTCCTTCCTCTACAAAAGGACTTTGCAGAGACTAGAGAGAATAACAACCGCTGACGTGCGTGGGATCCTAGTAACCGCTGGTTTCTAGGTGACTAAACCAGGCAGAGAGAATCATGGAACCACCGGCTGACAGTCAGGGCTGAAGAGCCCTCAAGACAGCACTGAATCTGACCCCACCTCACAGCTGTGGAGCCAGAGCCCCAGAGAAGGGACAGGAGTCCTCACACAGAATCAGAGGCCCAGCCAGGCCCAGAACTCAGGTCTCCTGCCCCCAGTCCAGCTCTCCTCTCACACTTTCACACTGATGGGAGTGGGCAGATGGGTGAGGAGAAAGACACAGGACCAGCAACCCAAGCCAGCTAGGGTCCTGGCGGGGTCCCCCCTCCAACTCTCAAGCCATCGAAACTCTCCTGTCTTGTGCAATTGTGGGAGGATAGAGGCACCCTCACTCCCTCTCCCCCACTCAACCCACAGCTCCTCCGACATCTGGGTTAAGGTGCAGGGTTCTGGGACTCCATGGGCCCAGAAAAGGGGAGGGGGCTTCCGTAAGGACTGGACGTGTGCTCAGTGGTGAATGCAGGCCATGGCTTCCCCCACCATAGGCGCTCTCTGACCCCTCTCGGTCGGAACTCACAGCACTGGCTTCACTGGCCCAGTAGAAAGGATGGAGGCTTTGTCACACATCCCTTCTCCTATAAACACCCTGCCCAGTGCATCATCTTCTTCATACTGGCTGGGGAACATCAAAGCCCTCTTCACAATAAGGTAGGAACGTCAGCACCCTTTACCCTATCCCTTGATGGGTGGGTGGGGCAGGGGGCAGGTACAGATTTCTCTCTAAGAGGCTTGCAAGACAGTTTTGACCTGCTAGTAAATTCTCGCAGCCATTTTGGGAGGCAGGTGGTATTATCCTCTCCCGTCAGCAGATGGAGGCTCAGACTGAATGTGACTTGCCCAGGGCCACACAGCCAGCAAAGACTCAAATCTAATGAGAGGAGATTCCCACCCTGAAACTGGTTTCAGAAGCTGATCCTCCCGCTGTTTACAAGCTTCCATTATTTAGACAACCTCTTGGCTGTTTTTCTCCCCATTTCACAGTTTGTTTTCAGACCGGGGTGGAGTAGAGAGGCAGGCGGGAGGCCTTTCCTTCTGGCTGCTAGACCTCTGTGGCCAGCTAGGGCGTGTTTGTTGTGCCCTGGCTGTTTGTATTTGAGGTGGAGCTGACCCCAGCTGGGGCCCACGAAGCCCAGGGGCTGAAGGAACGTCAAGCTTAGGTCTCAGGCCGGCCTCCAGCAGCCACTAGAAGTCACGGGGCATGGAATATTAGACTCACGTGTAGCAGGGAATTCGTACTGGAGCCAAGAAGAGAGCTTGCAGCTGTCAGGGAATGGCCGCGTGAAGGGAGTTCCGGCTCCCCTGGTTCAGCAGGCTACGGAGTCTTCAAGACAGAGCCTGCTTTTTTACACCCTGCTGGGGCCACGCCCTTCCAGCCCAGATGGCTCTCTTCACGCAGTTGGGCAGAGGTGTAACTGGCTGCAACAGCAAGTCTTCCAGGATTGGTGGGAAGAGAGGGCGTGAATTTGCTTCTCTAACTCCAAACACCTGGCTCTGTCTCTCTGGTCTATAATGCTAGTTTGCATTCGATTTGTTTATTGTCTTCTCACCTCTTCTCAGATGTCCAGGCCAGGACTACCTGCCCAGCTGCTAATTATGGTAGTGATGCCATGACACTCTTTCAAGAGTAGACCCAGATTTTTGTAGTCTGTACCAAAAATTGGCAGAGATGAGATGCGGCAGAGTGGGGTAAATGGAGCATCCCGCTTGCCGGCAGTAATCCATTCCCTCCTCTTCCCCTGAGAGTGACGCTGTCAAGCCATGGTGGTTGAGAACAGCTGATCAAGTTCAAGGTCCTCATTTTATAAATGAGGAAACTGAGGCCCACAGAAGAGAAAGGGCTAGTCCGAGACCACACGGGGAGTTAGTGGCGGAGTTGGTCATGGAATCCAGGCTCCCCAGCTTGCAGCCCATTTAATGTTCTCTCTACTAGTTCTGGAGGCTGACCGTGGAACAGCCTGGGCAGAGGAAGGTATAATGGTCATCGTCACAGCTGCTCGCCCCCAGGGAACACTGAATCTATGCCAGGCAGTGGGGCATTACCCTGACCATCCCATTTAATCCTCATGGCAGGCCTTGCCCCATTCCTGGCTACTATCCTACTTCCCTATTTTCTAACAGCCTCAGTTTTCCAGTCCCCCAGATTGGGAACCTCTGAATCACCACTGTCCATACTGCTGCCTCCTCATTTCTGTTCAGCTCGTCCTTCACGATGATCTAGTTCAGGCTCTCACCACCACTTGCCTGCATTATTGCAATAGCCTCCCCATCTCCACCAGCCCATCCAATAACATAACACCAGCATTGGGGGGAGTCTCCCTCAGAGCCTGCCCAGTGACTGTTTATAAATTGACACGTGATGCAGAAGTAATGACCAAAGTAAGTATTTCTCCAAGTCTCCACAGCACCCACCAGCTCATGAAGCACTTTCAAAATTATTGTCTTGTGCAAGGAATTAGGAGACCTCACTTCTAGTCTGGTTCTAATTCTTGGAGTGGTCTTGGGCAAGTCAAGACCACTTGGGCAGATCAGTTCCACCTCCTCCCTGTTATCTTGCAAATGGTGGAGTCCAAGTTCCCTTCCAGCTCTAACCGCTCCCCGGCACTGGTCTTCTCTTCCAGATGGACTGCCATGCTGGGGTGGGCAGCAGCATCTATGAGTACGGAGCCCTCGCCATTGACGGGCAGGAGTACATCCCCTTCAAGCAGTACGCTGGCAAATACCTCCTCTTTGTCAACGTGGCCAGCTACTGAGGCCTGACGAGCCAGTACCTTGGTAAGAGCCCATCCCTCTTCCCCTGCTTTATTTGGGGCTGTTTCTGCCAGTTGGGCACATTCCAATCACAGGAGCCTTCCCCGTGCAAGGGGGAAGGGGCGACGGTGATCATGAGATTCCAAACTCCTTATCTTAATCCTACTGTGTTCCATGGTTCTTTGAAAATGATTATATAAGCCTGAGGTCTGATCACCTTCAAATGTGTTCTGGAAGATTCTCAGTTATCCTTCATCCCTGGGCACCTCAATTGCTCTAAAAGCAGGAGGAGGGAGGAGATTGGGTTTGTGCCTGGAGTGTCCTTTCATTGGAGTAAGAAATAATAGCTTTGTCTTGCTGAGAATTCCCCACCTGTCCTCAGCCCCATCTGCCTTAGTGCTTCTCTCGGCCCCTGGAAAGCAGGCAACTGGCCTGAGTCCCCAGAGTACGGGTGTTAGTGACAGAACCAGGTGTTGCACCCAGGTTTCATGATCCCTTGTATCCTCACTTCTTTCTCCTTAGCTGGGTCAGAGTCAAGAGCCTGAAGGAACAGGCAGGCGAAAGGCATCTGACAGCACCCACAAGAAAATGCTTTGGGGGCTGGGGTGGGGTGTGAGAAGGAGGCATGGGCAACCTGACCTAGAATGTCCTGCCTGGGAATCACTGGACCTGGGCAGTGGGTGACTGATGACTCATTGGATGAACCATATTGCTCTCTTTTTCCCCAAACCTCCAACCTATCCAGATTGGAATCCATAGCATGGGACTTGCATCCCAGCATTGCCGCACTCAGTGGATGATCTTGGGCAAGTCCCTTCCCCTGTCAGGCCTCAGTGATTTCAGCTGTACAGTGGGTGAGCAGGTGGAGTGGTACACAGGCGGGAGGGCTCCTCCTCGGGCTAGCCCAGTCTCTTCTCTCTCTCTCTCCCTGGCCCAGAACTGAATGCACTACAGGAAGAACTTGCACCATTTGGTCTGGTCATTCTGGGCTTCCCCTGCAACCAATTCGGAAAACAGGAACCAGGAATGAACTCGGAGATCCTACCCACTCTCAAGTGAGTGCTCACTCAGTGTCCTGAGAAAGCGCCCCAGCCTAGCCTCCAGGCATCTCTTGCAGCCGCCCCTGCTCATGATGGGTATTTATCAGCCTCCAAGAACTACTCTCCCCTTCCAGGAACCCTGTTTAGTGGAACGAGTGGAAGAGGGGCCAGGAGAGGGACAGAGACAAGGACGATGGTTGTGAGCGCATGACCGGGGAGGGGGAAGGGGAGTACAGGTGGAGGGCAGGGGTTATTGAGAAGGTACCAAACTGGAAAAAGACTGTAGACCCACATTATGCCTGTGCCCATTCAATATTCACTGGCTCCCACTGCCCACCGTAGAATAACATCCAGACTCCCAACACCCCCTCCCCTGTTCTGTCCCTGCCTCTCATTTCTGAGCCCTGTGCCCATTTCCCTGGGACCTACATAAAAACATTGCTCTTAGGTATGTCCGACCAGGTGGGGGCTTCGTCCCCAATTTCCAGCTCTTTGAGAAAGGGGATGTGAACGGGGAGAAAGAACAGAAGTTCTACACATTCCTGAAGGTGAGTACACAGCCACCTCTATCAGAGCCTCTCTGCCCAGCTGATGCTGGCTCTGGACCAGGCTGCAGCCGCTCCTGTCTCCAGCCCACATAAAGACAAGGCCTGTGCAACCCTCCTCTGCGCCTGCGCTCTTGGGGAATTTCTTGGCATCTGGTTATTATTCCAACTAGAGGGCTTTGCAAACCCTAGGGTCTCATCAGCCCATTTTACAGATGGGCCCCAGAAGGGACAAGATTAGGGTCTCACAATCTGCTAGAGCCAAAACTGGTTCTGGGATTCAGTTTTCTAACTCCCAAACTGGTGCTCTTTTCTCAGTGCCAGGCTATTCTCCTTCCTCCAAGAAGCCCTGGGAAGGAGGCGGGATAAGAGGGTGGGAGGGGTCCCAAGCAGGGTTGACTCTATTCTCATCTCTGCTCCAGAACTCCTGTCCTCCTACCTCGGAGCTGCTGGGCTCCCCGGACCGCCTCTTCTGGGATCCCATGAAGGTCCATGACATCCGCTGGAACTTTGAGAAGTTCCTGGTGGGGCCAGACGGTGTTCCCATCATGCGCTGGCACCACCGCACCACGGTCAACACTGTCAAGATGGACATCCTGACCTACATGCGGCGCCGGGCCACCCTGGAGGCCAGGGGGAAGTAACTGAGGCCCACCCCACCCCAAGTCCACCACGCAGGGGCTGGGGAGGACTCTGTTCAGGAAGGAATCCATTTCTCCACCCACACCATACTCCCACGCTAGACCCCTTATGATTACGCAAGGCCTCAGCTTGACACTAACGTGTGCATACAATTGTGTCTGTACTGCTGTGCACGTGGGTGTCTGCACGCATGCCTACAGCTGTGTGTGACCAGGCACGTGCACACACTTAAGTGTACGGCCACATGGGCTGACCTGCATGAATACCCAGGAACGGGTACCGTGTGTGTGACGACAGCTGTGTGCCGTGGAGAGTGCCAGAGAGTAACTCCCCTCTTTCCAGTTCTCTGTTCCAATGACAATTCACTTCCTTCTGAACCCAAAGAAAAAAACCAGCTCTAGATTCAACCGTTCTGCTCTAACCTGGACCTCAACCCTTGGAGCTGGTACCTCCCACTGCCTCCAAACACCACCCCTGAAGTGCCCAGAAGTTTCTGGGGCTGTCACACTGCCCGACCTCCGTCCTCTCCATCACACAGCCTCCCTCCTTCCTGAGGGCCCTGCCAAGCCCCCTACCCCGCCCCGCAGTGTTCCCTGAGAGTAGCCAAGGCAGATGTGAGAGCAAGGGCCACGTTCCCTGTGTCAGGGGTGGCATCTCCATGAAGGAGGGGCCCAAAGCCCTTGTGGGCGGACCTCCCTTGAGCCTGTCTGAAGGGCCAGCCCTTAGTGCATTCAGGCTGAGACCCCCAGGCAGTGATGCCACCCCCGCTCCTTTGAGGGATGTGCCCTCTCCTCTCACCCCGACCCACTGGCATTAGACTCACCCCTGTCTGCCTAGTAAAGGCCTTTCTGCAGCAGCTGAGCCTACTGTGATGCTTCCTCAATGGGGCCACCCTCGCTGGCGGGAAGGGAGAAGAGGAAGGGGAAGAGAAAAGGAATGAAGGGAGACCTTTGGGCCCTTGCTTTTTGGTTTCCACCTAGGCCCACTCTGCTTCCTCACTCGGCATTTGGAGTTTATAAAACCAGCTCACATCTACTCTCATCCCACAGTTCTCCACGGCAGCTAGGGCTCGGGTGAGGTGTTCATTTGACAGATGAAGAAACAGGCTCGCAGGAGGTCCAGGCCTTGCCCAATGTCTCCTGACAAGTGAGGAGCAGGACTAGAATGTAAACCCAGGTTGCTTGACCCCCAGCCCCTGGATGACCCTCACGGAGGCTCTGAGCAGGGCCCCAGGGGATATCTGCCAAGAGTAACGGTGATGCTCCTGGGGGTGTCTGGGAGGAATGGGGTACGGAGGGAGGGGGCCAGGAAAGCAGCACGCTGGTTGACTAGGAGGGGAACATTAATCAGGGCATAAAAGAATACCAGTCACAAAATGTTAATCTTCAACTTGGATTTATGTCCAAGATTCGTGCAAACAGCTGCCCGGGGATCAACAGCCACCCCAAACCGGGCCTCCAGCACCACAGGCCTCCAGCTGAGGGCCTGGCAGCTTCAGGCTGGGGCCCCTCAGCCGATGTGGCTGGCATGGGCTTCATCCCAGGCTGCAGTGGTGCTGGCAAGGCTGCCGTGGGCGGAAGTGGAGGGCCCAGGAGTAGAGCATCCCGTCTCTTCTGCTCCCAGAGGCAAACCCGTTCTTCCCGCAGCTCCTCAGAGAGGGAGGGGATGTGCATGGGGCAGGTCCTGCTACCGCAGAGCTTGAAGCAAAAACTAAACACACACATGAACTGAATGTGGTCCCCAGAGGGGCTGCTGAACCACTTCTGGGGAAGTTGTGAAAGGTAGGGGCCTTGACTGCACCCCACTTGAGATTAACATCTGCCAGCAGTTTCTGCAGAGGATGGTAGGTCAAGGCCGGATGACACCTCTCTCCAGCCAGTGGCAGAGTAGTGAGTTCTTCCCAGTCACGCCAAAGGAAAGGCCCAGACGGACGCCTTCTGGATGGAGCCTCCCCAGTCTCTAAACAGTTCAGGTTGGGGCCAGGGCTCAAGCTGGCCATCCATCTCCGCCTCCCGAGTGGCTGAGGCTCGGAGAGCCCGTGGCCTCTAGTTTTCCAGTAAGCTGAAGTCAGCTGGCTCTGCAAGACGAAGGTGGAGCCAAGGGACTGGTCTCACTGAGGTCCCTCACGGTCATTTTTGGTGGGCTCTAAATAAACAAATATTTTGAGGATTTGAAGATGAGGTGGTACAGCAGGTTTCAAAGTCCTATGGAAACCAATATAGTAAGAGTGGAAAGAGACCAGTGAGGGTTGTTGGGTGCCAGGCCCTGGGCTAGTGCCAGGCCCTGGGCTAAGTGCCTTAGGGATATCTGTCATTCAGTCCTTGCCCAGCCCTATGAAGCAGACACATTATTATCCCTTTATGGGGTGCGGGGGAGGGAACTGGGGCACAGAGAGATTTTTAAAAACTTGCTCAAAGTCCCAGGTCTAGGAGGTGCTGGCACCTAAGTCAGTCTGGTTTCAGACCCCAGAAATGGAGTAGTTCTGGGGGAGGGGACAGTCCTGCCCACTTGGCCACCCTCTGCCCTCATCAAAGCAGGTTCCAAGGGGCTCCAGAGAACCTCTAGGGCTCCGCAGGGAAACATCAGAAAATGACCAGCCCAATACCTCCTCCTTCCAACCACGAGATCCTCCACACCACAGCCCTCTAAGTCCCCCTGTAGTCTCTGCTCCCACTCCTTCTGCAGAGGGGCACTCGACCTCCTGGCACAGCTGCGACCCTTAGAAAACTCCTCTTCCTGCTGAGATGGACTTGGCCTCTCTATTGCTCCCCTTAGTTGCAATTCTGCTCCCAGAAGCCCCATAGGCAAGGCAGTGTCTTCTGCCCCATGAGAGCCTCGCAGAAAGTGAGGGAGTGACCAAGGGCCCAGGGTGCTCCTGTGACTAGCGAACAGACCTCCAGTCCCCAACTGTTTATGGTGGACACCGTGGCCAGAGGGAGCTTTACAAAATGCAAATCTAATCTCTCATGCCGCTCTGATTTTATTTTATTTTTTTATTTTTTTGGCCGCACGGCAGGGCTTGTGGGATCTTAGTTCCCCGACCAGGGATCGAACCTGGGCCCCCTGCAGTGGAAGCACAGAGTCCTAACCACTGGACTGCCAGGGAATTCCCATGCCACTCTGATTTTAAAATGTCCAAGGACTGCACATCATCCGTAGGATAAAGACCAGCCCTCCTGCCGTGGCCTGCAAGGCCCTCTCAGCCAGGACCCGCCAACCTCCCTGACCTTGCCTTGCCCATCCCCCCCCTTCCCCACCTTGTTCCTGGCTCCAGCCACGCCGGCCTTCTATCAATCCTCAGGTTGGCCACAGTTCTTCATCCCCTCCCAGCAAGGCCTTTGCATTTGTCCTTTCTCTGCAAGAACACCCTTGGCTTCTGCCTCTTTACCTCGTTAATGCCACTCATTCTGAGGGTCTCAACTCAAACACCATGGCCCCCAGGCTGGGTCAGGTCCCTCTGCTGTCTGCTCTCATAGAAACCTGCTCTTCTTCCTTCAGGGCACTTGAGTGTAGCTGTATGCCCATTGGTGTGATTTTAACCATTCATTTCTGCCCGCCTCACTAGACAGTAAGGCCATAAGGGCTGGGACCATATCCGAGCTTCCCCAGAACCTCGTACAGCACACAGCATTTAGACCCTGAACCGTAATGAAGGAAGGAATGGTTTCAACCCCCTCATGATGCAGTCACCATCCCTTTCTTCTCAACACTATTTCTGAAAGCTGGGCCTCCTCCTCCACCTAGATCAGAAGGTAGCAACATCGTCGTCCCCAAACGGGGGTGATACTGGCAGATAAGAAGTTATCTCCCCCCATGGAAGACAAGGCCCCTTACCAGGGGATCATGCTCACCTGGTTCCGTAGGCCTGGCCGTGGGTGAGCCCATCACTTGGGAGCTCTGATTGTGTATCCCTCCACAGGGCAGCCGCCAGGTGTATTCTGGCTGCAACAACAATGGTGCTTAGTAAGCAATTACCATACTTGAAAATCACAGTAGCAGATAGTGTGCCGGAATAGTACTAAGTTCATGTTAATCGAGTATAACTGAATCCTTACAACTACCCAGGTTGCCACCCCCATTTTACAGGTTAGCAAACTGAGGCTCAGATGGGTTAAGCAACTTGTTGAAGGTCGTCCAGTTAGGCAAGTGGCCAAGCTTTGATTTGAGTCCAGGTCTCTATAATCCTGGAGCTAATCTCTTAAGCCCCGCAGTACACTCCAGTGTTCAAAGATGCATGTAAGGGACGGTCATAGGGGAGAAGCTGGATGGAAGGCAGCTGTCACCAGGTGAGAGCGGGGGTGCCTGAGGGGGCTGTGGCAGAGGCACTGCAGAGGATGGGACAGGTGACAGCAGCTCTTCAGAGACAGAATGATGAGCAAGAGAAGAAAAAAGCAGCCAAAAAAATGGAAGAAAAGAGAAAAGGAAAGGAAACTGAAAAGGGAAAAGAGAAAGAAAAGCAAAGGGAGAGAATGCATGGTGAGGATCTGGTACCTGGTTCCATGCGGAGGTTATAAAGAAGGTCAAACCCAAACTCCAGTACCCCTGGTCTGGTGGGCGGGAGAAAGCCCTCCTTCTGGGCCCACTCCCTTACTTGGCCTTTTCTGTCCTACACCAGTGACCCTGAGCAGCCCTGGGCTGGAAGGTCCTGCCCCTGCGACAGCAGGCCGCACACCACAGTGCTGTTCAGAAGGGGCCGAGGATGCAGCTTCTGACTCCCTCACTTGACCTTGCCCTCTGGAATGTGTCTGGGTGGCCTGTGTGTGTGTCCTGGAGTGAAAGAGGGGCACAGACTCACCAGGTGGAAGAGGCGCGAGTTGGGAAGCTGGGGTGGGTGCTCCATGGCCGTGGGGGGAGGCGGGTAGCGGATCTGGGACCAGTCCTCAAAGCCACGGTGCGGCACAACGGGGGGCACGGGCGGGTAGGCGTAGGGGTAGGCCCCGTAGAGATGCTCCAGGTGGGGCTCCAGGTGGTAGCGGTCTGCCGAGGTCTGCAAGAAAGGCTGACATCTGGCTCTGGCCTGTGACAGGCTGCATGGGCCGTCCCAGCGACACCCATCCCATCTCCCGTTCTCTACTTAGAATCTCAGTTCTCTAAAGACTGGCACGTGGCCACGGAAGGCTGGCACATGCACACAAGAGTGGCACATGGGCATGGAAAACTGGTACATGGGCACCGAATATCAGCTACGATAACAGTTAGTGTGTCCTGAGCACGTATTCTGTACCAAGTACTGTTATGAATGCTCCACCCGCATTACCTCATTAGTTCGCTGGGCACCTGAGCAAACGATGCGCCCCCCCCCGCCCAGTGACTGCAGCACCCTGAAGGGGTAAAATGCAGTCAGTGCTGCTTCCTCCCTCAAGCCTCCTCACCTTTGCTTTCCTCTTCTGCTGTCTCAGGGCATCTTTCGCCCTTTCCTCATCTTTGAAGGCTTTTAGCTGAGAGAAGGAGGGAAGGAGAGAAGACCGTTAGCCTAGGTGTTTCCTGGCCAGGCCTGGATCCAGGGCCTAACCAACCGCAGGGTTGACCAGCCAACGCGTGAGGCACCGCTCTGGGCTGCCCTGCCTGGCCCAGCCCCGGGAAAGGGCCCTGTGAGACACAGCACAGCCCAGGCTGCCGGCTGCAGGTAAGGCCTGCTCACCCATCACTGGGGGTGGTCTGAACGCAGGTCAGGAGGGCTGCGTGAGCCTCACTGCTTCCGTGCTTTCGCATTAACACCTTTTAGTTCCAATGTGGGAGAGAGTGGATGGTTCAGAGCTAACTCCTAAATTTGCTCTTTTAAGGCATGAAAACTGATTGTGGAAAATCAAAGCTACAGGTCAGAGAAGGGAAGGGCCTTACTGAGGGCCACAGAAATGTGGCAGCAGAGCTGAAAGGAGGATCAGTGAGTGTCCTGACATCCAGTCTCACCAGGGACCCTCCAATCCATGCCCCCTCCCCGTGAGGACAGCCAGCTGCCCCCTCCTTGGTCCAGCTCTTGTCACCTGGGCATGTGACAGGGTGACCTGGGCTTGCAGTTTCTCCACCTGCTTCTTCAGCTCTTCCTTCTCCTCATTCATGCGCTCCCGGTCGCTGCGCTCCCTCTGGAAGTCCTCCTCAAAAATCTTCACCTGAAGGGGTGGGAAGGGGTGGGGAGGTGGGGAGAAAGGGATGAGGCAGGAGGGGCAGTTCTGAGTGGAGGCTCAGACCTGCTCGGGCCTAGAACCCTGGGCCTCCTGATGGGAGTCAGACATCAAAACTGGTTTCACCGCATCTCAAAAATCCCCGTGGAGAGGGGAACAGGTGTACCTCTGAGGATCTGGTACCTGGTTCCATGCGGAGGTTGTAAAGAAGGTCAAATCCAAACTCCAGTACCCCTGGCCTGGTGGGCGGGAGAAAGCCCTCCTTCTGGGCCCACTCCCTTACTTGGCCTCTTCTGTCCTCTGGCCCCCCACCCCCAAGTTCAAAGAGAGTAGTTCTGGGTCTGTCTATCTTATATTCTGGGCTTCAACATAGGGCTTTATTTGAAAAAAGGATCCATGCCAAAAAAGAAAACAACAGGTTGACAGCCATCAACCAGTCCCATCCTCTCCTTCTGCTGAGGCCCACAGAGAGGTGGAGGCCACAGAAAAAGAATATGAGTGGAGGACTGGAGCTCCAGTCTCCTGGCTCCCAGAGCAGAGGGCCTACAAACTCTCCCAAGGCTTTGGGGTGCCCTGGCAAGGAAGGGACGGGGTGGGGCCCTGTCTCTGCCTCTGCAGTTTCACATCCTTACTGCAGATCAGTGAGAAGCCGACCAGGCTCAAAATGATTGAGAAGGATCGAAAGCATGGCACCAAACACCACAGAAACACGTGAGAGAACCAAAACCTTTTCAACTTCCTTTCAATTCTCTGTGTCCCTCAAGAAGAAAGTCTGCATTTTATGCTACTGTGTCTTTAACAGGTTTCTAGTACTTAACTTCCCTTAAATAAAGGGAGAGACGACTCAAGCTCAGAGTCTTCATCAGGCAACAGTGTCTAGCTAGGGTTCAACCACACTATTTTACCTTTTACTGTATTTATTGCTTATAGTTACTTTCTATTTATGGCAAATAATAAACAGGTTTTCCCATTTATAGTAGAAATTTAAGCTCCCTTGTAAATATATTTATTGAATTTATTTTAAAATTTGTTTTCAAAATATTAGGTAAATAATAGCACAGCTGGGGCACAGAAATGTTTAAGCCATGATGGTGGTAGAGGAATGACCTAGATAGGGATACACTGGTAGTGAGGATAAGCCTATATCCAGACAGGGGTCCTGGCCAATGGCCAGAAAGTGGATGACAGATTACAGCTCCCACATGGTTCAAGGCCCAGCCTGGGCCCTCAGGAATGCTCCAGCTCCCACTGGGCACCGCCTACCTGACCTCTTCCCCCTAGCCTCACCTGCTGTTTCAGCAATTCATTCTGCGTGACCAGCTCCTGTTTCCTTAGCAGGCCTCCAGCTCCTTCCGGGTTCCCGAATGCTGCTGCTGGAGATGATGGGGAGGCCTGGATACTCAGTGCTTCCTCCAGGGCCTGGAATCAGGAACAGAGGAGACGGGCCCATCAGCAGAAAGGCCCTGGAAGTCAGGCCTCATTGGAAGGGTCAGGCCCCCTTGAAAGGCCCCTTTCCTGATAACAATAATAATAACCACCACTATTTAATAAGTGTTATCTTATTTATGAACACTATACACACATCATTTCACTGAATCCTCGCCACAGTCCTATGAAGAAAAGATTGTGACCATCATCCCCATTTTATGGATGTGAAAACTGAGGTTCAGAGACCTGAAGTGATTTGTCCAAAGTCACACAGCTAGTAAGTGGCAAAGCAGGGATTCAAAGCCAGCGTGTGCTCTTAACCAGCAGCCTAACCTGTGGTCTTTATGTAGAAGGGAGAAATCTCCTTTCCTGAGGACGAGTGGCTCAATTCTTAGCACCCAGACCTAGAAAGAATACTAAGTCCTTTGGGGAAAGAAATTTCAGTCCCCTCGACAACTGCCTGCCCTGTGATTCTTCAGCTTCCGTAACCCATTCCCACCAAGCCAACCTCTCCATCCCCAGCTCTTCTGTATTAGATTAGCCTGGATTTTAATTTTGACTTAATTAATATTTTACCTTTCCAACCCTGAAAATGGGCTGAAACATCACCAAATAGCATTTTGAAAATTTTAAAAGCACCCCTATTTTACCATGTCCGCAAGATACCTTTCCTTACGCAAACAGTGTGCTTACATTCTCTTAAAAGTTTTCCATTGACTGATTTTCTCCTTCAACCCTGTTAACGTGTTGCTTGAGAACTTTGGAACACCTCTCAAGACTGAACATCCTCATCACCACCTGTACTTTAGCTCCCTGGACAGCAGGGCCTCTGCTGGCCATGCGTCAGCACTGCTCACAGTGCCTCCCTGGACCTTGGGGAGATAAAGGAAACCTTCCCCAACTTGGACTTGGGCCCCACTTGGTCTCCAAGACTCCCCCAGAAACATGAGGAAACTGCTGAGCCAAGAGTAAATTCCGGATGCTCAAGGGGCGGCTATGGCTGCACCGCACCCTCCTCCTCCGTCTGCCCCATCTTTCAGATGAGCAGGCTGAGGTCCAGAGACAGGGAGAGCCTTGCGTTAATCATCCCTACCAGTGTCTGTCCCCAGCTCTGCCACAGAAACCTGGAGGGCAGCGACCCTGTCCGAGTCATCCCTACAACCAGCAGCGTGTACAACATTCTGCCTGGATTTAGACCCCCAATTCCCCCAGCTCAGGACAGATCACTCTTTTCCCTGAGAACAGGTCCCAGGGCCCCACACTCAGCATCATCAGCGCTTACCAAACACCAAAACCAAGCAGAAAAGGTCACCCCCGGGGCCTAGTGAATGCAAACTCACAGCAGAGCCCGCTGTGAGCAGGAAAAGCAGGCAGAAGGGAAAGGCAGACAGACAGGACGGGAGGAAACGCTGAGCACAGGCTCCACAGCAGGAAAAGCTGAGCCTTAGGAGAAAGTTTCCTTTCAAAGCCCCTCCTGTCAGCTTGTTCCTTGAGCCCCTGCACTGGAAGGTGGGCAGGGGCTATAACCTGGGACCAGAAACAGCCCCCAGCCCAACCCGGCCCACTGCCTCTCACCTTGGCTCAGAGCAAAGCGTTCCCGTTTAACCTGCGCTCTCCCACCCCCACCCCGAGCCCCATATCTCCCTGGATCCCCCTTCTCGAGGGCAGGAACCTCAGGCCAGCGACCATCCATTCCCTTCAGTGAGTTTTTCCTGAGCACGTACGGGCTTGGCGCCAGGTGCTGGGGGATACGTACTCTGGTGAAGACGCACACCTCCCACAGTCAGATGGGAAGACAGGTCATCGATAAGTAATCGCAAGAAAATGCCAGAAGGGGTGTGAAAGAAGCTGCCGGTACTTTAGACACACAAAATAGGGAGCTCAAAGGAGACTTGGGTTGGGAAGGCCTCAATGAGGAGGCAGTGTTAAAGCTAAACCTGAACGATGAGGGGGTGGCACTGTGTGAGCGAACAGCACGTCCAAGGGCCTGCAGGGGAGCAAGCATGGAGTCGTCCCAGCCTGGCACTCAGCGTGCGGGGAGGGGAAGGCAGAGGTGGCGGAAATCACGGGGCAGCTCCGAGAGCCTCAGCGCCTTCGCCCTGACCCAGGAGTCGCCCCTCCTGAGCTGAGGGTCTGAGGCACCGACCACAGGGTGGGCACTGCGGCTGGCTCAGGGAAGCCCTGCCCGCCCAACGGATCATAGCTGATGCGCCCACCTTGTTGAGCCGCTGAATCTCCTTTTCCTGGTACTCCCGCTGCCGGGTGAGCGGGCTCAGCTGATCCTGTAGGTATTTGACCTTCTGGCGCAGCTCCTTGGCCTCTGCTGTCAGCTGCTCCTTGTCGGTCTGCAGGGAACACAGGACTGGTAAGCAGGGAGCCTCTCCAGGAGGCCTAGACTCCCTGACTGCCCGCCCTGCCCTGCGCAGCCATGCCTCCCCTCTCGCTCTCACTCTGCTGCCCCACTATGCTCACGCACAAGGCCCCAGGCGACGCACCCGAGGGAGAGCGGTAAGGTCTACATGGTCCTGTCCTCAAGGAAGGGGGGGCTCAGTTGAATGAAAGGCCCCGGGTTCTGACACCAGCTCCTCCAACAGTGAGCTGAGCCCTTGGGCACTGTCCCAGCCCTCTCTGGTCTAAGCTCTCCTATCTGCCATAGGTAAGGGGTTTGTAACAGGAGTCACAGGTGGGCTTCAGGAGGTCTGTGAGCCCCTAAACCGAGCACACTTTTTTTTTTTTTTTTGCGGTACGCGGGCCTGTCACTGTTGTGGCCTCTCCCGTTGCGGAGCACAGGCTCCGGACGCGCAGGCCCAGCGGCCATGGCTCACGGGCCTAGCCGCTCCGCGGCATGTGGGATCTTCCTGGACCGGGGCACGAACCCGTGTCCCCTGCATCGGCAGGCGGACTCTCAACCACTGCGCCACCAGGGAAGCCCCCAAGCACACAATTTTGACTGTGCAACTTTCTAGGGAGAAAAGCCACAGTTTTCACCAGATTCGCACAGGGGTCTTCTATGACGCACAGAAAGCGGTAAGCCACCGAAAGTCTCCAAAGGAGCTTTCAGCTCTTACAGTCTCTGAGCCCAAAGGAGATAAGACCCTCACAGAAATAAATGCAGCACAAGGCAGAAAGGGTTCCTCCACGGAGAAACAAAGTACTTCTGTGAGGTTAAAAGAAAGAATACTACAGCTGAAAAGAAACCAGGGAAGGCTTCAAGGTGGAAGCACTGCTTCCATACCTACTATGGAACAATCCAGGTTCTTCATCGCAAAGAGCCACATCTGGAATGGCCCTCAGAGAGCATCAAGTCCTAGCCCCTTTACACGACAGGAAATGACTATCCAGAGAGGGGAGGTGACTTACCCAAGACCACGCTGTGAGCTGGGGCTAGACTAGAACCCAGGTCTCCTAATTCTGGTGTTCTCTGTCCCCTTGCAAGTCAAAGCGAGTGTTTAAAATAGAAGAGGGCAGCACAGTGCAGAGGAAAGACCAGACACACCCATATTAAACTGTCTATTTCTGTGTGTTTATTTGTGATAAGAGGCCTGGAAAGATACACCCAAATGGTAACCATGGTTACCACTGGGAAGAGCCTGGAATTGGGGTGGTGGGGGTGGTGAGGGGAGATGGTCCAGGGAAACTCGCACTGTATCTGTATCGTGTGAACATGTCAATATCCTACAAACTAGCTGGTGAGCTGCTTTCAGCCAAAGATGGCCAAGGGCAGCCTTGGCTGGACCTTGTGGGAGTTGTTGCAGACTCCCCGCTTAAGAGGCTCCCGGGTCAGCACGGCCTCTATGGCCACGTGTCCCTATCCACAGGGCCACGCTTTTGTCTTGAAACATCCCGCCTTTCCCCCAGCTGACAGGGAAGAGTGTCAGATGCCAGAAACTTATCCCACCCACTAACGTGAGCCAGGGTCTGGCTGACAATCCCAAGCTGTGACTGTACACTCACCAGAAAAGACAGGCAGTGTCCTCCCTAACACACATCTCCAAGGTACGGGGCGGTCGGCAAGGCAGGCTGACCACTCGGAGAAGGCCCCTGGGTGTTGCATACTGATGGGAAGGAACTCTGCTGGAAATGGCCATTTCTAAGTCAGGCAAAAGCACCCCGTACACAGTTCTCATGAAGGAGAAGGCATGGTGACAGAAATAAAATCTCCAGAGAGCCTGGGGGTCAAATGGCCCTTCCTCTTTAAGCTGCTCCAGGATCCTGAAGGGCCTTGGCCGGTGTCAGTCACACACATCACAGATCAGATGCTACTTCTTCAGGGGACCTGTTCCTGGGCCCCCCCCCAGAATGAATCCAGGCCCCCTTTATGCTCTCGCCCTGATCCCTGTAACTTCTGTGTCGTGTTTAACACACGTCTACTCATTTGCTTCTGTAATTAGATGTCCCACGTCTCTTCCCCTGAGGGCGGGGTTGACTGTTCACTGCTGAGTCTGTGTGCCCAGCACAGTGCCCAGGGCATGATCTGTTGAACAGTGACCAGAAGAAGGACTGAAGGAAGCTCTGTCTAATGCTGGAGCCCCTCGCCCACAAAGAGCCCTCACCACTGTACACATTCAGCAGCACCCAGCTCATCAAGTGTACTGGAGCAGGCCTGCGGAAGCTCTTACATTCTGTGCTTCCCTGTGCAGTTCCCTAGATCATAAGATTTTAACTGAACCAAAGCTCTTCGGTATAAAAACAAGAAAAAAAATGAAAAGAATAACTAATCCAATCTCAATTTTCAGATGGGAAACTGAGGCACGGGGAAGGAAAGTGCTTTTGCCTCCGGCCACACAGTCCTTGAGTACTGGAGTCAGAGATGGAACCCGCGTCTCCTGAGTCCCACCCCTGACTGTTTACTCCCCTAGCTCCAGACTGCTGGGGAGGAGAGGGCTGGCCCCCCGGAGCTGAACCTGTGGGACCAACAGTCACACTTGCCTCCTCCATTTCTATCTTGGACTTGGCCAGGAGGAGCTTGCGGTCAAAGTCGCGCTGCTTCTGCTCCCGCTCGGCCTCCAGGTCAGTCACCTGCTTCTGCAGGTCCGCCAGCTTCTGGCGCAGCTCAGTGATCTGAGTTCAGAGGCAGAGAAAGGGAGTGTGTGAGGGCCGGGGTGAACGTCCAAGGTTCAAGGCTGCTGCGAGGGAAGCAGCATGCTGCCCAGAGAGCCCAGCTGTGAAGCAGGGCTCCAGCCTTGAGTTCCCATCACCCCCACAGTACCTTCTGCTCATACTGCTGCTTCATGGACCGGAAATGCTGGTCCCATTGCTTGTTCACTTCCAGCAGCTGCGGGGGAGAGATTGGGGTGGGCAGGAGATAAGCAGAGAACGACCAAAGAGAGCCAACTCCTCCAACACCAGCTTCGCAGGCGTGTGCAGCGTGCGTGGACAGCAGCTACACACACTGCCTCGATCCTGCGCTTCTCAAAAACGTTCCTCAGAGCAAATCACCTTTATCAACCGCCACATTTTACCCTTGCCGGGAAGGCAAGACTAACACCAAGACACAGAAAGAGTATATAATTTTTATTGTAGAATTATTGAACACACACCCATGTGGAGGGCAATTTGGGACTCCGTATTTAAATTTCAAATTCTCGTTCTCTTTAACCAAATAATTCCACTCTGAAAAATGTAACCAAAAGAAGCACTTGTACAAGTGTGTAAAAAATATGTGTACTGCTGATCATCTCAACAATATTTATATTGCAAAAAAATCCAGAGGTCAACCTGAGCATCAGAAACAGGTTAAGGAAATGATAGAATAAACAGAAAATGGAGCACAGCTCTTCAGAAATTCCGGTGCCTAGTACATTGCCTCCGTTCTGAGATGGTACTAATTATTTGCCATAATCTTGATATAAAAATAATTCGAGGAAGAAAAACAACCTAACATCATTAAATTAACAATGGAAAGGTTATCCCAAGTTCAAAAACATTAAAATATGATAAAAAGTACTCAGAATTAAAGAAACACAGGGTATGTTTTACATATAAATAAATACCCTCAAAGATATAGTTAATTTTAAGGAAAGAAAGGAAAAAAGCAATCTGCAATGTGGTATGTATGATATTTTTACAAACATCATACATTAGTAAGTATACAGACAAAATTGAGGAATATGCAATGAACTGTTATCAACTGTGGTCATCTCCAGGAGGTGAGACTCTCGACCTTTTTATAATGAAAAAAAAAAAAACTTACAGTAATACAAAAAGAAAACTAAAATGAATATGCATATAAACAAAAGACTAAGAGAACATGACTTTCAGATGTGCTGGAGGACCAGGGAGGGCAGAAAGGCCCAGGGACTGGGACAAGGATGGGGCTGTGTGGAGAGGAGGGGCTCAGAGAATAGAGAGGATGGGGCTCCCACCTCTGGTCCAGAAATACCGGGGGTGGGGGACGGAGGAAGACTATGCACGAGACACAAGGAAAGAGCCTCAACTTCTGGAGACTCTCAACTGATTAGAAGCAGTGCTGCAAGCAGGTATGGGATCTCTCTTTCTGTGACAGTTCCTCCCTGAACCAGCTGCGTGGTGACAGATGAACCCCAGACTCCCCATTCCTGATGCTAAAACTTGCCTCTTATCACAACCTCTCTCCACCATCCAGGGTTTACCATGGGAGCCTTCCTAAACTACCACCCGCAGCAATTTTAGGCCATACCCCAAATGCCACCTCCTCAGAGTGACTCCTGTGGGTAGGGGAACTGATCAGGAGACAAGAGCCAGGGAAAAGCAGCATCTCTCACCCATGGGCAGATGGTTCAGTAGTCACCATGGCAACGCATCACAGAGACCCGGGCCTAGCCGGAGCCAGAGGGCCAGGGAGGGTCTTTGTCCTGCTGGTCCCAGGAGTGAGGAAGGGTCTTCCCCGACCACCACCACTCCCTCCAGCCACCTACCTCCGTGCGCTGCTGCTCCAGCATCCTCACCTTCTTCTCAGCAGCACCCAAGGCTCCCACCTCTGGGACTTTACCTGCTGTCACACCAGCCTGAGGAGAAACACAGAGGGGCCTTCAGCAGAGCCTCAAGTAACAATTCTCTCCCCTACTCAGTGCCCCTCTAAGGCTGCTCACCCATGAGACCCAGCCCTCCGTCTCTTGCCTCTCTACCCTCCCACCCACCAGGACACTGATACTCGTCCCATATATGACTGAGTCCCTTCGGGAAGTCCATGGAGATCATTATTCCCCCTCCCTGACCCTCAGGGCCTCCCAGACCCTTCCCTCTCCCTCCCCCGCCCCTCCATGGCCACTTCTTTTCCTGCTCAGGCTCTATCTCTAAGGCATTGCCAACTGCCCTCTCCTCCCCTACCCATCAGCCAAAAATGCTCCAGCGTGGAAGGCAAGAGTTACACATTTTATAAAATGTTTATTTTTAAAATGTTTTTAAAAAGATACACAAATAAAGATATGTGTGCATGTGTGATTAGTACATGTATTTCCTAGCTCTGACCTCTGAGAGGGCCTAAAGCAGTGTCACTCCAATAGCAATGAGCACAGATCTTGGTTTCTAAATACCATTCTCTAACAAAAAGAAACAGGACTCCTTGGAGAAGTGGTTAATTTCAGGCCTGGGGCAGGGAAAATATAAGGTGATTATGGAGAGACTTGTGGTGCCAGAAAGTAAGGAAGTGCTCAATCATAATCATAATAATAGTAAGAAGAAGGTCATATCAAATGGGCATAGGAGACAACTTGAAAGAGCTTCCTATGACCAAAGCTGGAACAATTTGAACAAGAAAACAAATTGCAATAGTGCTGGATTATAAGCCAAAGAATAAAATAAATATCCTTGAGTCCCTATTAATAGAAAAAAATAAATGAATAAATAGATGGGGGAGAAGAAAAATTCCAATTAGTAAATAGAGAAGGAATGAGGGAAGCACAAAATCACCATTAGAAGACTATATTAATAATCACTGCAGGTGAGATCCGCCAGTGGATACTAAAATTAGTATAAGGAGAAACAGGACATCTGCAGTCTCAAAGTGTCTCCTCAAAAGTAAATATTTATTAACTACAAAGGGAAAATTAGTCCCTTTATTATGGAGAAAGCTGACAGACACCCCTTTAGCCAAATGATCAAGATTGAATGTAAACAGACACATCGATATCATGTACCCTTGACATGATGCAAGACGTCACTCCAGTGATCTTCTTGTCCAAATCCATAACAACAGTCTAATCATAAGAAAACATCAGAGGAACCCAAGTTGAGGGACATTCTACAAAATAACTGGCCAGTATAACTCAAAAGCCTCAAGCTCATGAAAGAACCACTGGGTGCTGTCACAGACAGAGGAAACTAAGGAGACAGGACAACTGTTGATAAATGCAATGTGGGATCCTGGATTCGATCCTGGTACAGAAAAAGGACATGAGCGAAAAACTGGTGAAATCTGAACAAAGACTGTAGTTTAGTTAATAGTATTGTGCCAATGTTCATTTCCTGGTTTTGATCACTGAACCACGGTTAGGTGAGATGTTAAGGCGATGGGGAGATGGGCACTCTGGGCTGCTTTGCTACTCTTCTGTAAGTCTAAAATTATCTCAAAATAAAAAGTTAAAAAAAAATTTTTTTATACATAGGAAGTGTTGGCAATTCACTGGCGGTCCAGTGGTTAGGACTCTGCCCTTCCACTGCAGGGGGTGCGGGTTCGATCCCTGGTCAGGTAACTAGGATCCCACGTGCCGCATGATGCTAGCAATTCAGAAATTGAACACCAGCTCTATCTCCAAGGCCCTGCTTGATATAGGCCAAGACCCACACCCTTTCTGGGCCTCGGTACCAAGAGATCAAACAGGATGGGCCCCAACCTCTGACATCCTGTGGGTCCGACAGCATTTGTCCTGGAGTCGTTGCCCACATTCTCTTTGTTCCTTGCCTTCCCATTCCCGTCCACACTCCCCTGTGGCTGGTGGGGGGGCGGGCACGGTGCTGAGTGAACTTGTGAGGCTCAAGCGCCCCTACAGGCTAAGGTCTGTAAGTACACCCTAGAGCCCGGGAGTAAGGAGAGGAGGCTGGGGGAACCCTCCAGGGACGGTCTCACCTCCTTTAGGAAAAGTGAGAGATGGGCCTGCCCTCACTGGGGAAGGAGGAAGGGGGGTGCCATGCTCCTGGGTGCACCCTTAACCTCCACAGAGAAGAGAGGCATCAAATCTGCCATTAAGAGCAATAGCCAATGTTCACTGTTTACCACGTGCCAAGTGCTAAACCTACTGTACAGGCATCACATCACTGAATCCTCCAATGACCTTCTGAGGTAGGTGTCATTATCTCCATTTCACAGAGGAGGAAACTGAGGTCAGAGAGGTTATGCAACTTGTCCAAGGTAGCAGCACTGACCAGAGGTAGAGTCAGCATTCAACCCACATGCAACTCCAGGGCACAGGCTTCACCACTGCCCAGAACGCACGCCTCCTATGGGAACTTCCTCCCCGGCAGGGCAATAAGGGCATCTGGCCTTTCGAGAAGTCAGTGACGTTAAGAGCTTTGGAAAAGTGAAGAGGCCTGCCCACACACTTCCGAGAACCCAGGGGAGATCAGGAGAGTCCACAGGTCACTTCCTCAAGAGGGCAGACAAGGCAAGCTCTGACTTGAGGGGTAAACGGAAGCAGAGAGGGGCTTCATGGGCTGGGATTCAGAAGGCCATTCATCGGCATGTTGCCCTCTCACACCCCACATCTGCCTAATAGCAGGTGGATGCAGGAATCTAGATGATGTGATGTCACAGGACCTCTCCAAACCTCCTGCCATAGCTGTCTCACGGAGTAAGAGTCCCAGCCCTGCCTCCCTGACATGTCGAGAGGACGTCCAAATCACATAATGAGTTTGCAAATCCCAGGTAAACTCTACATTGCCACAGAGTAGTAAGGAATTAAGTTATTAGGATAATTATTACTATTACACAAGTGTGGGGTTTGTTAAAGACATTGAGTCCTGCTGTACAGCCATTAAATCCCATTAAAGAGGAAAAACATGTCAGTAAAAAGTTGGGACTCAGCTCTGCAGCACAGCACAGACCAGGCGAGGGGCCAGCCAGCTCCTAGCTGGGAACTGGATGTGAGCCAGCGCTGGGAGCTGTGGTGGGAAGGGGGCAGGTGGGCCAGCCCAGGGCATTAGCAGGCCTTGCTGAGTCAGCCCACACCCTGTTCTCTGTATGTCAGAGGCTCCCAGGCAGGAGCTTAACAGAGTCCCTTCAGGGGCTTTCTCAACCTAACACCCTAATACCACCAGGGGTATCTGAGACATTAAACTGATTTTTGGGAGCCACCCTGTAAGAGAGACCTTGACAAACTGGAATGTTTTTAGGGGATATGCCCAGACTGCACAAATGACACGACACCACCTTTGTA
Organism: Pseudorca crassidens; assembly: GCF_039906515.1. Taxonomy (NCBI): domain Eukaryota; kingdom Metazoa; phylum Chordata; class Mammalia; order Artiodactyla; family Delphinidae; genus Pseudorca; species Pseudorca crassidens. The sequence continues at coordinate 127,090,073 of NC_090298.1, forward strand.
AGAAATGACCCAAGGAACTGCAGCTATTCAGCCTGGAGAAGAGAAGGCATGTGGGGGCCAGGGAGCCAGAGTCACAGCCAGAAGGCTGAGCGTGCGTCCCAGGGAATGGGATGCTCCATGTGGCTGGTAGCAGAATAAGGGCTGAGAAGTGGAAGCTACAGGGAGGTGGACTCTCAGGACAAGCCAAGGAAACGCCGTCTACCAACTAGAACCTTCCAGCAGCGGGGCTGGCTCACTGCCTCTGGATGCTGGGCACCAGCCACTGCAGTGCTGGGGAAGGAGTTTCTGACCACATACCTGCTGCTGTGCGGCTGCCCCCTTCTTGCCCGTGCCTTCCGTCTTTGGTGAGCCTGGCCATCTGGAGGCACCATCTTTGCCGCTGCTCATCAACAACTTCCTGAGCTCCAGGTTTTCCTCCCTGGTTGGAGGCAAAGAGAGAGGTCATATTGCTGGCCCTGGGTCGAGGATCCTGGGGACCTCAGACCTGCTACTCATCTGAGTTGCAGCTGAGACGTGGGGAGTATGGCGAGTCCCTGAGACCTGCCCTCAGGTGCAACCAAAAAGGGCATCCTTACGTCACTTTGCTCAGCTTCCCTAGAAGTCTCTGATGCTCACCAACAGGGTTTCCCCAACTGTGAGACGTCTGTATACATGAGATCTCCAGGCTACATCCACACTGCATTAAAGAACCCTGGATCACACTGAGAAAATTCCACCCTTTCCAATTATCCTCAGACGTCCTGTGCGGAGCATGGGGAAAGTCTCAGTTTGGTGCTGATAGGTCCTGAGTGTCTCTCTAGTGCTTGCTAGTCTCCCGTGTTAACAGAGAAAGAGCAGCCTTCAGCCTCAGAGCCTTGAGCGGGCAATTCGCCAAAACGAATTAACATCCTTCCGTTTTTGTTGTGTTCATTATTGGAGGTATCTTCTATTTATTCCAGGTCATGCTGTTTTCCAGTTACTCTAGTGCAAGTTTTCATTATAATAATCTTAAGCAAAAACATGATGCAAATTAAATTCTTAAGTAAATAATAAGGTAGGTGATACAGGACATAAGAAGAATGGTGATGTGGACTCAGGTGTGACTGAGATATGGAAACTATTTCTTTGTATTCTATTTGCCAGCTGGTTTCCATGTGATAATAGGAAAACAGAGAAGTAAACGGGCTTTCCCAAGGTCACACAGTGGGGACTTGCATCCTCACCTTCTAATCATGGCTCTTTCCTCCAGCCTGGGTTTTTGGATCCATGGATGGAGTCATTATGGCTATAAAACTCCAACTGCTTGGCCATCCAGAAGTCAATAAATACATGCTGATTCAAAACAGCACAGTGGATCAGCAGTCACACCTGACTCCCTCTGGGCCTCACAGGCCTCTCCCTGGACCTCTGTTTCCCTCTGCAGGGTGAGGGGTTTGGCCCACATGATCTCAAAGGGCCCTTCAAGCTCTGACAGTCAAGATCAGTGCCTCTCAGGTGTGATCCTGGGTCTACCTACATCGTAATCACAGAGGTCTACTGGAAAATGCAGATGCCTAGGTCTCACCCCAGACCCAATGAATCAGAATCTCAGCACGGGAGTGTCAACTTGCAATGCCTTTCCTGACCCTCAGTGCTTCTGATGCACAGTTAAGTCTGAGACCCAGTAGTATAGCCCAGGTGAGCAACCCCTGACTGTTCTCAGGAAACAGAGCAGGTCAGGATGGTGACCAGCAGGGGGCAGCAAAGTCCAGAGCCCTCTCTCCAACAGCCAGCTAGCTGCTGTTAACAGGCGGAGGGGGTAAGTTCCCAAGGAAGGAGTACACTTTGTACAGACCTTCCTCTGAAGCTCTCAAGGCACTTTATACACAAACACTCCCCAAGGTATTAAAAGGACCAGAGAGGAAACACCCAAGGAGAAGGACCAAGAGACCTGACATCCAAAGCAGGGCTCTGGGCACAGGCCTCAGAGCACTCAGCCCGGAAATCAGTGCCATGCACCACCATTTTCCTCCTGCCCATCCGACTCCTCACCCTTCCTCTAAGGAGCCTGGACTTACCGGAGCCTCTCAGCAGCCTGATCCCGCTGTTCTAGGCCCTTGTCCAGCTTGGCCTTAAGGGCCTCATTCTCCTTCCGAAGCTGCTCACACAGGGTCTGCAGGGCAGAGAGGGAGATGCGGGCAAGGTGAGGGAAGGGGTGCACCCCAAATACAGGTTGATGGTAGGGGGCGGGAGGGGCACTATAGCCACGCCAGGTCCTGACACGGTATCCCCTTTGCAATGGCCTCACCCAAGCCCTCTTGGGATAGCAGGAGCCAAGCCACAAGGCTCACCCAGGCTCCTCTCTGCATCCTCTCCCTCAGGAGCCAGCCATGAGGACGCTGGACCAAGAATCAGCCACAGCGCCTTCTGTTCCTCCAAGGCAGAGAGCACCATCCCTCCTCCTCCTTCACTGCTGTTCCCACGGCCTAGAATGCTCTTCCCCACCAGCCTTCCCCTGGCTGACTTCTACTCCTGCTTCAAGTCTTAGCCTAAACGTCACCTCCTCCAAGAAGTCCTCCCTGACTCCCACATCTCAGGTGAGTTAGGTCACCTCCATTATCCTCACTCACAGTCCCCTGCTCTCAACCTTCCTGGTACCTCTGACAATTACAGCTAAAGAACCATCAGTGTCGTTACTTTCTTAATGTCCCCCCCACCCGACTAGTCCATGAATTCCCAGACGGCTGGGATCCTCTTGCCGCTCTGTTGTCCACTGTGGGATCCTCAGCCCAGGGCCCAGCTCAGCTCGACACTTTGTTGAAGGAATGCAGGACTGATTGGCTGAATGGACCTGAGTCGTAGTAGGCCTAGAGCTTAGGCAATCTGGAGAGTACTCAAGGCAGCCAGGGAGCAAGGTTGTCAGCCGGCAAGTCAGAAGACAAGGCATCGGGTCAAGACCTCACCAATTCCCAGTGTGGCTCAGAATTCCCTCACTTCTGAGACACAGTTAGTTCCCCCACCCACAAAGTGGGGCAACTGCTCCTCCCCTGCCTCCTTTATAGGGCTGCTATGAGGACAAATGAGACCGGGAGAGTGCAAGTGCCTCGTGAGCTGCCAGGCGCTTGGTAACCTTTGAGGACATGTGTTTGAAGTGCTGCAAGGTGGAGGGAGCATGGAAGATGGGAAGCCAGACTCAGGGCCTCACAGATGGAGGGAAGGGAGGTTCTCACTGGTAAGGGTGATGCACCAGGTCAGTACTAAGCGACTCAATCTCTCAACAAATCCATAGTGAGCACCTAACCCATGACCTGTAAATGGCCAGGTGCTCTTCCACTCACCACCTCAGTGGAGCCTCACAGCTTCCCCAAAGCTACGTAACTCATCTCTATTTTAAATGTAGGCTAAGGAATTCCCTAGCAGTCCAGTGGTTAGGACTCGATGCTTCCACTGCCGAGGCCCCGGGTTCAATCCTCCATCAGGGAACTAAGACCCCGCAAGTTGCACGGTGTGGCCAAAACAAAACAAAAAAAAAATGTAGGCTAGTGCACGTGAAATAATGTGCATGAGGTTGTACAGCTCTTGGGAATCACCAAGGGGACTAAACTCCATCTGGCAGATCCTAAATGGTACCTCTTTCGCCTGTGATGAAAGAGCAGAGAAGGGAGGTGGCAGGCTGTGAGCCGGGCTGAGGGCAGAGACAGTGAGCGATATTCACCAGACCTTCTACCCGCTCCCTTCCATGTCCATTTCCCAGACTTGCTGTGACCATGTGACCAGTTCTGGCCAATGCAAGGTGAGTGGTAGTGACAAGTGCCACTTCTGAGCTGGCTCATGCACAATCCTCTGGTCTCTTTTTCCCTATCGCTGCCGAAGGGCACAAGACGGCTGGGGCCTCAGTGTGATTGTGGAGCAGAAACAAGTCCCTGCCACACAGAATATGAGGGAAAACTTTCATGTTATCCAGGGAGATTTCAGACTTGTTTGTTTCCACAGCAAAACCGAGCCCTTTCTGACTAACCCAGGGAAGACTTGAGAAGCTGGATGGAGAACAGAGCCTGGAACTGGTGAGTGGTCAGACATGGAGGAATAGAACACCATTATGACTGGCTGCAATGCCCAGCAGAGGCCCCATGCCATACCTGGCCTTGGAAATGCTGAGTGAACTGAGAAACAAATCAGTGAATGAATGAGGAGGAACCAGATTAATCTACCTCCACCCACAGGCTGGGCAAATACCCAGGATGCAACAGCCCTGAGTGGGGCCTCCAGGGAACAGAACGCCCTGCTGTGGTCTCTAAGGGAAGACCAGGACAAGGCCTCATGTGCTGTCCTTCTAGGCAAGAGGCAAACGCTCTGGGCACAAAGCAGATGGAGAGAGGTCGTCACAAAAGTCATCACCTTCCATCAAAGGGGTTAATAGAGCTCATGTGTGAGTTCATTAGTTCATTCATTCATTTGTTCATTCACCAAACATACATTCAGCACCTATGAACTGCCAGACACTGGGATGCAGTGGTGAATATGACCGACAAGGCACCTGCCCCTCTTGTGAGGCCTACATTCTAGCAGGGAACACAAGGGAAAAAACCAAACACAAAGTAAAGAAACCAACTAATAAAATTATTACAAACTATGATAAGAGTTAAGAGGGAAACAAACAAGAGCCTGATAAAAAATAACAGTGGGGGGCTTCCCTGGTGGCGCAGTGGTTGAGAGTCCACCTGCCGATGCAGGGGACACGGGTTTGTGCCCCGGTCCGGGAAGATCCCACATGCCGTGGAGCGGCTGGGCCCGTGAGCCATGGCCGCTGGGCCTGCGCGTCTGGAGCCTGTGCTCCGCAATGGGAGAGGCCACAGCAGTGAGAGGCCCGCGTGCCGGAAAAAAAAAAAAACAACGGTGGGGGCACTTCCCTGGTGGTCCAGTGGTTAAGACTCTGCGCTTCCACTGCAGGGGGCACGGGTTCAATCCCTGGTCAGAGAACTAAGATCCCACACACCGCACAGCACAGCCCAACAACAACAACAACAAAATCTGAAAAAGAATATTTGCGTATGTGTGTATATGTATTTATATATAAAACTGAATCACTGTGTTGCATACCTAAAACTAACACAACATTGTAAATCAACTATACGTCAATAAAAAAATTTTTTTTAAATAACAAGGGTTGGCAGGACCCCTTTTATGAGACCCAGTGTCAATCCTTATTTCAAAGCTGAAAAGTTGGCACTCCCCTGGTGGTGCAGTGGTTAAGAATCCGCCTACCAATGCAGGGGACACGGGTTTGAGCCCTGGTCCGGGAAGGTCCCACATGCTGCGGAGCAACTAAGCCCGTGCGCCACAACTACTGAGCCTGCGCTCTAGAGCCCGCGAGCCACAACTACTGAAGTCCACGTGCACACGCCTAGAGCCTGTGCTCCGCAACAAGAGAAGCCACTGCAACGAAGAGTAACCCCTGCTCTCTGCAACCAGAGAAAAGCCCGCACGCAGCAACGAAGACCCAATGCAGCCAAAAATTAATTAATTGAAAACAACAACAAAGCTGAAAAGTTGACACTCAAAGTGATCCCACCACAAGCAACGCACCAGGTTCGCCTCCCCAGTGGCTCAGCCTTGACACTTGACATCTCCGGGCCCTGCTGACACCTGAAGGCGGTCTCCCTCGGCCTGGCCCTCCAGGCTCCAATCACTCCTCCAGCCTCCCAGTGTGGCCCCTCACCCAAGGTGGGGGTGGGAATCCTCTGCTCCCCCCATCTCTCCTCACACCTGTCTCCAGCCTGGACGCCCCTCCTGCTTTTGTCAACCCAGGCCCTTCCCAAAGCTGCACACAGTGGACACCCCAGCACCTCATCCGTCAACTGGGCACTTGCATGTTTGCTGACATGAGTGAGACAACAGGGCGGTGACTGGCCCAGAGGAGGGTCTAGGAAGGAGGAAGGCTTGGAGTTACAGCTCTGTCACTAAGGTGACAGATACTCAGGTCCTGAGCAGGTTTTCTCGGAGCCTCAGTTTCACCATCTGTGATTCCTTCCCCACCCCCAAGTCCTCAAGGCTCAGATCCCCTGCCCAGTGTGGATGAGCCATCACCATAAAACCTTAACAGTGACCACTTTTTGAGCACTTACTATGTTCTAGACTGTACAAGGGGCTTCATTTAATACTCAGAGCAATTCCACGAGGGAGGCATTTCCAGCCCCGTGTTACGAATGGGGACAGGGAGGGACCGAGAGGATAAGTCACTTGCCCAAGGTAAGAGAGCAATAAGGAGTCTACTGGCCAAGGACCATATGGTTCCAAGGCCTGGCCTGGCCTAGGAAGGAAATCTGACTTCATTCCCACAGCACAGGAAGAGTTATAAAAGGAAGCCTCCTCCATTGGGGAGGCAGGTTGGGATGGGAGTTAAGAGCATGGACTTTGGAATACCACAGACCGAGGTTCAAATCCCAGCTGCACCATCTACTAACTGGGGGGCCTTAGGCAAAAAAAAAAAAATCACCTCTCAAGGGCTGTGGCCCCACCTGTGAAGTGTGGATAATGATGGTCCTGACTCAGGGGGCAGGGACAGTAACATACAAGGGGCCGGCCTCTGTCCCCTCCCTTTCCCCACCTGTATGTGAAGAACAAAGGCAAGGCTGCTGCCAACCTACCACACCCCAGCCTCGAGAGTAACCCCAACCATGAAATCTGCACCACCCACACCATTATTTCCCGGTTTCCTGCCTCTTCCTCGGCCCTTCTCACAACTTCCTTACCCTGTTCACTGCCTTGAACAAGCAGCCCAAGTCGGGTCCCCATCCTCACCCTCGGAAGTCCCCGTGGTACCCTGGACTCGCCAGAAGAGCTGGAGGAAGCAGAGGGGGAACCACATGGCAGACCCCAGGCCACCTTCCCTGGGCCCGGCCTCACCTGCAGGATGGAGGTGCGCTGCTCATTCTTGTGCACCTTGGAAGCCAGCCGGTTGAACTCGAGGGCCATGCGGCCCAGGTGCGTGAAGAGCTGGCTGTGGTCAGGCTCCTCGGCGCACACGCTCAGGGTGGTCTCCAGGCGCTGCAGGTGCAGCATCAGGTTGCCGTCCTCGTGGGGCAGGGGGCCCAGCTCCTGGCGGGGGGAGAGGATGCGGGCCGCTCTTCACCACAGTCTGAGTAGGTGCCGCCAGCCTTCCTCCCTCTGCTTCCCCATTCCTCATGACTCAGTTTCCCCCTCTGATCCCAGCTCAGCCGAGGGACATTCTCCAGTTATGCAGGTTCCCTGTCTGGGGCTGACTCACAGGGCAGGACCCGGGACTCCCAGGCCACTGGCTGGCTTACCAGTGCTGGAGCCACCTTCCTCCCACACGTTGGGCCTTGCTGAGTGCCTGTGGGTAAATCCCTCGTCCCCAGGGCCTCAGAATCCTCATCTACTATACGTACGCATCCCGCTTCTTCTCTTCTACCCCATAGGGTTCTTATGCAAGTGAAATGACACACGAAAGCAGCAAGCCCAGGAAGGGGTGTCACTCAGTACACAGCACTGCTTCTTCAGCTTAGGAAGGCTTGGCCAGCAGACATCAAAACTGTCTGACTGTTATGTCTATACATGTGTCTTCTTGGGAGTGGTCCAAGCATTCATCAACTTTTCAGAGGACCCAAGACTCAAAACACGTTAGGAATCATAGATAGTTCAAAGAATCCCAATCTAGCAGAGATTTGAGATAGGAAGCAAACTGTGGGCAATATAGTCCAATCTCAGAATCTATCACTCCCTGTCTCTCTCTTTATCTCTTTCCTCTGTCTAGAACACTCTTGGCAAAGACAATGCCTTAGCTATGCGAACACCACGTCCAAGGACCCACAGGGGTAGCTGACAGCTGACTGCATCAAGCCCCTGCCAGGCGTCCGAGTCCCCCTCTTCCCCTGCCTGAGACCCCACCCATCAGGCCCCACGCCTCTTCGGGCTTCATTCCTATGGTGTCCCCTCTGTTCATCCTTCCCAGCACCCCCGTGTTTCAGCTGCTCTAGCAGGCCTCCCCTACCACTTATGGCAGTCGCAGGCCATCAGAGCTACAGGGAGCCTCAGGATTCCAGTTTGGAAACGAAGCTTCGGGGAGAAGGAGGCTGCTCAAAGTTGCCCAGTGAGCCAGTGGCAGAGCCAGGACTGGAACGTGGGCTTCCTGACTCTCCATTTATGGCCACTTCCCTCATCTGAACTCTGCAGCAGGGGAAACGCCCTGACAGCCACAGCGTGCCGTCCAGTGAATGCCTCCATAACACTCTTAGCACCTTATTCTATCAGAGGCTCTTCAGTTCTGTCTTCATTCCCCCACTGCCTCTTCCCACACAGGATATGAGGTGGTGAACGGTGCTCTGTTGAAGGCTGGTGAATTGTTTCATCACCCTGACTTCTCCGACTGGCCTACAAGCTCCCAGAAAGCAGGGAGGCTGTCTTGTCTTTGCTCAGCACAGACTAGGCACATGGTGGGGCTAAGGAGGAATCTATTAACGAGGTGAAGGCTGAGGTCATAGAGTGAAATGCTTTCTGAGCAGGGGGGTCTTGCCTCCTTGGCCAGCTTCTCAGAGCCCTTGGGGATAGAACAGGACAAGGGGACAGAAGTTCCCAGGGGACAAAACACAGAACATTTCTGATACTCAGAGCAGCCCCTCATCACTGAAGGCATGCTAGTGTAAGCTGCATAACAACTGATGAGGACCTTGCACTGGGGACTGACAGACACAAGATGCAATCAGTGGACTAAAGAGCAACATTTTTTTTTTGCCTTGTTAATTCAATATTTTTAATTTAATTATATTTTCACTAATTTTTTGGCTTTTAACTTAAAATTTTAACATTTTAATCAACTATTTGTAGCTTAAAAAGTCAAATTGTTTTACAAGGTTTATAATGGAAACCAGCAGTTTCCTGTCTCACTTCCCTCCACGTCCCAGTTACCACTTCCCAAAGCCATTCACTTCACATGCAAAGAGCAACATTTGTGCCCCAAATCCTTGGTAGAATGAGGCAGTGGTGACCAAGGTATCCGGGAAGGGTTATACCACTTATTGCCTGTATAACAATCAAAAAATCTCAAAGTGAGGAAGGAGGAAGGAGGAGGAGAGGGCAGGACTTGAAGACTTTTGAACAACGTTCCACACCTTTCTCAGTGGTTCTCCAATAAGTCTGCCATTTTAAGAGAAAACAGGACAACACAGTTGGAATAAAGGCAGCAAGTAGGGTAAAGTAGAGAATGAGGATGCCAGGTGGACACCCCAGAGCTGGAGGGGAGTGTGTGTGTGTGCGTGCGCGCATGCGTGCGTGTATGTGTAAGTGCAAGGTTTAACCTCCTACCTGCATGCCCTAAAGGGGAGCCTGGGAGCAGCCAAGAGCCTGCACAGAAGGGCCACATCTGCCTCAAGCTGCTCTGGGTTTCTCTGACCCTTTCTACCCAGGCTACGAGCCCACAGGCCCAAAGGCTGAGTCAGAGCCTGCGGAGGTGCCCAGCGCTTGGCGGAGGCCAGCGGGGCTGGCAACGTGCCCGGGCTTTCACAATGGTCGGGTGCTTGTGTGGCTCACACGGAAGTCACCAGCCACAGATTTGCATATGTGAGCGAGAAGCACCCCCTGGTGCTGGCCCCTCAAGCGTATCCCTAGTGACTCCGGGGTGCCCAGGGGATATAAGCGGGTCCTGTGCCTCTCACGCGGGGCCAGGTGACTGAAACAGAGAGGAGACGGGGGATATGCCCAGGGACCTGCCGTCCACTCACCATGGTATTTCTGGTGTGGCCACCGCTCTCTGGTGAAGAATGCCCCTCGGCAGGGACCACTTCAAATTCAGAGGAGGTGCTCTGTGCAGAAAAAGGGGGTCAGGGGCTGCCTGAGAGAAAAACGCCTCGCCCGTCCTCTGGGGCCCCATGGCTGAGAGTACAGCGGGGTCAGAGAATGGAAGGAGGAAATCCCTCCTCACGTCCAAGTCCTCTGGGCAGGAGGAGAGCCGGCCCAGGATGAGCTCACAGACCACGAAGCAGGAATGACTCCCAGCAAGTCAGCCCGCAACCCACTGTGTGACTCAAGGTCACATCCCTCTGTGGCCAGTTTCCTCATCTGTAGAACAGGGATACTGGACTAGCTGACTTTAAACCGCTAGCACTTTAGGATCGTATCTTTCTTAATGGCTTTGCACTTTTAAAATGTTTTCATGAACTCCATTTTTTCTCAAAGCAACCCATGGAGTGGTCAGAAGGTTATATCCCCATTTGTCAGATGAGGAAACTGAAGGCATATCATTAATAAATGCAAAAGTAGGACTGCATTTAAGGACTGCAAATCTAACATTCCTGCTATGGCACCAGAGCTGTCTCTTGGGCCTAGGTGTCTCTGACTGGTCACCTGGAGAACACAGACAACAGTTAGTGTGGCCACAGCCATGGTGGTCCTGTGCCAGCCTTGCCAACCCAGCCCCAGAGATCCCAGGGGAGTGGACTGATCTGGGACAAGTCCCAACAAGACATCCACAAACTTGGAGAGACTTTCAGGACACACCTAAATCCAGGGAGGCCAAGGACTCCAGTCTCCCCCACATCACCCAGCCACTCCAAGTAGAAGGTACTGGTTGTGCCACCAGAGGATGGGCCAATGGTCCCTCTGGACCAGCAACTGGCTCTAGGATTGCTGTTAAACCTGGTCGAACAGCAGAAGCCCCATGGCCACCAAGGGCCCAGCTTTGGATCTCGGCGCCACCCTAGACAGTTTCCCTTTCACCTCTCCGTTTCCTCAGCTGTCTGCATGACCTCACAAAATGTTCTTCTCTCTCTGGATCTGATCTGATCTGTGGGATGGAGACTCTAACTGATACGACTGGGACTTCCCTGGTAGTCCAGTGGTTGAGAATCTGCCTTCCAATGCAGGGGATGCGGGTTCAATCCCTGGTTGGGGAACTAAGATCCCACATGACGCAGGGCAACTAAGGCCCTGTGCACGCGCGCGTGCCACCTACAGAGCCCACGCATCACAGCTAGAGAGAAGCCCGTGCACCCCAATGAAAGAGCCCGCGTGCTGCAACTAAGACCAGATGCAGCCAAATATAAATAAATAAATAAATATTTTTAAAAATTTAAAAATAAAAATATATGATACGACCACCTGGGTCCCTTCCAGTCCTAGGATACCAAGCAAAACTTCTCAAGGCAAATCTGCAGAAGACAGTTTCTGAGCCCCTGTTGAGAAGGGGAGTTCGCTGTCACATCCGCCTACTTTCTGAGCACCGTGCAGTCGATACATGCTTAACATTATGCAACCTAGCAAATGGGAGGAACTCCTTGTGCATATCAGGGTCTTCCTGGTAAGATTTAACTCTGACCTTCATTTGAAAATGGGTAAACCGAGGCCCCAGAGAGATTGAGATCAACTTGCCAACATCACCCAGCAAGTCAGAACCCAGGTTTCCTGACCCCAAACCTCTCTCTTGCTGTTCTGCCAATGGGACCTTGAAATCCAGGCAACTTTCAGCCGTGACTCCAAATGCAACTTACACTTGCTGGAGGTTTGGGGACTGGCTCTGGCTTGTCGCTGGGGTGTGCAGGGTCAGCGGGGGTTGCTGGAACATCTGCATCCTTTCCTGGACAATTGAGAAAACATGGGTGAGCAGCAGGGAAAGGGGAAAAGCCCAGATGCTGCCCCCTTAAGGACAGCCTTGGCCAGGAAAGTTCTCAGACAGAGTTCCCTACACGAGTCTGGGAAAATGGGAGGTGGTCCCAGCAGGGCCCGGTAGCCTGGGAGAACGATTGGCTCTGGAATGACGGGGTAGAACCTGGGCAGAGAGACCATCTTCCCTGGATTTGCTGGGAAAATCCCAAGGTGGCCACTGCTCCTTGCTACCCTGGACCTGCCTCAATGATGACAAGGATGACAATTTACAATTAACAAAGTGTTTTTATATTTATTATCTCAGCCAATTCTCAAGACGGCTCTGTGTCCCCATTTTAAAGGTAAGAAAACTGAGGCATGGAAAGGTCACCAACTGGCCCACGGTCACACAGTTGGCAACTGCAGACAGAACCAGGACTCAAACTTAGCTCTCCTTCCCCAAATTCTTGGCACTCTGGCCACAGGGGGCCCCTTGAGGGGAGTTGCACGGCTCCCTCTAGGGATAGGCCCGGCACCCAACCAGGACTCAGAAAGCGCTACTGAATGGACAAGTGGAAGCTGGAAACATCCATTGCCTGCAGAACAGTGGACTCTGTGAGCATCACTTTCCTCCATGTGTCCATTCACTAAATATAGCCAGCAGCCAAATGGAAGGTTGGCACACTGGCATGGGCTGAGACTGTAAGGTGGGGCTGCAGCAGGAGGCATCTAAGCCCCATGTCGGGGGGCACCTTTTCCTCCCTAGACCCAGACCTTGTCCTGGACTTGGAGACATGCCAGGGGAATGCATGGTGATCACACACAGGACTTTAACCCTAAGTCATAGTCAACGCTTTCCTTTAATAGGTAGCATATGGGGCTTCCCTGGTGGCGCAGTGGTTGAAAGTCCACCTGCCGATGCAGGGGACGCGGGTTCATGCCCCAGTCCAGGAAGATCCTGCGTGCCGCGGAGCGGCTGGGCCTGTGAGCCATGGCCGTTGAGCCTGCGCGTCCAGAGCCTGTGCTCCGCAACGGGAGAGGCCACAACAGGGAGAGGCCCGCATACCACAAAAAAAAAAAAAAAAAAAAAAAAGGTAGCATATGGACCTGACATCTGAAAGACACTGCAGCAGGCTGATAGGCAAATCTAGTTCTTCCACAAGCCTCAGCTTCCTCACCTGTAAAATGGAAGGAGGGGGGCCAGACCAGAGAGCTTCTGACTCAGATGCCAACTCTAGTGACCCAAAGTGGCTGCCTGGAGCATGATGCCGAGCACATAGTAGCTGCTCATTAAATATTTGCTGAATAAGTTACGCTGATAAAGATCCTGAGTCCACATCCTGGGTGCAGTGGATTGTTGTGATCCATTTCTAATGTCTGCCAGGGCCTCAGGACTGCTGAGTCACCAGCTATCTTTGGACAAGGTTATTTAGAAGTCCTTTCCAAATCTGACCTTCTGGGGGATCCTATAGCCAGAACATGACTGGGAGGCTGGCCTGCGGCCTAAGGATAAATGAAGGAGAGGTGGATTTCTGATTAAGAAGGGAGTCCACGGTTAAGGGATTAGAAAGTAAGGAGTACGGGCAAGGCAGAGGACCGCCTGGGCTCCTCTTGTACCTGTGAGCTCAGCCAGGTGGTCGAAGGAGGCCAAAGAGGGAGACGGTGGTGGGAGCAGCTCACTGTCCTTGACCAGCTCCTCTGCCTTCTGCCGCAGCCTGGACGCTTCCATCTGGGACTCTTCCAAAAGCTCCCCTGGGGAGACAATGGGGGAAGGAGGAATAAAACGAATTACTCAGTTCAGTGCGCTCGTTCTCCCATCCCTAGCCTCTAAGCCTGCTTCTACCTGGGTTCTGGAGCTGCAGGCCCTGGGTTTCACTCCCTGCATCACCTTGTGGGCTGAGTGGGACACACGTCATTCTAGCCCACAACCAGAAAGAGGCCTGATGAGGAAGAGCCCTGCAACCAGGGGAAAAGGAGCAGAGGGGAATCTAGAACAAACTCCTGGTCCCTGGCACCCTCTTCCTGCCCCACTCCCACCGCACCTGGCTGGGGACTCCACAAAGCCAGGGGGGGCTACCCACAGCCTACGGCCTGCAGTCAGGGACTGCCTGAAGGGAGGAGACCCTCCATAACATCAACCACCCCTCTGGGCCTCGTTTGCCTTCTTTTGTAAGTGGAGACAGGGAAACTCCATCCCTCCTCCCCAAATCTGCCATTCCAAGGAGAGATCTGCCAAGCAAGGAGAAAGCATTTGGAAAATTGGGAGCTGTGCTCCCAATCCCAATCTTTGGCACCCCCAAAGCCTAAGCCCAGAGAAGGTGGCAGCAAGGCAAAGGAGGAGTTTGGAGGAAAGAGAGTCCCCTCTGGATGGGGAAATCAATGAAAGCCTCTCATGGAGGAAAAGACGGCATCTGAGCTGGGTACTGACAGATGGGGACCAGTCAGTCATGTGGAGGTAAGCAGGCTTGTTCTGGGCAGTGGCGACAGCTTGAGGAAAAGCCAGGAACAGAGAAACCAAGGGGCCTCCTCCCGCCTTGCTTCAAGCCAAGCTCAGCTCCCTGCTCTAACACTTGGGGACCGTACCCTGGTTGCCCTGGTGATGCCAGCTCTCCCCATTTCTGGTGCTTCTGGAAGATGGGCCATTCTGTTTCCCTGTCTGCTAATTGGGCCTGCCAGCTCCCTCTCCGCCACCCCAGGCCTCCTTCTCAGTCCCTCAAGGTATTCTGAGTCTTGTCATCATGGTTCTGGGGTGCTAGGGACTCAGGGCTGGGAATACTGCCACCGTGCTACAGAAGTACACAAAGACACAGCTGTGGGGCAGGAGGGAGAGGGATGACTTGGGCAGAAGCATATGTCAGCTGGCACTGCAGGCTGCAGGGGGGGGGCTTGCAGGCAGAGTGCAGGGTCTGCTTTACCTAACATCTTTATCCCTTGCATTTTTTCCTTCAGTCTGGAATTCTCCTCCACTAGGCGCTCAAAAGCTGCGGACACCTCACCCAGAGGTACGCCGCCCCCAGGGTCGTAGATCCGGTATGGTCCTCTCCCTTCCATGATGGTGGCTCAGCCCCTGCCGTGGTGCCCGCCTGGCTGTAAGGACAACAGCAGTATGTCAGGGGGCTGGCCAAGCCACTGAGGCATCCTAGTCAATCAGTGCCCCAGAAGGCAGTCACCATAACCCAGAAGAGAACACAGCACTTCAGACTGCCTGGCCACAGTACAGCAGAGCAGAACAGCCACCTCCTTTGATCTGGAAACTTTGCCTCTATTAATGCAACCTAAGAATGGCATCAGTTTCTTTCAGCAGCCTCACTGTACCACCGGTTCATTTGGAACAGCAGTCAACTGTGAGGTGCAATGTGGAGTACAAGAAAGAGCACTGGCCTTGGAGTCAAAACACTTGAGCTCATGTCCTGTTGACAGGGTCCAGAAGAAGAGGACCCTGCATCACTGCATCCGCAGCACCCAGCATGGTGTTAGCTATGACAGGAATGCCCAATAAACACTTATCAAATGAATAAATAGTCTAGCTATTAACTCACTGTGGGATTGTGGGCAGTCCCTTCCCCTCTTGGAGGAGGGGAAATGAAAGTCTTACACTAAATCAGTGATCTTTAAAATGAAATGTTTGTGACCAAAGGGATAAGCAAGTCAATCCAATCTGAATTTCCATTTATATGTGCACTATCTTTTTTAAAAGAAAGAACAAGAAGAAAACCCCCTGACTAATATTTACTATATGAATTGACATTGTCAACCTCCTCCTTCCAGTTCTAATGAACAGATGGATTTTCCATCAAAGCACCATCTACTTGTGCAGCAAGTGTTCTGCATTACTCTGTTCAATTTCACCAGCTTTATTTCATTTGAAACCACTGTGCAAAGTGATTTCAGAATCCGAGTTCTGTGACTTAGCAGAGAAACTTCTTTCTTGCATTCATTCATTCCACAATTACTTATTGAGCATCTATTCTGTGCTGGGTGCTAGTCTAGGTGCTAGGTAATTATCAGCAAACAAAATAGACAAAAATCCTTCTTGGAGCTTACATTCTAGTGATGGAGGTAGACAAGCAGATACATAGTGAGAGAGATGAACATAGTATTAGGGGTGATAAAAACATCTACGGACAAAAATTAAGCAGCAAGTTTGAGGCAGGGACTTTATAGAAGGAGGTGAGGGAACTAGCCATGCTGATATCTGGGGGAATAATATTTCAGGCAGAGAGAACAGTAAGTGCAAAGGCCCTGAGGCTGAAAAACTGATTCAGCCTCCAGCCCTACAAAGAGCTTACTAACCACGAAAGAGCTCCAAAGGCCTCCACCGGGGACTTCAGAAGGACTTGGGGCCCCGAAACCTCCCTCCCAAGATCACCACCCCCAGGGCCAAAACGATTTCAGTCACGAGTCCTCAAAGGCCCTTTGAGCACCCACAAGTGCTCACTGCAAGAAAAGAGTAAAAAGGGACTAATAATAACAGCCACCATTCATTAACCTACTTGCCAGGCACTGCATTAAGCCCTTCAGATGCATTATCTCAGTCAAACTGCACAACAACCCTAAAATACATAGGAAATTATCCTCACTTTATAATGGAGGCTTGGTGAGGTTAAGTAACTCAGCCAGGATTACACAGCCCGCAAGTGAGGGCCAAGATGAAAATCCAGTTCCACCTAAGAAAGCCGAGCTAATCACCTGCTGTCCTCACCCAGCTGCCAAGACTCAGGCCAGACGGGCAAAATGCAAGTTCAAGCCTATTTGCAGGGTAACATGGTTACCTTCTGGGCTGTTTCCCCTGCCTTGCAGCACAAGAGATAAACAAGGATTTTGCCCAGAGGGTCCACATTACCATGGGATGCCATGAGCCAGAAGGAAAAACAAAATTCTGGTGAGAGGGACCTTTCCCCCAAAGACTAATGAAAAAGAGAAACACACACTTGAGAGGCACCCACGCCCTGCTGAGCCCCACAGAGGCAAAGGACAGCTGCCCACACACCCAACACAAAAGTCACCAGCCTGCTTAGGGGGGACTTATTTTTAACTTGAAAGGTCAATGTTACACAGCAGAGCAATGAAGCTTTGAAGTGGTCACTGAATTAAAAGACAGTGTGGGTAAGGCACTTGACACAATGACTAGCATATAGCAAGGAGCTTGAAATGTTGGTAGATGTTGGGGGCATCCTTCCTCTATGCTCCCCTTTCTCCTGTGTGCCTCTCCAGCAAGCCCTTACGCCCAGTATGGAATATATATGACTGAGGTAAGCCTATGTGCATCTGACTGAGAACCTCCTGGAGGCAGGGGCGTGCTCTCCTCATCTCTGTTGCCAACACAGGCCTGGCACTTGGGAGGTGAGCCGTGATTAAGAGCTGAATGGAGTTCACAGATGCGGAGACCAACAGCCGGAGGGGCCATAGCCACCTTTGGTGATAAGTGACAGCAGGTGTCCGGGTTCCTGCTCACCACTCCACACTCACCCTACATGGAACTCACAGCTGACATTATGTGATGATCTGGGAATGTTTTTACTCCACATCTGGCTTGCCCAATAGATTAGAAGCTCCACGAGAGCATGGGCCGAGATCACCTGGTCTACCAGGGTATCTTCAGAGTGGTCCAGAATAGAGCCCCAATAAACCTCTGATCAGAACAGAGAGACAGAAAGGGCCAGAGGAATCCTTGACCCTACGCCTGCCTCCTGACAGGCCCTGTGCAAACATCCTGAGAGCCTAACCGTGATCCACGGACCAGAAGCACCTGGACAGTCATACATATATACTTCTAGAATCGAGGCTGGCACAGCCAAGATCTCTCAGAGATGCCCAGATGTAAGGCCAAGCGATAGAGCAGGATGCAGGATACAGGAATTGAAACCCCACCTCCACATCCTCCAAACCACGCGTGCTCTCCCTCAGCACTGGGGAGCCAACAGGGAAGCGGACTCACGGGAAGCAGCGGAGGGGCAGGCAGGGCTCTTCTCCCGACTCCAGCCTGGGCAGCTGGGGGGCAGGGGGAGAAACAGGCTACAGGCAGAGGGAGCCCAGACCAAACAGTCTACTGTGAGAAAGTCCTCTCTGGAGATGAGAGGAGCTGCCCAAGGGAGGGTCTGGACTTCTGGAGGAAAGAAACACAAAGACAGGAATGGGGAATTTCCACGTCCTGCTGACCTCATGCCCAGATGGTCAGCGGCAGTTCCAGGATGACCGCCGGGCAGATGGGAACTCTCCTCCTGGTATGTGTGGTTTTTAGGCCTTTCCTGGAGAGGGGACTCTTTCCCAGGATGACAGAGCTGGACGGGAATCTCCAAGGGCAACAAGGCCAAGCCCGTTACCAGGCGCCCCAGGGGTCTCGGAATGCGGGGCTGCATCACTGTCCTGCCTCCCTGGCTGACAGCACATTTCCCCTCTGTCACAGACCGCAGGAGTGGGTGTGGAGAGGGGAAGGAAGCGCTGACCACCCACACGCCTTGCATGGGGCAGTACGGGAGCTCAGCGCCTAGGCATCCCGGGGCGTGAGCTAACCTGACCCTCCCTCATGGTGTGAGGGCAGCAGTCAGGCCCCAGAGCAGGAAGACCAAGGTCACACAAAACGTCAGGATGGAGCTGGAAGGTGCCTGCTCTCTCTCCAGTCTGCCAGTGCTCCCACCCTCCATTTCTGCTCCTGTGCTGCAATCCCACTGCAAAGCAGAGGCCCCACCCACATTCTTGCCACGTCTGGCCTGGACTCCATACCTACCTGAGCCTGGTTCCTTTAAATTTAAAGCTACAGATCAGGTGACCCGCCAGCAGTGGACACCAACCTGCCTTCCGAAAACAGAAACCGTCGGTGGGGAAGAGGCAGCCAGCTCAGACCTTCTTCCAAGACAAGATCTTGGCTCAGGGCAGGGGGGTGGGATCCCACAGCCCACCCTGAGAGGACTGGGGGTGCCCGCTGGAACCAGGAAGTCCCGATTTAGGGGCAAAAAAGGGCCCAGAGAGATGGCAGGCCAGACAGCGACCACAGAGTGAAACGACGGAGGTGATCCTGTTGAAACTGAAGGAGCCACCAGCCCAAAAAAGGAGGAAGAGCCGGCGTGACAGGACGACAGGTGAGCAGCTAAGGGGATGGGGGGGTGGGAACGTGGGCCCAAATCACAACCTCCACCCAAGAGGATGATGACGGTTGAAAAAGGCTAGATTCAGAATTAAATTTACATTCCAGCTTCTGCACTGAAATGCTTCAGCCCATCAGAAGCTGCCTTGTGATCAGCCACGTGCTGGTGCCAGAAGTAGGGGCTCCTAGGTATGAATGAATGATATGAATTTGCATAGCCAGTAACATTTGCAAACTACCTAGAGTTTCCCAAGCATTGTTTTTCTGTCACGACAGCCTTGGAAAGAAGGCATGGCTGATGTCTGTTCGACAGATGAGGAAACTGAGGACTACTTGGGAACTTAGTCTGATCTAATGCTACTGGGCACTGGCTACATCCTGAGGTCAGTTAGACGTTGCAGCTCTGGGGGAAGTGAAGTTCTCCCTGGACCAGAGGAAAACTCCTGAGTAGATCTCTGGTACTGGGAGTTGGGAGGCCCCGGTGGCCAGCAGCCTCATCCCCAGGCAAAGGCAGGGGCTGGCAGGGATGCTGGTGGGTGGGGGTGATAGCGTGGTGAAGGGAAGGGAGTCAGGAGTCAGAAGCCTTGGAGTCAGGAAGAAAGGGGCCCAGTAGGGTGGGATCTGGGGGTAAGCAGGTGAGGCACGCAGGGTGCAAAACAAAAGGGGGCGCCCAAGTGCACGCAAGAGACCCTGAGCGGGAGCCCTCCTTATACACTGCACCTGGGGCCTCACCTGCGCCTGCCTCTCCCTGGTCCAGCTCTGCCCACCCCTGCAGGCTGTGTGATACTGGCCCAGTCCCTCACCTTTTCTGAGCCTCAGCTGCCTCATCTGCAAAATAGGAATAATAACAGAATCCACGGCAGGTCAGATTAAGGAAGTTAAATGAAATAATATATGTATAATTGGAAGGGAGTTCTCACTTTCTACTTCCCAATTGTTTATTTAACAAAGAAATGTATTCATTTTGTAATAAGATTTCCTAAACAATAATAATAATAGTACCTCACTAAGTACCTGGCACTCAGTAGGTTCTTACTAAAAGGTTGAGGCAGCCCCATAACTGTGCCCAGCTGATTGGTTATGGCATCCACTTAATTTCTGTGAACTGCAAATAACTGTTAAGCAGGGACACTGGGACAACACCATAGCTGGTGAAGCTGAAGCTACAAGAAGCCCATGGACCAAGGCGATGCTCATGAACGATTAGGAATCATCTGAGTCTCATTTTCCTCAATTGCAAATGGGAATATCTTCCAAGTCCCCCAAGGGCTAACGGGAAGTGAGGCATCATGAAAGCACCTCGCAAACTAAAGCAAAAATCTGTCCACATCTGCACTTCGTGATGACCTCCAGTCCTCCTCACCCATTTCACAATCAGGGAAACTGGGGCTCCAGGTCCATCCATCAAAGAGCAGGCGGTGCCCTCTTGATGGCTGTCAGCAGAGAGACAGCACCTATTTAGATGGTCTGTACCCAGGGAGCCCGCCTTAGCATCCTCCCCAGTGAGGAGCCAAAGATTTAATCAGTCTTTCCAACCAACTCAGTAATAAAGAGGCTGCAGGCATGGGGTGTAATATGAGGAACAGGTGGGGCTCAGGAATCGTAGGATCTAGTCAACGTACACCAAGGCAAATATCTTCCATCACCCAACCTCAGTTTTCTAAAAGGAGAGGTTAGCAACAATAGCAATAATACAACAAAAGGGGGAAGACTAGACAAACTTTAAGGCCCCTTCTAGTTCTAACTTTCCAGAACTTGCAATTTATTGTCATCCCTTTCTAAAACCTTTTGACCTTAAAAAGCCTGCTCTCCCCAGCTACAATCCCTCCCAATGCCCAAGCAGATTTCCCTGCCTCATCGATCCTCCTGCAGTGCTATCAGGGGTGCTGTCGCCTCCCCAAGAGCAGTGAGAAACCCCTGGATGATGTCTGCAGCCTTTCCCCAGGTCCTGCCCTCCTCTCTGGCCTGCACCCAGGCTCTCCAGCTCAGCCCGAGAACTGCGTCCTTCAAACATGGCACACGTCTCTGTGTCCTTCTTCCCCTCCTCCCTTCCACTGACTCACCCACAGAGGGAGCCCCACTGCCCCCACTTAGCCTCCAAGACCCAGGCTCTACACTATCAGCCTAGGGACAGTGGGGAGGACCAGGGCCATCAGCTGGCTGGAAACGCTGCAAAAGTCGACCAAAGAGCATCTAACTAAAGCTGGGAGAGGGCCTGACAGTTGTGTGCTACCATATGCCAGGCACTAGGCTGGCATCATTACCAACATTATTACCTCATTTTATTCTCACCACACAGAGATAAAAATTCTTATCCCTGTTTTCCAGCAAGGAAACCAATCCTCTCGGCTAGATGGCATAATCTCTATTTTCCAGATGAGGAAGCAGACTCAGAGAGGTTAAGTCACTTGCCTAAGGACACACAGCCGGTTAGTGGCAGAACAAAGAATCCAGCCTTGATCTATCAGACTTCAACACTGGTGCCCTTTCCACTGGCCTGCACTGACTGAGGGGCACAGGGCTCTGTGCCTCAGGGGGAGGACACCAGTCCTGCCTGTTGTCCCACTATCAGGAACATGCCCCAGGTTCTAGGTCCCTACCTCTATGTGTTGCTAACTGTGCCTCAGGTACCAGTCTGCCCTTGATTGCCAGCAGTCAACAAGGCTTAGACTCTCAGGATGAAAGGAAGCTCAGGGGAAATTCGGTCCTGTGCTTATCCGGTCCCCAGGGGAGCCAGGGGACTCTGGTTGACCATCTTTAGTGACCCAGACCAACTTCCTCCTCCAGGAGCCTCCCCTGGGCAGCCAGCATTGGCTGTAGCTAGGCTACTCCCAGTTCTGCTTCCACTGACCCTTGCTCTGCTTCCTGGGGTTCCCTAGAATAAGGAACAAGATGACCCTCTTCTCCATCTCTGCCCTGAGGAGATTTGGAACCTGCAGCATTCTCTCAAAGCAGTTTAGCCCTTGTTCCCTGCATCGCCCTTTGTAGGGACTGGCTTCCAGATCCCTCCGCATCCACCCCCTCAACCCTCCACCCCCACCCTATCTGCAGCTGGCTTTGAAACTGGACACAACACTCCAGGTGTGGTTTGCCTGACCAAAGAGAGCAAGTTTCACCTCCACCCTTTCAGGTATTATGTTTCTACTGATGTCGCCTTGTGGACATTTGCTTTTCCTATAGCTGGCTGCCCACACTAAAGAATGTCCTTTCTCAATGACGTCAACAATCAGGCTTGTATGCCTGATTGGCTGAGAAGAAAGTTCTCTTGTAGAAAAGTATGCTTGAGGAGGTTTCAACTATCTAAAGGGTCAGAGGTAAGTGACTGGGTAATCGCCTATTTAAGTAAGCTAGGAATCTCTGTGTCACTATACACAGAGACTGGACAAAGATGTGCACTGCCACGCACTCTGTAACAGCAAAAACGTCCTGAATGTTCATCAAGTGGGGACTAGTTTAATAAGCTATGGTGCATTCATTCAATGTACTACTTATACAGCCATCAAAAAGAATGGGGCAGACTGCTTTGCAATGGCAGAAAGGTGCCCATAAAATATTGTTAAGGGGACTTCCCTGGTGGCGCAGTGGTTAAGAATCTGCCTGCCAATGCAGGGGACACGGGTTCGAGCGCTGGTCTGGGAAGATCCCACATGCCGCGGAGCAACTGAGCCCGTGTGCCACAACTACTGAATTCTGTGCGCCTAGAGCCCGTGCTCCGCGACAAGAGAAGCCACTGCGATGAGAAGCCCGCACACCACAATGAAGAGTAGCCCCCGCTTGCCACAACCAGAGAAAGCCCGCGCAGCAACTAAGACCCAACGCAGCCAAAAATAAATAAATAAATATTTATTTATTAAGAAAAAAATTGTTAAGGAAAAAAGCAAAGTATAGATTTATATGTATAATAGGATACTATTTATTAAACAACACACAACTACGTGTGCATATATGTGTGTGTGTGTGTATATGTATACATATATGTATAAAATCTTAAATGTGCATAGATAAAGGTCTGGAAAGATACACACCGAACTGCTGCTAGTAGACAGATCTAGAGAAGGACTTGGGCTAGGGGACTGTAATCAAAACAAACCTTTTTTTTAACCTAGTTTTTTAACTCTTTACAATGGAATCTAGTCCTGTTCTATTTTTAAAATTAATTTTAAAATACAGGCTGGAGAGAAGGAGGAGAAAAGAACACAACTTTCATTTTTTACGTTATACGTTTGGTATTGCTTGAGTTTTTGGAGTTTTTTCTCTAATGAATACATGTTATTTTGTAACACTTTTAAAGGGAGAGTTTAATGTTTTGTTTGTTTTTAATTTAAGTGGCTTGACAAGGCCAGAACAAGAGGAAAGGGCTACTGTTCTGGCACCAAATGAGGCTGGAGGGCTGCGGGCAGGGATGAGAGCCTCCTTATTATGGATCTGCTTCACGTGGACAGACAGGCTATAGGGACTGAATCATAAATAAGGAGGGAAAGCCCAGGGACAAGTTTTCTAGTCAAGGAATGTGGTAGATGGAGACCTGGCAACTGTAAAGGAGAGTTTCAACCTGGAACCCGCCAGAAAGGATCTGGTTTCAGGAAGGTCAGGGCTGGGCTTGAGGTGACAAAGGCGGGAAGAAACGCACCGGACTTTGGTGCTGGAAACAAGGGCGAAGCTTCCCACCCATTGCCTGTGGGCCCTCACACGGGGACTTATACCTGTTTTGCTGGAGAGGAAGCCGAGTCAAAACAGGTGCAGAGCTGGGCTCAAGGTGGCACGGTTCCCAAGGGACAAAGGAGAAGAGCCCCACCTGATCATCAGTCCCCAGCCTGTACTCCCCACTGCCAACAGCCCCCTAAGAAGGGCTGAGAAGGCAGCCCAAGCAACCCCAGCCCGCTTTCTTTCGCCTCCTCACGGTTCCTGGGATCCACAAGTACAAATATTCTGCGCCGAGAAGCCCGGCTTCCCGCCCAGCAGCTGTGACTCTCTTAACCTAGGAGGAGCACATCCACTATCAGCCACAGGGACAAAGAGCACTAGGCCCAACCTTGGGACAAAAGGGAAGGGAGGGCTTCCCTGGTGGCTCAGTGGTTGAGAGTCCGTCCGCCTGCCGATGCAGCGGACACGGGTACGTGCCCCGGTCTGGGAAGGTTCCCACATGCCACGGAGCGGCTGGGCCCGTGAGCCATGGCCGCTAAGCCTGCGCGTCCCAAGCCTGTGCTCCGCAACGGGAGAGGCCACAACAGTGAGAGGCCCGGTACCGCAAAAAAAAAAAAAAAAAAAGGTAAGGTAGACTCGACTGTCCTCCTGTCTACCTGACCCCAAAATGCCCAAAGCTGGTTTATCAAACAAAGGCTTTCTCCAGCCCTGTAACTCGCTCCTCCAAGGGGGAAGATGACAACTTTTGAGAATTCCCCTCATACCAAATATGGTGTAAAGAGGGTTTAATGGGTTCAACTCCTGGTTCTGCTCCCTCACCAAGTGACCCTGAGCAGTCCTCACTTTCCTGGTTTCTTCCCCCTATGGAAATGCTGTGAGGACCAACTGGGAACACTCTGTAGACTATCCCAACAGGAGCCACAGTGGTTAGGAAGAGAGCTTCGGGGGGCAAGACTACCCAGATAAAAGCCGGAGATGGCCTATTTTAATAGCAAAGGCTGGAAACAACCTAATGAAGAAGAAAATGAATAAAGACACCGACGCCATTTCACACCAGGGAATGCTAATACTATACAGCTGTGCAAAACAAATAGGCACCCGCTAGAGACACAAACAAGGATGAACCTCACAGATATAACACTAAGCGAAACAAGCAAGTTGCAGAAGAACACAGGCAGTATGATGGCATTTAAATAACATTTTAAAACAAACAAAACAATACTAAATATTGTTTACAGATGTATATGTTCATAATAAAACTGTAGAGAACTACAAGAGAATAAGCTCTAAATTCAGAACACTTGTTTGCTTCTGGAGGGGTGGGGAAGGAGATGATCGGAGAGAAATTTCACATGAACAGAAAATACGTTCTTTCTTAAGCTGGATGGGTGGATGCCCAAGTGTCTGCATGTTACCTCTGTGTCTGAAAGATTCCTTCGTGTTTTCTAGAAGTCAGGTCTGCCATCCTCAGACCCCCACTCCTCTTCCCAGAGGTTGGGGCGGGGAGTGGCAGCACCTCAGAGGCAGCAGTGGGGGTGTGGCAGGAACTGGGGTCCCTCAGACCACTGAGATGAAGCTGGCCGTGAGGAAGGCACAGGACCAGGGTGTGCTGGCCAGCTGAGAGCGGTACAGGCGTCCTCCACTGCGGGTGGAGACAAAACCAAGGGCCCCTGACTCATGGGACACCCCCACGCCCGCCCTAAAAGCACCAGCTCTGGTCTCTGAGTAGATGACTCCCTGGTGACACGACACCCCAGCCCCCAGCCCCCTCCCCCCCACACACACACACTCACACATCTGCCTGGGCCACCGGGTCTCTCCACTCCACAGGTGCTCAAGGACACAGGCAACAGGCTCGGGGTGGGCTCCTTGGGGAGAGGAGAGTTCAGCCCCACCCGGGGACAGCCCCCAGACAAAGAGCCAGCCGCCCCTCAGCCCAGTCATCTGTTCCTATCGGAAGAGCGACTGTCCCGGGCCGGTCACGGGGAAATACAAGGACTTCCTCCCACAAGCGGCCGCCCAGGTCTGTCTCTGCGGGCCAGGGACCCTTGCTCCCCACAGAATGAGGGGCGCTTCTCCCTGCTTCCCTGTGCCTTCCTTCTGGCCACTCTCCAGGGGGCTCCAGACACTCTCCAAAGAGGAACAGGAAGAGGAGGGGCAGGTGGGGGGTGGGCAGCAGCAAGAAGCCGGGAGGGTGGGCACAGAAAGGCCTGGCCCTGTGGGAAGAACTCGGCAACTACCGGAGCCATAGAGGGCGGCCCAGTCACTGGGCTACAGTTTTCTGGAAGTAATGCCCTAAGACGCCTGCCACTGCAATCCTTTCATTTTGCAGCTGGGACACCAAAGCCAGCAAAGGGAGGAGGACCTGCCCAAGGCTGCAGGGACGGCGGTGACACAGAGGGGAAGCAAACCCAGTCTTCTGGTGGCCAGCTGCGCGCTCTTTTCACCACACCTCCTACTGCCCTCCCTCTCTCTCGTCCTGCACCCCTCCCTCCATGTGGTCAGGTGAGCAGTGAGGGGAAAAAAGAGGGACGAGAAAGGAGGTGGGCCCACAACGGGGAGCCACCTGTAACAACACTGGAAGGGGCCGCCTACAAGGCAGTTCACTCCTGACGCTGCACTGGGGGTGGTCAAGCGGAGGCTGGCTCATCACCTGCTGGGGTGCTGGGTGCTGTTGAGGAAATTCGGGCCAGATGTCCTCTGCGGCCCTCCCACATGTCTACTGCCACTATTCCAAACAGGGATGGAAAGACGTCTGAGACAAAACAAAGGATGACCCATCGAGAGAGGACACAGCATGGTCCAGAGGTGGCAGAGGATTAAAGGCAAGTCACCCCGAAGTCTGAAAAATCGGACCATCTGCATCATCTCCTACTGAAATCCCTTCAACAGCCTCATGATCAGCCTCATTAATGAGATTTAATGATGATTTAATGAGATTTCTCATTAATTTAATGAGATTTAACGATGTTCGGCAGCCAGCAGCGATTGATCACTTACCCCATGCCAGCCCTGTGCTGAGTGCTTGACACACACTGTCTCATTAATTCACACCACTCTGGAAGCAGCACTTACGTCACATAAACTTATAGAAGAGGAAGCAGACACAGCACGCACCCAGGTGTGCTGAACTCTAAATCAGGCACACTACACCATGGGTTCTCAGAGAGCAGCTGGACCGGCAGCATCAGCATCACGGCCACCAGCTGGATCAGACACTCTTGGGGGCGTAACCCTGCAATCTGTTTAACACGCCACCCAGGGGACTCTGATGCACGCTTGGGCTTGCCAATGCTCTGATCACTTCCCAGTGCTGCTGACGGGGAAAAACTGACACTTCTCTGCTTGGTAGTCAAGACCATTGGGTTTTTCCTAGCCCAGCTGGTCAGCTCCCCCAGTGCAGCAGAGCCTTAGCCCCAATCCTCTTACCCTAAGTTGCAGAAGGGGCTCAGGCCCCACTCTGCACCTCATCATCTTGCCTGGGCCCGGTCTTGAAGTCGCCTCCTTCCAGAAGCCCCCTGACCATCTGGCACCCCCAAATTGCTCCACACCCCAGTCAGACTTACTGCCGGGCACGTGCTGGCACACTACGCCTTCCAGCTAGCGCTCATGGCACATTTCTGCCCAGTCCACAACGAGTTCCTGGAGGGCAGAGCCAGTACCTTATTCACCTGAGTACCACGCCACTCCACACAGCACCAGGCCGGAGGGCTGTCAGGAAATGTTTGCTGACTATCAGAAGAAAAGAAAAATGCCTTGGGAAGCAAGTTCTGGCTCTCACCCTGACTCTGCCACTACCTCTCTGGGACAAGTGCCTTCCCATCTCTAGGACTCAGTTTTCTCATCTGTGAAATGCACCATTATTCTAGTTTCTTCTATTCTACTCATCTGCTGAACAAACCCAGCAAAGCCTTACCCCAGACACTCTTTATCTAGTATCAGGAACGCACACGTGAAGACTAAAGAGGTCCCTGCTCTCACCCTTCTATTCTAGGAAAAGAGGAAGACAACAAACAAGCAAACAGTAAAAATTACTGTATGCCTGACACATACCGTGTCTACACACATACTTTCTCAATTGCAAATAAGCAAGATCATTTCAGGGCGTGATGAATGTATTAAAAAATATATATAATAGTAATATGACAGAAAGTGAAAAAAGGGGTTACTTTGCATAGAAAGGTCAGGGAAGGCCCCTCTGAGGAGGTGACATTTGAGCTGAGACTTGACAGATAAGGAAGAACCAGCCATGAAAAGAGCTGGGGAAAGGTGTTCCAGGCAGAAGGAACAGTACATACAAAGGCCTCAAGGCAAGAATAAGCTTGGCCTGTCCGAGGGGAAAAAAAGCAGGCTGCTGTGGTTAAATCACAGTGAGTACAAGAATAAAATAGTACCCAGTAGCACCCAGAGAGGGAGGCAGACAGCCGACCTCCTACAATTCTGAGGTGTTCAAATCAGGTCGGCCAACCCAACCCAGAACATCCGGGGCCCAAGTCACAGGCAGCACTGGGGGTTAGGGTATGAGTCAGACCCCACGGCTTCCTGGGGCCCCAAAGGCCCTGATGTGGGAATAGGGGCAGGCAGCAACCCTCAGCGTGAGTGCCATGCCATACCCACGGACGCACATGGGTGGGAGAAAACATGCCTCCAGAGGGACATGATCAAGTGCTTCAGCGAAGTGCCAGGCCCTGATCACATTATCTTCCCAGGACACAGCCAGGATAGTGGAAAGGAAACAGGGCCCAGGGTTCAAGGCTTACTAGTCTTGGGCAAGTCTTAACCTTTTGGGGGTTCAGTTTCCTCACCTCAAAATTGAGGCTACTACTAGTGACTCTCTCCTAGGGTTGCTGAAAAGAGTAAATGAGATACTCAACATAAAGCACTGTGCCTGGCACACAGTATGTGCTGATAAATGTAAGCTGTTATTATTACCATTATTGGTTTTTCACTGCCTCAGTTCTCTCTGCTGTAAAACAGTGATATTAATACATCATAGGATTGCTATGAGTTTGTGCTAATAAACATTCCAGCCTCCTAATGCAATATCCATTGTCAGGAATGAAAAAAAAATTGAGAGTCCTCTTTCCGGATCTCTCATCAGGTGTTGAATTCCCCTCTACCCTACCACATTGTTTGGAAAATGAGTGAGAGCTGATTAAATTCTATTTTGACAATACTGTGAAATAAAAATGATGCATTAGGAATCCATAGATTTCTCTGCACTGTCATTCTGCAAGGGGGTGGGGATAAACGTTGCTGATTCTTCTGCATCATCCACAAAAGTCCCCCCCTCAAACCAAAACACGAAGTCTCACTCAGCTGCACAAAATTCCCACCCACAAAATTCCCATACAATTAATGAATATATAATACAGTCACTTTCATGTACACACAACTTCACACACTCTTGCAGACAAATGTTCTACAGCGGAAAACTCACGCATATGTAGAAACTCCACACCCCAAATCGCTCCCCAAAATTCACTACAGCTACCCTGCAAATGCACCCAAATGTTGTCTCCGACAGTGGGCAAAATATGTTCAACAGAAACAGTATATAGCACAGAGTCTGGAGTCAAACGCCAGCGTTCAAATCCTGAATTTGCAACTCTCTAACTGTATGACCCCAATCTCCAAGTGCCTCGGTTTCCTAACCGGTAAAATGCGGATAATAATAATCATACTCGTTTTGAGGATGGAAGTGGCAATTAAACGAGTTTAATACATGTAAAGAGCTTAGTTCAGCACTTGGAAAGCGCCCAATAAGAGTTATTTTCCTCTTCATTACGTGTGCACACGGCTTCCAAAACTGGTCTCCCACACTATAAACAGACCCACGCCCGCACACACACCCTCCAACCCGCGGGTCCGCACACCCAGCACACAGCCCGCCTGCAGTTCCCAGACACGCTTGCCCACTCAGTGCGCACGCGCGCCCACCACCCTCAGCGCAGGTCAGGGAGTCCCCACTCGGCCGGACCCGGCCGCCCCTGGAGGTGCCCTGCGCCCGGGGGCCTCGGGCGCCGGAGCCCAGGAGACAAGAAACCCAGGCCACCAGTCCGGGCCTGACCTCCCCCCTGCCACGCCCGGTGGACTACCGAGGCTGGGACCGGCCCAGTCCCAGACTCCATTCCTTTCCATCCCCGCTCCGCCCGGCCGGCTTACCTGAGGGTGGGGACCCGGGGAGACAGCACCCCGCTCTCCGCGTCCAGCCCGAGTCCAGGGACGCGGTAGAGGCCTGGGCCAGTCTCTGGCCCCCAGCACTGCACAGAACCCCGGGTCGGGGAAAGGGGACAGGGCCGGTGACTAGGAAGTGCTGGGGGCCGGGCCGCCCCACCCCCTGGGAAAGTCCCCAGTGATTGACAGGCCGCTAGCCCAATCACGCTGCGCCATCTGGGCGGGTCCGCAGCCACCGGGGTGGGACGCAGAGAGGTAAACAGCCGCCGCCGGAGCAGGCCGGTTCCTGGGTAGCCTTTGCCTCGGGCTGCAACCTCCGCAGGTCCGGGCAGTCCCTCGCCGCCCTCCCTGCTGCGGAAACTCCGGGCGCCGGAATGAGGCTGGGGCCACACTGAAAGCCGGAATTTCAGAGTAGAGACGCGCCTAAGAGACCACCCACCCTTTCCTTGCGCCGAGGGGCACAGGGGCCGGAGCCCGGTGGGGGAGCGGGGGAGACTTGCCAAACGGCATGTAAGCATTTGTAGCTGAGCCAGAGCTAGAGTTCGGGGTCCTAGAGTTCGGTCCAGGGCTCCCCCGGACTTCTTACAGAGCTCACAGAAATTCTGAGGTGAAAGTACCCTTAAAGAATCTCATTGTCACAGCTGACATTTTTTGCGTACTTACTGCTCCAAACTTGGTAAGCACTTTGCATGCTTTATTTATTTAATTCGGTCAGCCACCCTAGTGAGATGGCTTTTATCCCCCCCCCTTTTTTTTTAACCGTAAATAAATTAATGTACAAGGCGCGTGGAGGTTAGATGACCTCAGTAAGTGGCTGAACCAAGATTGAAACCCAAGTGAGCAAATCCGTAGCCCACTTTCTACACGGTCTACCTATATATGGGCCAGATCGTGCAAACAGGCTGTGAGATTTCCCAGACCAGGAAGGAGCAGTAACTTGGTTTACGCTTGGGAACACTTGTTTTTTTAAGCCCACCATTTTATTTAAAAGAGGGTAAATTTTAATTTCAAAAAGTGTCAAGTCCTAACCTTGGAATATAGGACAGCTCTTCAAATTGGGTTAATATAGCTTTATGAAAAACTTATTCCAAAAGATTCATTTCACCGGAACTATTGAAAACTTAGTCATTGACAGGCCCTCATCCTCAGAAAGGATTTGGGGAACTATTTCATACAGGCCCTCATTTTACAGGAGAGCTCTGTAAATTAAGTGTGACTCTGTGTGAAAACACACACACACACACACACACACACACACACACACAACCTACACAACTATATGCCTAATCCAAGAACTCTTTTTCAGGCTTTGTGACATCCTGGGATGCTTTTAGTTACTTCAAAGGGGTTATCAAAGTCTCAAAACGATATTAATTCTAGTTCATTTTAATTATGAAAATAAGTACACATATTTTGAAGAGAGGGATGCGAACACCAAACAAAGCACCACTGAGTGTGACCAATCACCAGGAGATTACGATCTTGGACTGGTTCATACTGCAGCTCTCAGGCATCACCTCACCCATTTGTGCGCTGCCCCCGCCTGCCCTGTCCGGTTTTCTTCCTGCTCTTGTCTGTAATTCCCAGTTTGCTTTTCCTGGAATGCACTCTTCCTAATCCCAAACAAAGTCCTTCTCATGAACACTGAAATTTACTTTAAAAAATGAAGAGTCTCCAACTGTTTGCATTTTGTTTCCAAACTATTTCAGCTGTTTTTGTAAATGTCTGACCTTAGAGAATTATGCAAATGGTTTCATTCCCCAAAGTGCCGGGTGATTCCTAGAGGTGGGCTTGTTGGGCAGTGCTCTAGTATGGCACAAAAAGGTCACACAGTCATCTTTTTGCCCGATTCCCTCCTTCTGGATAATTTTTCTTAACAACTGCAATATGTGAGAAGATGCATCTCTTCGAAGTCATGACCACATCCACCTCGTCCATACATTTCAGTCTGAGTTCTAAACATTCCATGTTAGGGGCCATTGGACCGTTGATCACAATCCCCTATTTGGCAGATGGTAAACTGAGTCCTCAGAGTAGTAAAGAACTTACTTAAGGCCACGCACATGGAGTGATGGAACCAGGGTTGGAACCCAGGTCCTTGGCTCCCGGTCATATGTGCTCTTTCCACTGCATCATGTTGTCTTTACAGTGTCCTGATTTTTCTTACTTTCTTACAGAAACTCAACACTCATGATGAACGTAGGCCATGGACCTAACTAATGGGGTTCTAACCATTCAACCACTGCCTTCCTGGGTGGCCTCTCTAAGTCTCTGTTCCTCTCTAAAAAATGGAGATAATGATTACCTACGCCTTAGGTGATCATGAGGATAAATGAGATAATGTAAGTAAAGCCCAACGCTTGGCACACAGTAGGCATTCAGGAAAAGATAGTGGTTTGTAGATGTGGATTGCACGCATTGAGTAGAACTTCACTGTTAAACTCCCACCATCCCACCATCCACAAACTCTCTGGGACCCTAGACTCTGGGGGCTAGGCAGGGTAGGAGACGGGCCCCCTAGCCTGGCACCCCCTTCTCCCCCCAGCCCTGGAAGGAAATTTCCAAGCTGGGAAGCTGGGCCTGACACTGAGAACTGAGTGACTTAGTCAGCTGGGAATCTCTTGCTCTTCCAGAGTGAGGACAAGCAGCAGTGCAAAGCCCCACCTGGCAGGAGAATCAAAAGGCCTTGTGTGTTGTTACGTTGTTTCGTTTTGTTTTAAGGCAGGCGGTTTCCCAATCTCTTTTCTACCACTCCCCCGCCCCCTTCCACCACCTCCACCAAGGCTGCTCCAAAGTTTCACACCTAAATCCACATTTGAGGGATATGAAACACATACCAAAAAGCCCTCAACCTATAAGTGATTTAGCTCTAAATCAAGGGCCTAAAAAGGAGTGAAAGCTGCATATTAAAAACATTAGAAGGTAATATTTATGGCATATTTGCTGTGTGCTAGGTCTGCACTTTCACATATCTCCCAACCAGCCTCTGAGGGCAGAACCATTATCACCCCCACTTCACAGATGAAACTGGGGCTCTGAGGCGTTAGGTGACTTCCACAGGGTCTTCAGCAGCAACAGATCACTGGAACATGAAGATCCCGGTTCTTAATCTCTTCACGCTCTTGAACATTATACTATGGAGTCTTGCCAGCTAGCAAGGCACAGAACTCAAAATGCCAGTCCTTAAAGAGTCCTTAGAAAAGATCAAGCCTTTTTCTTACAGGGATGAAGCCACGGAGGGCCAGGGAGGGCCAGGGACTTGTCACAAGTCTTACAGCAAGTTTGGGATAGTACTTAAGTCTCCTGCTCCCAGAGCAATGCTATTTCCACACATCTCAGTCATGGAAAACAGAGCTTCTAAGACAAACGAACATGTGCCTCACTCTGATAGGTGAATTAGTGAGTCTGGGCCTTCGCTAGGGGTGATGAGCAGCTAATGAACTAAGAAAGGAGCAGTCCTGGGTCTGGGTCCCTTCCTTAGATCCAGTCCCACATCTCCATAGCCGGAGGCAATCTCAGGAATGGAAAATCCTACGATGGATTCTAGGTGCTTTTTGGTGTTGGGTGTGTGTGTATATATGAGAGGGAGATTTCAGTGATAAATGAGAAATGCATGTCAAGCACATGGTGTTGGCTGAAATTGTATTAGGTAATTGTATTTGGGGGTAAAGAGTAAATAAGTGAGCAGTCTATGGTCTCTGCTTCCCACCCTAAGCCCCAGAAAGCATTTAGTTCTATCTACATCCCAAATAACTGCATGAGAGGATGGATACAACGGCGCTAAGAAATCCATAACTTTGGGGCTTCCCTGGTGGCGCAGAGGTTAAGAATCTGCCTGCCAATGCAGGGGATACGGGTTCGGGCCCTGGTCCAGGAAGATCCCACATGCCGTGGAGCAACTAAGCCCGTGTGCCACAACTACTGAAGGCTGCACGCCTAGAGTCCATGCTCTGCAACAAGAGAAGCCACCGCAATGAGAAGCCCGCACACTGCAACGAGGAGTAGCCCCACTTGCCACAACTAGAGAAAACCCACGCACAGCGATGAAGACCCAACGTAGCCAAAAATAAATAAATAAAAATTTATTTAAAAAAAAAAGAAATCCATAACTTTTCACATTCATTCAGCACTTTAAGGTGAATTAAACCGTTTCATATTAACAGTTTGCCCCACTTCCAAGAGGCATGTC
Organism: Pseudorca crassidens; assembly: GCF_039906515.1. NCBI lineage: Eukaryota > Metazoa > Chordata > Mammalia > Artiodactyla > Delphinidae > Pseudorca > Pseudorca crassidens. The sequence goes on from NC_090298.1 coordinate 127,123,720, forward strand.
ATGCAAGGGTTAGGAGGTGGACCCTGGAGTCTGATAGACCCTGGCTTGGATCACAGTCCTGCCACTTACACCTCACGATGACTCTCCTCCAGTTTCCTCATCAATAACAAGAAAGTTAAAACAGTGCCCAATACACAGCGTAGAAAGAATGAAACGTCACAGAACCTGGCATCAGTGAGAGGCAACAATGATACTTATGATCAGCCCTATAGGGTGGGCAGGGACCATTCATCTACTCTTTCCAGTGAGGACCTCAGGGCCCAGAGCTGTGGAGGAACTTGTCCTAGACTTCACAAAGTGTTCTTGGAAACACCAGGCTTAGAAGGCATTTCTCCTTTTCCTCCAGGGTCTTTCCTGTTTTCCTCTTTTTTCATCCCAACTGTTTCCGCTGCGTCCCTGGGCTTGCCTCTTACTCTAGGCTTTCTAGGGCACCGCTGGAGGAGAGGAAAGGGCAAAGTGACAGTGGGGGAAATTCCCGCCTGTAGCAGACGTGGCCTAGCCAGGCCCCTCCCACAGTTCCTGGGAGCCCCAGGCCAGCTCCTCTCCCTCTGGCCTCCCTGTCTCCAGCTCAGAATGTCAAGCAGATCTGGGTTTGGATCCAAGCTTGCCCCTTGTCATCCTCCTAGAAGTGGGAAGAGGTCAGCCAGGCTCAGCCCAGCCCCTGAAGGAGGCAGACCCATGGGAACCAGAGCATTTCCTAATCCTGGGAAGCCCTGACGGTGCTGTTCAGCCTCACCCTAAGTCCTCTCCCATGCACCCTCTTCTAGGGCCCCTCCCACTTCTCCCTCCATTCTTCTCCAGCCCAGAAGCCACTGTGACAGCGACTTGACCTCCACTCCTTGCTCCTCCTAGCCAGGGACTTCCCTGGGCTGGGCCTCTGACCAGCTTTGGAAAATCTGGACTGACTGTGATCAAAGAGGAGGCTGCACCACCACTGTCTGCCAGCCCATCACCCACTCCTAGTGCCTCAGGCTCTCTCTGTGTTAAAGCATCAACCACAGAAAGGTCCAGCTGACGCTGGAGGAGAGCAGGTGGGAGAGCCCTCCAGACGTCCTCTCTCCCCAGTGTTACAGAGGGCCCCAGCCTTCCACCATGTTCCCAGGGGAGGCAGGGCCAGACTCCCACCTGGTCTCTTCCTGTCTAGCTTTAGACCACTGAAGTGCCCAACACATGCCCACACACTCACCCTCAAAAACTCACAGACGCATAATCGTGTAATGACCCAGACACAGACGCCCACGGACACACTCACACACAAACACATAGACAATGCGCACACGCTTTTGCTCACACAGTCGTACACACAGGAACCTCGGGAGACGTGACACACACTCACAAACGTAGACACACGTTCTCACACATGCACACACACACATCTGCCTTCACACTTGCAAACCTACCTAACCCCTTTTCTTGGGAGAAGGATAAGACAAAAATAGACCTTTCTTTTCCTTCCCTTTGGAAAAATTGGCAGCGACCGGAGAGAAAAAGACTGGCTGAGAAGGCAGAGCAAGAAGAGGAGGGCAGGAAGAGGAAATAAGAAATGCAGGGAGAGACGCAGGAGGAGAACCAGGCCAGGCAAGGAGGTAGAGACCCAGAGGCCAAGCCCTGAGCGGGTGAGGGAGCTGGGCCGGGGCAGCCACAGATCCCAGCTGGCAGGAAAGCGGAGGGGGGCCAGGTGGCTCATGGCTCAGCCAGGAGGGTCTGGTGGCCCCGGCAGTCTTGTGCGGTGAGCCCTTGCCCTGTCCTGGCTCACGGCCCCCGGGCCGGGTCACTCACCTGGGGAAGGGCAGGGGAGGACGGGGTCTGTGCAGCGGGGCTGCCACCCGAGAAGGCTCCTCAGCTCACTGCGCTTCTGCAGGAAGGAGAGCTGGGCCAGGCTGACTTTTAGGCAGGAGGGGAATTCCCCACAACAGAGACGCAGGCAGCCCCGCAGACTCGACTGAGGCCCATCCCGCCCCCTGGCAGAGCACAGGGCCCTTCTTTGTCAGTTCCCCACCTGTCACTTCCCAGACGGGCTGTCGCTTGCTGTGAATTCCAGGGCAGGGAGGGGGGTCTTGGTAAGAGCCCGCCCGGAAGCCTGATGATTCTGTGGCTGGACTGGGAACTGGCCCAGGGGCAGAGGCAACCCGGCGGGCCCACCCTGCCCCAGCATCAGTTCTCCCCGAGGACCTCGATCTCTTCCTTTGCCTAAGGTGGGGGGATTCCAGCACCCAGGGTCCTGGCCAAAATCACCAGCCGCCCAGCGCACATCCTCTTGCCCATCCCCCCTCCCCGTTCCTCTCCCATCTGTTTCCACTTAGTTTCTTCTCCACAGGGTAGGAAAAAGCCCACTCCTTCCCTCTGTGCCGGATCTCATTGAGATGTTGAGTGGGGCCTTAGAGACCTACCCACCAATGAGCAGCCCAGCTCTGCACTAACTCCTGAGGCTCACTTCCCCATCCTGAGCCTCAGTGATCTCCTGCTGTAAAATGGGGATAATGAGTCCTGCTTTGCCCGCCTCCTGCGATGGTAATTAAAATAAAATGATGGTTTACAGACATTCTTTGTAAACTATTGACTGCTTTACAAACGTAAGGTCTCAGTTCATTATCTGCTGAAAAAATGCCGAGGAGGAGAAGGATGGGGACCATCTGGATGAGCTGGCCTTTCTCCATCATTCCCGGTTCTGGAGTTTCATCATTCTTGCACAACATTATAGACCACCGAAGACCTAGGAATGGACAAGTCACACCCACTTTCTGCCCACTCAGAGCTCACAGGCTCTGGGCTGTGCTGTCCAGTACAGTAGCCATTAGCAGTACATGGCTATTTAAATATAAATTCGTTGAAATTAATAAAATTAATAATTCAGTTCCCCAGTAGCACTAGCCACATCACAAGTGCTAAAGAGCCATGTGTGGCTACCACCTTAGACTGCACATGTATAGAATATTTCCATCACTACAGAAAGTTCTATTGGATAGCTTTGCTCTGGGGGCTACAGGCAAATCAATAGGTAACTACAGTCAAGGGTGGCAGAGTTATATTTTGACAGGAGGAATACAAGGAGCTATAGGAGCCAGGACAAGGGAGCGTCTGGTCAGGATTTGGGATCTGGGAAGTCTTCCTAAAGGAAGGGACACTTTGGCTGAGACCCGAAAGTAGCCAAGCAAGAGCATAAGGAAGGGTGTTCTCAGCAAAGGGAATAGAATATGCAAAGAGAAGAGAGAGTACATTCAGGGAACTGAAAATTGTTCACTCTGAGTGGACCATGGAGTTTGAAGCAAGCAAAGGGGAAGTGACAGAGGTGGGTCTGGAGAAATACCCAGGGTCAGATATCAAGAGGCCACATCAGTCCTGGACAGGGCATTGGGAGGTAGGGGGACAGGGGGTGACGGAGTGGGAGAGCCCACTGACTCTGATCCTCAACTGCTTCTGTGCCCTTCAGATTGGGATTGCCCGGGGAATGCTAGAGACACCTCCTGGCCCAACAGTCTCACTTTACGGATGTGGAAGTAAAGAACAGACAGGGGAAGTGACTTTCCAAGTGAGTTAATCGCGGGACTTCCTGACTCCTAGTCCAGTGCTCTTTCCCACACCACACTCAGTCCCCCAGTTGCACAGGCTGCTTTTTAAATGTTTCAATAGCCACATCTGGCAAGCAGCTACCATACCAAACCGTGCAGAAAGTCCTACAGGACTAATGACACCAGTCCCTGAGCTAGACCAGGCGCAAAGGGTGATACGCTTCCATGCATGTAAACTCTTTTCTCTGCGGGGAGTAAAAATATACCTTCTCACACCCACGTTGTCAGATGCTCCCATCTCTGTCCTCTGATACCAAATTGCAAGGCCTCCCTTACTCATGTCCCCAACAGCTCAGAAACTGGCATTTGGGATGATGGCAGGACTCAGCATCAGGGAGAGAGATCTTGCTCCTGGCTCCCTTTGTGAAGCCCCCTGAGTCAGCCAGAGCCTTCTGTGAAATTGAGGAATGTCCCTCAATTTCCTAGAGGAAATGGAGTTTCAGATTCCTCATTAGTATAATGTGTAATTCAGCCCTGATGTTCCGGGATTGTGATATTTTCCCTATACACAGTAGTTTCTCTCCAGAGGCCACAATCATCATAGATCCTCTGTGAATTTACAAAACTCAGCTTAGACTGGGTCCTGCTCCTGGAGTCCTAAATGGTGGAGGGACCTTAAAGGGCTAAGGAGGCTCGAGTAGCTGGACCCACATGAGCTGCAATCTCCAGTTAGAACACTTGGTTTGCGTACCCAGTGGGAAGATTAGCTCTGGGCTTTCCCTGCTCAAACGCTGAGAACAATCAGCTTCTCCCACCTTCTCTTCCCCTTCTTCCTTCTTCCAGCCATGGATTTCCTGAAATTGCCTTCCCTGTTCAGGCCAAGGGTTAGACATCAAGGAAGAAGAGGCCCTTGGACTGGGTATCGGAAGACTTGAGTTTGAGTCCTGGCTCTGCTGTGTGGCCCTGGGCAAGTTCCTTCCCCTCTCTGGTCCTCAGCTTCGCCTTCCATAACATGAAGGAATCAGACTAGATGATCACGAAGCGACCTTCCCTTCTGACACTGTAAGGAAGTCTAAAAGTTCAAAGGAAGGAGAAATCAGAGCAGGCCAAGATGGTCAGGAAATAATAACAGTAATATCTGATACTTAAGATTAACATGTACCAGGCATGGTACTAAGTGGTCTTCAATGCGTTCTTTTATGCATTCCTCATCAGAACCCCGTGAGATTGGTACTGCGGTTTTACAAAGGAGGAAACTGAGGCTTATAGTGGTTTAAGCCGACAGCTACTAGGTGGCATAGCTGGAGTTCAAACTCAGGTAATTAATGTCTCCAGAGCTTACCTGGGGGAGATGAGAGCTTTGCTGAACTTCTCACCCAAAAGATGGGTGAGATTTGGATATACAGGGGGAAGCTCTCACAGGCCCACTCCTTTGCTACTTAATTAACCGGACACCCCGCCGCCCACCCTACCCTTAATTTCCTCTCCCACCCTGATGTCTCTGGTCTCGTTGCTGATGTTGTGGGAATAGCATTGAGCCCGTCTCATAATAGTCAATCAATATTTATTTAGCAAATGAATAGATTTGACTCTGTGGGCTTCCTGATTCATCAATTCTGTTGAAAGCTCCCCCAGTGTTATTTGAACCTAGACCAGGACTCTGGGCAGATTTCTGGATCCCACCATAGACCTGAGGTATCAGACTCTCGGGGATAGAGCCCTAGAGATAGCACTTTAAATAACCTTTCAGGGGTAGTCTTAGTACTTAGCAGTTTGAGAAGCCCAAGCTCCCTAAGCTGGGTCTTCCAACTCCAAAGTGAGAATTACCTGCTCAGATACAGACAGCCAAGAACTCACTGTCATGAACTAGCGGGAAGTACCAAGTATGCTAGCACTTCTCTGGGTCACCCAAACATCAAATCTGTGACTTTTGCAAAAATGCTTTGAGTCCACAAGCATCCACTAGGTGCTAGGCCCATTGCTGTTGCTGACTCACTATGTGACCTCAGTAGAAATTTCCTCTCTGTCTCTCACCTTCCTCATTTGTGAAAAGCGGTCAATTCTCTTTGCCCATCTATAACTCAGGGAATAGCTGTGTGCGTAGAGGTGTGCCCATTAGGATGATTCCATAAAGAATATCATAGGTGAGGGGTTTGTCAACTTTAGTGTCTGTCAGAATCATCTGATCCATCTGGTCTTGGGTGGGGGCCTTAGATCAGTGTTTCTCAATCCAGGCAGCACATCAGAATCACCTGGGGAGCCTTGTAAAACTACAGATGCCGAGGCCCCGCCCCAGAGTAATTACAGCATAATCTCAGGGGGGTGTGGCCTGGGATTGGTCTTTAAAAAGCTCCCCAGGGCTTCCCTCGTGGCGCAGTGGTTAAGAATCCGCTTGCCAATGCAGGGGACACGGGTTTGAGCCCTGGTTCAGGAAGATCCCACATGCCGTGGAGCAACTATGCCCGTGCGCCACAGCTACCGAGGCTGCGCTCTAGAGCCCGCGAACCACAACTACTGAGCCCACGTGCCATAACTATTAAAGCCCGTGCGCCTGGAGTCCGTGCTCTGCAGCAAGAGAAGCCGCTGCAATAAGACCGTGTGCTGCAACGAAGAGTAGCGCCCGCTCGCCGCAACTAGAGAAAGCCCGCGCACAGCAACGAAGACCCAATGCAGCCAAAAATAAATAAAAATAAAATAAATTAAATTTAAAAATAAATAAATAAATAAAAAGCTCCCCAGGTGATACAAAGTTGTGACCACTGCCCTCAAAGGTCTTTTCTAACAGTTGGTTCTGATGCAGGTGGTCACAGGACCTCACTGTTTCCTTTTTTTGTACCAGGGAAGGTAGCTTCTCAGTACCAGGGTCAGAGTCCAGGAGGAGAACAGATCTTAGCATCTGGAGAGCTCTATCCCTCTTCTGTGGGTCACAGGACATCATACATGGTGGATGTGAAAGGAAAGATTAAAATTCAAACCAAGTCACTACGAAGAGAGGAGGTACATATAATTCTGTCAACACCTGAAAAATGGAATTCAGGGATGCATTTTGCAAAATTGTTTCCAAGGAAACAGAAACAGGGCAGGCGGTATGTAGCAAGAGTCAAAGCAAGAAGATCCAAGGACAAATGTTGCAAGACTGCGCTGCTGAAGGAAGTGGTTTCTTAGCATATCAGCTCTGGAACAAAGGTTTGAGATTATCCAGACCAACCCCCTGGCCAGACGGAAGGAGACCTAAGGCCCAGGGAGGGGGAGGCATGTGCCCAAGGTTGAGTTAGCTTTACAATCCAGGCTTCCAGAACACCTCCTGCCTGCTGCCCTTTGTCCCTCAAGCACGTATCACTTCTGCTTTTGTTCCAGATTCCCAGCCCACCCTCTACCCTCACACCCTCTTGGATAGCACCCAGGATCAAAGGATGGGACTAAATCTGTGAGCCTGGATCTACACCGGCCAGATGACAGGGATGAAAGCCAGCGGGAGACTGGGGGGAGCTGGAGAGGAAGGAGCAGTGTCTGATGATGCGGCCTGACCTCAGAAAGGAAGCCTGGTCACCAGGGGGAATTTCCCCGGGTGAGGTCTCATGTCTACGCAAATATTGCACTCCAATTAACCTGGACCCCAAGATGGGAGAGAGGCAGGGGAGAGAGGGGACCCTGGGAGAGGTAGGGAATTGGGAAGGCAGGTAATAGGGCCTGAACTTCCCAGGTACCAGGCACTGTGCTAGGGTCTTTGTGTGCTTAATCTCATTTTGTTCCTGAAACATCCTCCTAAGTAGGAAGGTTGGGAGCCTGAGACCCAGTAAGGGGAAGGTACATTTGCCCATGAGAAAGCACAGCACTTCTGACCCTGAGGGGAGAGGTCATGATGAGGATGGGTCTGGTGTTGCAGCTGCTGACTAAGGTGACAGTAATGGGGCCCAAGTCTGAGAAGTCTGGCAGTTTCGTTTTAGGTTTCCATCTCACTCACCTGGGGTATTTTATTCTGGAAACAGCAAAAAGGCATCAGGAATGTAGTGACCCTGACTTCCTGTGGGCAAATCCGAGCCCTCAAGTTTTCCCAGGTTCAAGGGTAGGAGGTTGGGGGTGACAGCTGGCGCTGTTAACCCTTTCACCACCAGCTTCTTCTAGAACACTCCAAGAGAAGTGGAGAACGGGCTGGAGGCTTTTGAAGGAAAATCTCTCTCTCCCTCGCGCACCTTTACATTTCACTCACCTTGAGGCTCACTTCCTCCAGGAATCCTTTCCCGGGGATTCTTCTCCATTGCAAGGCTGACCCCCCAGCTCCTCCAGGGAGCTGGTCTTGCCTCCCCAGAGCTCAAGGCAGGGTAGTTAGGCCCAAAGTCTGCCCGCCAGACAGCCTGGTTGTTCCTCCTCCTATCGAAGAACAGAACAAAGAATATACACAGGAACAGGCAGGTCACAGGTTCCTGGAGTTGTGTGCTGCACAGCAAGGCTGTGTGCCAGGAAAAGCATGAGCTCACATGTGCCCTAGCGAGTGCGTGTGAAAAGCAAGTTTGGGTGCTTGTGTGAGGCCCTTCCTGTGTGGCCAGCAGTGCATCTGTGGGCAGCGGTGTCTGTCTTTCTATTTGTGACCAACCGTGTTTTGGAGGCCTAATCATTTTTCTCTCTATGGTCAAGAATGTGTGTTTCTGATTCTGGGTATACAGTGTGTGTCCCTGTGGCTGTGTCTGGTGGTGATTTGGAATTGTGTGTGTGTGTGTGTGTGTGTGTGTGTGTGTGTGTGTGTGGTAAGTAGTACTTATGGGCTTTGAGTGGATACCCGATGTGTGGGAAAGTGGAAATGGAGATCCCTGGCCCAGCACAGGCTTGGGATCTCTGTGTCATCCCCCGCCCTCCCTGCTCTCCTATCAGGCCCTCCCATCCCCACCCATGGCTATCTCCAGGTAAAGGTCCATGGCCATCTCAGTGGGGTAGCCACTAGGGGGTTCTGGCTACAGCTGGCAGCACTGAAGGCAGGTGGTGGGGCTAGAGGAAGGGGTGGGACCATCCCACAGAATCTGTTAACTGCTAGACACCTGGGCCTGGGGGAAGGGCCAGTTCCCAGATGGCTCTGGTTGAGGGCCTCCTCAGTCCTCACCTAGCTGAGCGGAGGGCGATGGGATGGCCCGCACCAGGGGCCTTGGCCTCTTCCTGCCTTTAAAGCACTTCCTGCTGCCTCTGGGCTCCCAGGTGATGACACCTGGCTTCACCTCGGCCTCCCTCTCTTGTTCCCCATGGCAGGTCAGGCAGTTTCCTTGGTTTCTTGTTCCCTCTTGTGTCTTTCTTTTCTCCATCTCTGCTTCCCCCTACCCTGGCTCGGGTCCTCATCCCTCCACGTCAGGGGAATAACTGCAAGCCTGTCCGATGGTCTCCCAGCTGCTGGACTGGTCTCCTCCTCCACGCAGGGCCCCAGAGGTGGCTTTCTAAAGGATGTCTCTAATATCCTACTCCCATCCCCAGCACATTCAGGGGCTGGCTAGGGCCCAGAGGGAAAGGGCCACAGTCCAGCCCAGACTCTCCGTGACCTTCCCAAACGTTGTCTTCACACTGGGTGCGGGGCCCAGGACCTCCAGGGGCACACCCCACTGCCTCCAATTCCCACCTCTGTACCTTTACTCAAGTTGTCCCTGCCTGTGACTCTCTCCCTCCTTCAATATCTTTTACTATTGAGAGCTTCTCTACCCATCTTTTGAGGTGCTTCTCACATGCCCTCTTTCCAGGGAGATTTTTCAGGCCTCTCTGTGGTTAATCTGTGGCCTCTGCACTTGGTACCCCCTCCTACTGCGTGTTTGGTTGAATTTTTCTTATAATCTTTCCCGACTTAGCTCTCCGAAGGTAAGGAGAACAGTTGTAGGCACTCAGTTAATCATCAGAGGCTCTTTTTTTTTTTTGCGGTACGCGGGCCTCTCACCGTTGTGGCCTCTCCCTTTGCGGAGCAACAGGCTCCGGACGTGCAGGCTCAGCGGCCATGGCTCACGGGCCCAGCCGCTCCGCGGCATGTGGGATCCTCCCGGACCGGGGCACGAACCCGCGTCCCCCGCATCGGCAGGCGGACTCTCAACCACTGCGCCCAGGGAAGTCCATCATCAGAGGCTCCTGAAAGAGACTCCTCTCTGTCTTTCTCTGCTCTGAAATGGAATCCAGCCTATTTATTAATAACAAAGAGGTGATATTTATTGAGTCTTTGCTGTGTCCTGGACAGTGTCCCCAGAGATAGACATGCATTGCTTTAGTTCATCTTCACAACAACCCTGTGAGATAGAAACCTTGGTTGTTCCCATTTTACACATAAGGACATCAAGGCATAGTGCGGCCAAGCAACTTACCTACTTCTCAGTGGTGGGCTGGCATTCAGATCCAGGCTGGTCTGCCTGCCTCCCTCCCTCCATAGATCTAACTAGGCTCAGTGACAGAACTAGAATTTCCCAAATGCCTAACTGCAGCTCTGAAGTGGGGAAGTCTGCCCTGGGAAACCTGAGGTCTGAGGGGAGCGGGGAGGCCCGTTAGAGGGGTGATTTACCGCTCTGGGTTCTGAAATTTGGACTGCGCAACTTGACGCTTCTCCCTCCTGTTCTCAGCTCTGCCATCAGGAGGAAGAGGGGGATGTGTCACCCGAGAGAGCAGAGCCGGAATCAGGAGACCCGGGTGCTAGCTGCAGGTGCTAGCCCTTGCTGACAGCGCGGCCACAGTCTGCTCTCTGGGCCTCGATTTCCAAACTTGGGAAATAAGAGGGTTGGTTTGGATGATCTCTAAGACCATTTCCAGCTCAGTCAACCCATGACGTGCTGCCTTCAGGCAATTTGCGTCACCACTTGGACCCTGAGTTTCCTCGTTAGTAGAATGAGGTGCTCACCCCTGCAAAGCAGCAGAGGATTATTGAGGCGGGGAATCACTCCAGTGGGATCACTCTGGTGATGGTGACTCGCGACTCTCAGCAAAGCCAGGCACAGCAAGTTATCAGGGTGCTGTAAATAGCCAACAGTTCCCACAATGTTCTCCGACAGCAGGAAATGTGATGGCAGCGATTCCCAAAGAGTCGCTCTCTGCTCAGCTTAAAAGGGCAACCTCCTCCCAACCAGCCACTTCCTTCAGACATTTCCTCCTGGTCCCAAAGACCAAGGTGGGCGCATACCCGTCCAGGGCTGCCGAGAAGCGTTTGCCCCGAGAGAAAAGGCACGGCTCAGGGCAGGAGGGGAGCCGACTCTGGGCTGAAGCCCTCTCGGAGGGAAGACTGAAGAAAGTGGAAGGACGTGCAGGGTGTTGACAGAAGCACTGGACCGGGGCCAGGACTGCACGGTTCCAGTTTTCTGCCGCTGAAAAGCTACGTGACCCTAGGCCTGCTGCTTCTTCTCTGTGAAGTGACAGTTGTCTGTCTGGCTGAGAGGGAGGTGAGAATTTCTGAGGGTCCCTTCCACACTAGAGCATCACGACCATCCTCCTGTGCTCCCACTTTGAGACAGCAGCGGTCTGGGCTTCTGCTTTCTCTTTCCCTTTAGTTTTAATTTAGTCCCCACCACTTCTCTCCGTTGAACTCTGGCCACAGAAACAACCTCCAGTGTTGTTTAGTACAGTTTTGGAGACGACTGGATGGGAGGGACACTTGAACATAATCTTTTAAGGATTAGGACCACAGCGGTCTAAGCTGTTCTATCTTTAGCATCTTGCACACGGCATGGCACATAGGAGGCATTCAGTACGCATGAGGTGCATGAGTGGATGGATGAATGAACGAATGAGGTGCCTTGGATTCAGAACAGTGGTTACTCCCTCCTCTGCCACAGCTCCAAGAAAAAAGCAGGGTTTGCTCTGCAGGTACCTGGGACTTAGCGCAACTGTTGTAGTAGCCTCCCAACTGGCCACCCTCCCTTCATAGTCTTTGCTTAAATTCAGAGGCTTACCTTCCCCGGCCAAGAAGCTCCAAAGGCTCCCCCTGGGTTATGAGATAAAATCCTGACTTACAAGGTCCTCTAAGTGGATGCAAACTCCCATTTCGAATCTCATCTACCTCCCCTCAAAACGCTGAGGGTCTCCCTCCTACTGCTGACCTATCCCAGAATGCACATACCTTAACTGAAAATTCAAGTTAACAAGTGAAAACTGCATGTTGAGGGATTAGTGTGGTGTCCGGTACACGGCCAGTGCTCCCTTTGAGCTATCCTTCTTCCTGCTTTCCAGGAATTCTAGAAATTCCTGGTTTTTCCACTTGTGTATTCCCCTCAGCCTCATGAGGTCTTCCCATGGCCTCAGATTCCATCACTCTTTCCTTTCCATCCCCAGCCTATTTTTCCCTCGGAGGTTCTATTTATTTTTTTTGGCTGCGCTGTGTGGCATGAGGGGAATCTCAGTTTCCCGACCAGGGATCAAAACCCGTGACCCCTGCATTGGGAGCGTGGAGTCTTAACCATGGGAGCAGCAAAGTCCCCCCTCGGTGCATACTTTCTTTTTTTTTGTGGGATCTTCCCGGACTGGGGCACGAACCCGTGTCTCCTGCATTGGCAGGTGGACTCTCAACCACTGCGCCACGAGGGAAGCCCCCCCTCGGTGCATACTTTTAAGGCGCTTCCATATTTGTCTTCTGATGCCTCTGTGATGCGCGGCTGATGACTTTTTGAAAACAAAGCTCAAGGAAGCGTCTTGGGAGCCACCTCCCGGCTTCTACAATGGGGCCTGGCTCAGGGAAGGTAGTGCTGGCAGCTGACTCCGAGCCAGATGGCCCCAAACTTCTACAAATCATTTCATTTACCCCACAAAGGCTGTGCCACAGGTAGGAATGGGACCTGTCTTACAAACGAGGAAACTGAGGGTCACAGAGATAACATGGTCACAGTCAGTTAGTGGCAAAGGTCTGACTCCACAGCTCTGAACCACTGTGTTAATTTATCTTCGGTAACAGTTCAATTAAGTTGGGCAAAGCGTCAAACAAGCTCGCAGCTGACCCTCATGGGGGTTTGGGCTCACAGGGTGGTAGAGGGAAGGAAGTGGGAAAGACACAAGGTAAACTGCCTGACTTTCAGACTCATTACGTCAGAGATGAAGACAGGGCTCTTCGAGACTGTTAGGTCCAACCCCTCACTGTACAAATGGAGTCACTGAGGCCCAGTGAGGGCAGGGGCTGGTCCAAGGTCACACAAGACCAGACTCGGGACTTCCCTGGCGGTCTAGTGGTTAAGACTGTGCTTCCACTGCCAGGGGACACGGGTTTGATTCCTGGTCGGGGAACTAAGATCCCACATGCCATGCACAAAGCAGCCAAAAACATAAATAAATAAGAAAAAAAGAAAAGAAAAAAGACCAGACGCAGCACATTTCCCAATGTCCCCACACCATTCCCTCCTCAGCAGCTACAACAAACACACGCTGAACTGCAGGAGAGGGCAGGTCAGCCGGGCCAGGGAGCAGAGCCCTCCAGCCAGTAGGCACCCACATGCCATGGTCACTGGATAACTGTAAGTCCGTGGTCGCTAGATAACTTTAGATCTGAGTCCCAGAGCAGAAGCAGAGCTGGGGGAAGGGAGATGGAGAAAGTGCAGCTGACCTCCCGTTGACCACTGATCTTCACAAACTGGAAGCTCTCCACAGGCCTCCCCAGATCACGATCACATCTGGTGCCCCTGAAGAGTTCAAAAGAGGAAGTCTGGGCTCGGATGTCATGGATGAAGCGTGCACAGAGAAACATTCTGGTAGCAGAGGGAGGAGAGCGGACCCGAGACCCAGACCCGGCTGCGCCAGCCTTCCCAGGCTGACCTGAGCTCAGACCCTCATTTGGGATTCCCAGGAAGGGATGGGAAGATAGAAAGTCACTCCTGGGCAGGTTAACACCTCAGCTCTAATGGCAACAATCTGGGCTTGCAGGTTCTAGGTCAAAACCACAGATCCCTCTTGGAAATGTATTTATGTGTCTGTATGTCTCTTTTTATTTAAAGAGAGAAGAAATGGAAAGGGAATGATTTGGAGGCACATCCTAGAATGTCAATGTTAGAAAGCCAAGATCTTTTTGTTGAACTCTCTCATTTTGTAGCCAAGAGCAAGGAGACTCAGGGAGGGAAAGAGACTGGTGCAAGGTCAGAAGGCAAGTGTGTGGCGGATACAAATTTGAACACAGGTATTTGGACTCCTGGTTCAGTGGTCTAGCACAATAACCGGGACAGAGGTGGTGGTGAAACGGTGGGAGGATTGTCAGTTGGCCCGAAGATATTTCTTCCTCGCCCACCGCCCCCAGAACTGGCACCTGCCACCACACCCCACCATGCAAAGCACACACATCACTCGCTTCACATTCAGAGCCTCAGAATGTTTTTGGCTTCGACAGAGCCCAAACCAGGGCAGGGACTGTGACAACGGACGGAAGCTGGGAAGGCAGGAGGAGGAAGATGGGGAGAGGAGGTGGACGGGATCAATGGCTACGGTTCTTCAGCCACTCAGACGTGAGTAGGAGTGACCGTGCCGCGCCCTTACTGGCTAGTGGGAGTGGGAGCTTTTCCTAAACCCCAGTTGAAGACAAGAGCCCACCCTGGCCCCTCCCCCCACCCCTGTCCCTTCTTTAGTCTCTGAAGCTGGAGCATCAGGCTGGGTCGTGGCGGGGGGATGACCACTTCTTAGCAGAGGTGCCCGCCAACGCCGGCGGTCCTAATCCTTGCCTCCACAGAGAGCCAGCAAGGCCTTCAGGAAGTGACCGGAGGTGTCGCCCTGGCAGGGACAGAGGGAGAGCAGAGTGAGTGAAACAATCTTGATGACCTCAAGGCCCCCTCCTCCCAGCCGCTGGCAGCCTGGATGTCTCCCTAGTACGTAAATGTGACCATGTCCCTTCCGTGGCTCCCCATCAACCTCAGGAAAATGTCCAAGCTCTAGGCCTGGCTTCAAGGTCTTGTGTGGTCTGACCCACATGAAGCTCTGTGGCTTCACCTCCCCGCTTCCTTCCGGGAGCATCCTGGTCATCTTACTACCTACATACCTACCATTGCTCCACCCAGCACGCCCTCCACACTGCCCCCAAATCCTGTCTGCCGTCAGATGCCCCCTCCTCTGTGAAGCGTTCCTGCCTCTATTCTTGTCTCCTCCCATGGCTGCCTTGCACCCTGCTAACCCTCCCCCCACGGCCATTAACACAAGTGTTACAGCAGTGGTCCCCAAACTTTTTGGCACCGGGGACCAGTTTCGTGGAAGACAATTTTCCCACGAACCATGGTGGGGGGTGAGGGGAGGGGGATGGTTCAGCGGGAATGCGAGCGATGGGGAGTGACAGGTGAAGTTTCACTTGCTCGCCCACCACTCACCTCCTGCTGTGCGGCCCGGTTCCTAAGAGCCCGCGGACCGGTACTGTTCCGCGGCCCAGGATTGGGGATCCCTGTGTTACGGAATTCCTTATTTGAACAAACATTATTGAGCACTTACTGGGTAACAGGCCCTTGCAAGAATTTATGTGACCATCATTGGATTTATGCTGTATTGTCTGGCATACGACAGGGCTATGGGGGGGAGGGAGCAGACTTTCTCCCTCCTTTTAGAGGGTTCCTGTCATTTTTATATTTTTTGTTTCTGTAATTTTTGATATATGATTAAAAGTAATATATTAGGACTTCCCTGGTGGCGCAGTGGTTAAGAATCCACCTGCCAATGCATGGGACACGGGTTCGAGCCCTGGTCTGGGAAGATCCCGCATGCCACGGAGCAACGAAGCCCGTGGCCACAACAACTGAGCCTGTACTCTAGAGCCTGCGAGCCACAACTACTGAACCCACGTGCCACAACTACTAAAGCCTGTGTGCCTGGAGCCCGTGCTCCACAAGAGAAGCCACCACACCACAACGAAGAGTAGCCCCCGTTTGCCACAACTAGAGAAAGCCCAAGGGCAGCAACAAAGACCCAACGCAGCCAAAATAAGTAAATAAATAAAGTTATATATAAAAAAAGAGGAACTTTCCTCTTAAAAAAAAATCATTGTTGTAAACAATTCAAATCAAAGGATTATACAATAAGTCTCCCTCCTACCCCAAACCCTAACTTCCTAAATCAAGAGGCAGCCACTGTTGTATTTACTTGTGTGATCTTCTAGCAATGCTTTTCCATATGCATATACAAATATGTATATATGTATAATGTCCCTTTTCTGCAGAGCATTCATACTATTCTGGGCCATAATTTTTGACTTAGAGAAGATCCCAAATCAGCACATAGAACCTCCTCATGCTTTTTCATGGCTGTACTGTACTCTGTCATATGGATACACTGTAATTTATTTAACCAGTTCTGTATGATGGTAAATGTCTTCATTTATTTGATTGTGGCAGTCTCCAAAAGCAGTAGCCAAGAAAAAAAATGGGGAGGGGAAGTAATAATACCCAAAGAAAAGCTCTGGAAGATATCTGACCCTCCCAAGGCATATTGGAACAGGGAACAAGAAAAGCTGAACAGGAGGTACAATCCCATTTTGAACATGTTAGCCAACCAGACAGGGGAAGCGTAAGGATTTTCCAACATAAGCCATCTGAATTACGGTGAACCTAACCTGAGGGTCACGTCAGTAGTTTCAGGTTTCGACAGTTTGCCAGACAGATTTAAAGACTTTCTGTTGTATTTGAGATGTTGAAATTATTCACTGCTTATAGATCAACCAGGTAAGTACGCAAAGCAGCCCTTCTTATTGCTGGCGATTAAGTCCCTTACTTCACATTTCGATAGAAGGCAAGCGATTTGGGAATCTTGGGGCAAAGAAACCAATGTGGGGAACCAAACAGTGGTGCGAGTCTTCTTACTGGGCCAGACCCCTGCAGGGGACAACCATCCTGACCTTTCAGATGTGCTGAAATTCGAGAGTGAGAAGCACCAAGGCATTCTTATGTGGAACTACAGAGACACCTTCTTCAATTTATCTCTGAAAGAAGTACTCCTTCTCAGGTGGGTGAGCACTTCCTGCCCAAATGCTGAGTTCGTGTTCAAGGGCGATGATGATGTTTTTGTGAACACCCGTCACATCCTGAATCACTTGAATAGCTTATCCAAGAACAAAGCCAAAGATTTGT
This sequence comes from Pseudorca crassidens, assembly GCF_039906515.1. Classification (NCBI taxonomy): domain Eukaryota; kingdom Metazoa; phylum Chordata; class Mammalia; order Artiodactyla; family Delphinidae; genus Pseudorca; species Pseudorca crassidens. Next base: position 127,140,245 of record NC_090298.1, read on the forward strand.
TTATAGGTGATGTGATTCCCAATGCTGGACCCCGTCAGGATAAGAAACTGAAGTACTACGTCCTGGAAGTTCTTTACACTGGCGTCTACCCACCTTATGCAGGGGGAGGGGGATTCCTCTACTCTAGCCACCTGGCTCTGAGGCTATACAATGTAACTGGCTAGGTCCTTCTCTACCCCATCGATGCTGTTTATACTGGAATGTGCCTTCAGAAACTTGGCCTCATTCCAGAGAAACACAAAGGCTTCAGGACATTTGATATAGAAGAGTAAAACAGGAATAACATTCGTTCCTAAGTAGGTTTGATGTTGGTACATAGTAGAAAACCTCAAGAGATGATTGATATTTGGTCTCGGTTGCAAAATGCTTATTTAAGTTGTTAAATTATGTACAAACTAAATTTTGCATAGAAAGATGTATCTCGAATAGTTCCCATGTGATGTTCTCTCACATTAGAGGTAATTTCTATGTAAAACCATCAAAATTGCCTTTATGAGTAGTATCCATATGAGGGTCTCTAAACCTTTCAGTGTAGTATTTTCTGAAGAGGGAAAGCAGAAGACACTAATGTTTATGTAGGATATGACAGGACGAATGGTTCTGACCCTTCCTGCTGGCTAGTGGTCATTGTTTTCTAACTTGTCCCCCTTGTCATCTGAAATCATGTTTCTGGAATTTGATCGTGTTATCTTTGTTTTATTTTTGTTTTGCTCTCATATGATGATAACCCTATTTCCCATTATAATGAGTGAACTCTCTGTGATTTAGGTATTCATAAACGTATAGGCTACAAAGACATTGTTATATATGACTCAGTGCTTTCTGTGGAGTGGAATAACATTTTCATGAAATTTGGATGAATTTTTAAAAATTGTCTAGAAAAATTTGACTTCTTTCAAAATTTCCTGCCGCCGCAACATTTCCTTGTGTTAATCTAATCAACCAGTTTTGCAAAATGGGAATCACTGTGTGACATTCATCCAGTTTATCTTGTTATGGTCTTATGGTCATAATAAGGAGGAAGCTTAACTATCTTGTATTTGGTTTGCTGGGTGGTGGTGTGATAGTTCTCTCTTTTTCAGTATTTGAAAATAATGAGTATGATTCCATAATCTTCAAACTGAAGACTGAATTGACCCTGACAACCATATTGTGTTTTTGATTTTTCATTGTGAACCAGGAAAGCATATGTAACTTTTGAACTTTAAGTGAAAAGACTGAAGTGGCAGACCTTTTTATCAGTGGTTTGTCAGTTTAAAACTGCAGAATTCTATTCTTGCCATATGGTTACGTGTTGCTTATACAAAATTATTATCCTGAGTAGTGACTGCTTTCCTGTCTCAGTGTAGAAGTGCCTGTGTTTTTATTTATTGTTCAGATCAAATACCAAAACATTTTCTTAAATATATTCTGTGTAATATTTTATTTGTATACAGTGTTGTTGATGAATTATTTAACTAGAGCATGGTATTTTAAGTAGTAAGTAGAACATATGTTAGATAAAGTTAACTGTCATTTTTGAATTAAAAAAATTTTTTTGGGGGTGGGGGATATGAACTAGAATTCTGCCAAACTGTTGCTTATATATACTGTCTTGTAACATGCTTTCTTGAGATATTTTTGTGTTACAGATATGAAGATTCTTACCAGATGTGATACTGGGGACTGTAAGAAGATAGAAATAAAGTCACCATATTTTTAATTGTCATGTGAAAAAAAAAATTGAAAATAGAACTACCATATGACTCAGCAATTTCAATCCTGGATATTTATCCAAAGAAAACAAAAATATTAATTAGAAAAGATATATGCATTCCTATGTTCAGAGCAGCATTATTCACAATAGCTAAGATATGGAAGCAACCCAAGTGCCCATCAACTGATGAATGGATAAAGAAGATGTGGTATATACATACAATGGAATATTACTCAGCCATAAAAAATGAAATCTTTGCCATATGTTCACTTAGAACATATGCTAAGTGAAATAAGTAAGAAAGAGAAATGCTGTATGGTTTCACTTATACTCGGAATCTAACAAACAAAATAAATGAACAAACATAAGAAAAAAAGAAACAGAGTCATAGATACAGAGAGCAAATAGGTGGTTGCCAGAGGAGAGCTGGTAGGGGGAGGAAAGAAAAAGGTGAGGGAGATTAGAGGCACAAGCTTCCAGTTGCAAAATAAGTGGGTCATGGGTATGAAATGTACAGCGTGGGGAGTATAGTCAACAACTACTATCTTTGTATGGTGACACGTTGTAACTAGACTTATCATGGTGATCATTCTGAAATGCATAGAAAAAAATCACTATGTTGTATAACAGGAACTAACCTAGTGCTGTAGGTCAATTATACTTCAAAAACAAACAAACATACAAACAAACTCATAGAAACAGAGATCAGATTTGTGTTTACCAGAGGTAGGGGGTGGGGGAGGGGCAACTGGATGAAGGCGGTCAAAAGGCACAAACTATAAGACAAATAAGTATTAGGAATGTAATGTACAACATGATAAATATAATTAACACTGCTGTATGTTACATATAAAAGTTAAGAGAGTAAATCCTAAGAGTTCTCATCACACACACAGAAAAATTTACTATTTCTTTAATTTTGCATCTATACAAGATGATGGATGTTCACTAAAGTTACTGTGATAAGCACTCCATGCTGTATCTAAGTCAAATCATCATGCTGTACACCTTAAACTTATATAATGCTATATGTCAATTATATCTCAATAAAACTGGAAGAAAAAAATAATGAAGATGTGCTACCAAGTTACATTTACACCAAGTCTGTATGAGACTGCCTGTGAGCTTCCTCATGGTCTTGTCAACCAAGTATAGCATCAAACTTTAAGATTTTGGTCAGTCCCCAAAATCAAAGAAATGGGCTTCATAAATGAAAAAAGTCAGATGCAAAAAATCACATATTACATGATTCCACTTACATGAGATAATCAGAAAAGGCAAATCCATAGAGACAGAAAGTCACTTGTAGGTTGCCTAGGGCTGGGGGTGGAAATAGGTAAACAGGTACAAGGGACATCAGTGGGGTGATGAAAATGTTCTAACACTGGATTGTGGTGAAGGCTGTACAACTCATTAACTTTACTAAAAATTACTGATGCCCTTAAACGAGTAAATTTCATAAAATTTATGATACTTAAATTACACTTCAATAAAATTGCTTTTAAAAAGCCAAAAAAAAAAGGCTCTTTTTTTTGCGGTACGTGGGCCTCTCACTGTTGTGGCCTCTCCCATTGCGGAGCACAGGCTCCGGACGCGCAAGCTCCGCGGCCATGGCTCACGGGCCCAGCCGCTCCACGGCATGTGGGATCTTCCCTGACCGGGGCACGAACCCGTGTCCCCTGCATTGGCAGGCGGATTCTCAACCACCGCGCCACCAGGGAAGACCCAAGACTCTTGTTTTATTTGGAAATCTTTATAAGCCTTTGATCCATCCATCTGAAATCTATTTTGGTATAAAGAGTGAGGCAGGTCTCCTCTCATTTAGCAACGTCTTGGCTGTTCTAAGAGGTAACATTCTGGGAATAAAAAGGACTTCTAATCTATGTTCAAGCATCTGACACTCACCGCTCCCCCACTGACCTCTCACCCCGCCCCTCACCTCAATGGCTTGGTGGAGAGACTTGTCATATTTCTCAATGAACTCCCGCCGGATGTTGAGCAGGTCGATCTCACTCCGGGAGACCATGATCCTGGTGAGGGTCTTCTCCTCTGTGCCAGCACCCTGGTGGAGCCAGGCGACAGGGAGAAACACAGGGCAGGAGGAGAAATGGGGTTAGGTCAGGCAGGAACTCATGGGTGTCCCTCTGCCTCTCTCCCTTTTCCCTCCAAAACCAGGATGGGACATCCTGCCTCCCTCTTCCACAAACAGTCCTGACTCAAACTCCCCTGTGCCAGGACTGGCCAGACAGAGGCAAGAACAGCCTGTATGAGTTGAATAGTGTGACCCCCAAATTCATGTCCACCTAGAACCTTACAAGGTTATCTAATATGGATATAGGGTCTTAGCACATGTAATCAGTTGAGGTTATACTGCATTTGGGTGAGCCCTAGATCCAATGACTGGTATCCTTACAGGAAGAGGACACATGGACATACACACAGATAAAGGCAGAGACTGCAGGGACTCATGCTTAAGTCAGGAAACACCAGGATTCCAGACGCCCACCCGAAGCTAGGAGAAAGGCATGGGAGAGTTTCCCCCTCAAGGCCTCCAAAAGGAACCAGTCCTACCAACACCTTCATTTTGGACTTCTGGCCTCTAGAATCGTTAAAGAATACATTTCTGTTGTCATTGAATTTGGGACAGCAGCCCTGGGAAACTAATACAGGGCCCAAGGAGCAGACACAGGACACGGAATACATGGGCAGCCAAGGCCCACCTCTGCTCCCCAAGGAGCTCTGAACACCAGCTGAGGAATCAGAGCCGGCACACGGCGGGGGCTCAAGAGACGGCTGTCACGTTTGTGGACAGCAGGCTGACAGGGCTCTCAGGCTCACTCCCACCAGACTGCCTGCGCAGGCTCTGTCAGCAGCTGAGACTCCACTTGCTGGGCTGAGAGGATGGCCAGAGTGGCTTGGGTTTTCAGGAAGCCAGGGCTAGTCCCAGAGCTGAGCACTTGCTTCCTTTCGTGATCGTTGGTCATAGGAGACACTGTGTCATCTGCTAGAATGTGAGCTCCAAGGGGCAGAGACTGTCCTTTTCAGCCCTGAGTCCCCAGAATAAGTTTCTCAACCTTGGCGCCTGGGATCAGATCGTTCTTTGTTGCAGGGATCTGTCCTGTACGTTGTAGGATGTTCAGCAGCGTCCCTGCTCTCTACCCACCAGATGCAAAAAGCAACACTCCCCAAGTTGTGACAACCAAAATGAGTCTGAACATTGTCACATGTTGCCCGGGGGGCAACGTAAACCCTGGTTGAGGACTACTCTCCTAGAACCAGGCACGAGGCAGATGCCGATACCTATCAAATGGGCGGAAACAAACACAATTCCTGATCCAGGGGATGGCGCACATCTGTGTTTGTGGGGGCAGAAGTGCTCGAAGGGAAACGAACAGACAAGTTTTCTTACCTTCATAGATTTGTAAAGTTTGTCAGCAAAGAAGAGAGGCTTATTCTTGACACTTTGAACTGGTAGGAAGAGGAAAGAGATGCAGGGAACTTGGTCAGAGGAGATGTGCCCAGACCATGGGCTGCTACTGCTGGTAGAGAAGTAGCATCTCCTCTATCCGCAACCTGGGCCCAGGATCGTTGCCAACGCCAGGGTCATATCCAGGGCCTGACACTTTCACTCCCTCTTCCTGACGCTGCCTCCTCTGTCTCATCCCTAGACCTGGCTCTCACTGGGTTGCAACTCGCTTCCTGCTAAGGTGCTTGCAGCTAACTAAGGCTAGTAGAGGACTCAAAGGGAAGAAACCACTCGTGAACCCAAGGTACAGGGCCTCAAACTCGTAAGGGCATCAGAATCAAAGAACTTGTTTAAAACTCAGGTTTGGGGCTCTACCCTAGAGACCCAGATTCAAGAAATATTTCAAGCAGAAGTTCTCAAAGTATAGTTCCTGGAAGGCATCCGCATCATCTGGGAGCTTGGTAGAAATGCACATTCTCATGCCCCATCCGAGATGTGCTGAATCTGCAACTCGGACGGTGGGTGGCCAACTCATCTCACTTTTCCTGGGACATTCCTGGTTTTAGCACAAACCCAGATGGTTGGTCACTCCATTCTGGTGCAGCCTAATGTTTGAGAACTACTGATTGAAATATGCCAAAGAATGTCTGTCAGTATAATTTAGGGCACGGTGCCAATCTCTAGGGCTGAGCGTTGCCCACTCTTGCCCCATTGGCAGCCCCCATCCCTACCCCAGATACTGCCTGCCTAGCAACCTCCCACACTTTCGCAAGGCCTGGGGGTCTCTAGTCCTCAGCAGCTGCTGGATTTCAAGGCTCCAGAGCTCACGGGGGCGGGAGGGTGTCTCAGATAGCTTAAGGAGGAGGAATCAGACGCCAGGACCAGAAAGCCAGAATGACTCTGGATATAAAAGTATCTCTATCAGGAAGGCAGGGGGTGAGAGACTGGAGCTGTGCATCCCAAGGGCACAGTCATGCAGGAGACAGGCCTGTACCCTCCCCTGCAGCAGGCTCGGGAACTGTGGGAAAGATCACATTACATACCCACCTTCCCAGGTCCTTATGTAGCTCCCTACCACCTCCCAGACAAACCCTAAGCTCCTTGGCCTGAAAATCAAAGCTCATGCCTGCCTCTGCTCTCTCATTGCCTCTGTTGCCCATTCTCTGAACATTCTGTGAATTCCTTTGTGCCTCTGTCCTCCTGGTAAGGAGAAGTCTGCTGTCTGCCTTCCACTACTTTACCTCCCGAATCCACATCCCCAGGCCCATCACCTCTCCCTAGGAGCCTGCCCTGACTCGGAGCCTGGGGCTCAGTCAGTGTGGTTAAGGAGCAGACTGGGCAGGAACTTCCGTCCTCTGCAACCGTCCCTGAAAACCTTCCCCAGAACCTGAAGCCCGCCACCTGCCTCAGAGGACCGCGGGGCCTGCCGTGGGATGGAATGAGGTGGAGTGGTGTGTCGGTACGCACACTCGTGCACACGCGCATACACATGGTCTAGGTGGGAGGAGAGAGGACAGAGGGAGAAACACGAGGAAAAAGAGGTCTAGACGTGTCTCCATAGACCAATTACTCTGGTGATTAATCCTAGCGTGAGCTTTGGGCTCGGGCGGCCCCTGGTGTGAGTCCTGCCTCCACCAGTGACATGTAACCTTTCTGAACCTCAGTGTCCCACTTTGTAAAATAAACAGATAAAAGGATTCAACCAAAGCTGTGTGCAACTGGCTTCACACAGTGCCTGGCAGGAAATAATAATAGAAGCTAACATTCATCCAGTGCATTCTATGTGCCAGGGGGCAATGCTTTTAAGTGTTGTATAATTAACTCATTTAAATCTGTGTACTATGATCACATCCACTTTACAGAGGAGGAAAACTGAGGCACGGGGTTTCTGTGACTTGCCAGTGGATGTAACTGTACAGATAGTAAGTGGCACCGCTGGGACTCTACCTGGATTCACTATGCTATTCTGCCTCCTAGGTATCGTTCCCAGGTGGTAAAGACCCATTGAAAGTTAGATGATAACATCACAACAATAACACCTCTGCTCCATCTGTTCTAAAACACCTTTTCCTCGAAGTTGAAGTCCCTGAAATCAAGATGCATCCTGTAATTGAAGGCAATTATGTGAAAACCTTCCACTGACACCTCCAGGTAGGATGAAAAAAAAATGTGCGTCAATACAATGCATTTTGTAGTCATAAATAAGACGCTGCTAATCACTAATACTAAGAAAAACAAGTTTGACTTTTGCTCATATCTACTCATCCGCTTATACACATGGAGAAATTGAGATCCAAAAGGGGAAAGACTTCTTCAAAGGTAAGAACTCAAATTACACAATAAGAGAGTAACCAAAGAGATCCAGGTGCTGGGAGGAGGGAAAGGTAAGTGTGTGTGTGTGTGTGTGTGTGTGTGTGTGTGTGTGTACACACCCAAGTCCTGCAGGACACTGCACCCCCTACCCAGCCTGGCCATCACCCTCCCAGCCACCTCCCCAGAGAGCACTGTTTCCTCACCCTGCCCTGCAACCCAGAACACGTTCTTGTGTTATCCTGCCAATCACACACAGGCCGAGCCCAAGGAGTGGCAGTGCTTATTTTCCAGTACTAGTAGCTTAGGAAACTATAGAGGCCACACTCATCCAGTGAATCTGGCCATGTTCCCTGTGCCCCCCAGCCCCTTCCCTTGGTCCCCACCAGTTACCAATGGCCACAAACACATCTCGGACATCCCCGGACATCCCCTTCTTGATGGTGTGCTCCACGTCATAGTTGGTCATCTTGACGAACTCCTGGAAGACTGGCCCCAAGAGAAGCCCCGGAGGTGGGAGGTGAGCTTTGACTCAGAGGAAGGGGGGAAGATCACCCCTCCCCAACCCACCCAGCAGCAGCAGGTATGGCTGCAGCCCAGACCTAAATGCATTGGTCAGGACTGCTGTGGAAGGGATGTTCTGACCTCAGGGCTGCCTTGAGCTCAGAGCCAAATCTCTATCAAGTCAGACAGTGCCCCAGAGCTTTGGACAAGTTCCAGGAACCCAGGCATGGGTAGCAGAAGGAGCATGTGTCCTATTCACAGCTCTGCCACAAGCTCATCAAGTTGACCTGGGGTAAACCCCTCCCCCTTTCTGGGCCTCCCCTTCCTCCTGGATAGAGGTTTGTTTTGTTTGTTTGTTTGTTCGCTGTGCTGAGGCATGCGGGATCTCAGTTCCCTGACCAGGGATCGAACCCTTGTCCCCTGCAGTGGAAGCGTGGCGTCTTTACCACTGGACCACCAGGGAAGTCGGGATAGAGACTCATGTAAGTAATCACAATGATAACACTAAGGAAGTTACCAGGTGCTAAGTGCTTTTTGTGTATTTATTTTTTGTACTCTCACAACAGTCATGTGAGGTAGAATTAAAATCCTCAATTTATAGGTAAGGGAAGTAAGGCACAGATATTCAGTAACTTGCCCAGGGTCACACAACTGATAAGTGGGAGATCTGAATGAAGGCATTCCAGCTCCCGAGTCCGTTCTTTTAGTCACTGTGCGAAAGCACTTTTACTGGCAGGTGCCAGGCATACGCGTGTCAAAACGTCCATGTCTTAGTGGTAAGGGCACTTCATCATCATCTAGTGTCAGGGCCGCCACATACGGGTGTGCCCTGTGCACCTGGCAGCCTGGTGTGTGTACATGGTCCTTGTGTCATCATCACCCCTCACCGCCTTGCTCCTGGCAGACATTACCAAAGAATCATGACACAGAACCTTCGAATCCTCAACGCAGCATTCTAGGCAGCCACTACCAATCCACTGGAGTTGGCCTTGGAGGGAAAAGCCACCTGCCATCTCTTATCCCAGGCATCCCACATGCTTCCCAAAGGAGGTGAAGAGAGCTGGCCCGAGGCTGAATGATGCCGTTAGCAGCAGAGCCAGGACTAGACCTGGCTCCCAGTCCCCATTGGCCACCACACTCCCTTGCTGGGGTAAGGAGTGGGTGCGTGGGCAACTAGCTCCTATTGTCAAGACTAGGGGGTCTTCCTGCTGACTTGGGAGGGGGAGGGAGTCAGGCCTCACCTCTCCGGAGGTGCTGATAGCTACGCGTGCAGAGGATCATCATGAAACGTGTCTCCAGGGAAGATTTGTCTCCACTGGGCGTGTCTGCTATTTCCTGCAGAGCCCGGGTCGGGGAGAGAATTTGAGAGGGAAGACACGAGAAAGCCTCGTTTGTTATTCACTTTCATGTCTGCCTGGGCCGAGGGCAGTTAGAAGCTGGGCTAACTCAGCCACCCAAGGAGGCCGACGTTGGCCCCTTCCTTCTTCCTCGGACTCCACATCCCCGCTCCAGTTCCCAGAGACCCCGTGGACTCACCCAGAGGAGCTGAGCACAGAGCACTTCCACCCTGGCCTCAGGGTCACGGGACTGGGCCCAGGGGAGGGGCAAACAGGCACTGGGCATGGACACTCAGAGTTCTCCTTCCATCTTTAAACCCCTCTGAAAGCCCCTCTGGGGAAGTGTGTCTGTGCACGTGTGCAAGGAAAAATGGCCTAGCCAGTGTTTCCCCAAGTGGGGTAAACAGGCAAACATATTTTTACACATCACATATGTAGGCTTCCACAGTGATCTTCTAGCCAGCTATCAGTTCTATTTACATCGATATGAAATTTCCTTTAAAATAACTCATTTTGGGTTAAAATAAAAAGAGTCCATTTAAAGAAAATTATTCACATCTGGTGGTATGTAGCACAAATCAGGCAGATGGTGGGTAGCGAAGTTTTGGGAAACACTCGCCTGGCCCATATGTCACCCACTGGGGTTCTGTGGAGGCCCTGAAGGGGAGAGAGAGAACCTGGGGGGCACGCCCCCAAACCACTGCCTGACTCTGCCCCTCAGCTCCGCCCAGAGGCACAGCCAGACTCAGACCTTTAAAATCCACGTGAAGAACCGGGCACTCACCAAGATCTCAGCAGCCACCTGAGAGCAAGGAGGAGACAGGAGAGAGAGGGGGGGAAGGCAAGAGTCAGAGGAGGCCCGGAGAGGGGGCCCTAGGGTGCAGGTGAGGGAGCCTGGCTCCGGGTGGCAGAGGTCCCACAGTCGGGGGCAGGGAAGGGGCTGGGAGGAGGCACCTTCCCCCGACCTTTGGGCTGGAGCTCAAAATGAGGACAGGTCTGGGAATTCACGATGAAAAGTGTTTACTGGAGGGGTAAGAGGAGGGCACAGGACAGGACACTCTACCCCTCACGCCTGGCAACCTAGGGCGGCTCCTCAGAGCCACGGAGAAGTTCGACGTGAGACGTGCCCTGTTTCCTACACCTTTTACCACACTCGGAGTTGAAGGGTCCTTAGGAGACCTGTCATTTACCCCCTCATGTTACAGGCAGGAGACAGGAAAGCTGAGGCCTGGAGGGGACGTGCAGCCGATCAGGTGGGAAGATGCCCGTTGTTCAAGTCATCTTACAAGGGTGAATTTTCATCATCACGTTATGCTGAACACAAAATTCTGAGGTTAGGACACTACTTTGTTAGGCAAATAGCTGTGACTCGCAGGGCCTGGGAACAGAATATAGCCAGTCCTGTGTACCCCAGACTGAGTTTTGCCTTTTCTTTTTTTTTCCGAAACTCTGCCAACTACTTTATTCTATTGGGCAGACTGAAATCATCCTCTTTATAAACATCTCAATAGATTTGGGCTTTAGAAACCTTGGCATTAAATAAATTTGTAATGTCTATCAAAATTCAAAATGCACACACCGCTTGATCAAGCGACTACACGTTGCTAGGAATTTCTCTTACATATAAACCAGCAGAAGTCTTTGGAGATATTGTTCACTGTAATAGAGAAAAACTGGAAACCATCACTAGATCACTTGTTAAACAGGCAATGGTTCATTTAGTAATGGAAATCCACGCAGCGAGTAAAAAGAATCAGACTGGTCTACAGGGCTGATAAGGAGAGAGTTTCCATTTAAATTAAGCAGAAAAGTAAAGTACAGCATGCTGTGTATAAGTGTTCCTTTTATCTAGATGAGAAAAGATAAATGTATGCTCACTCTTACATATTTACTGGGAAGTCGTGCTAGAGGGGTAGTCAAGATACTGTTAACAGCGGCTACCTTCAAGGAGAAGGACTGGGGGGAAGAGCTTTTGCATTTTGTTTTATTTTTCCTGAAATTTTATGTTTACATTTCTTCAACATGCAAATACGTTAAATTTTTTTTTTTTAAGTCAAATAGGAGTTATCAGAGCTACTAGGATTATGGGATGCTTCTGGTTTTTATTTACACTTTTCCATATTAAAAACAACCTGGTTGCACCTTGAGGACATTATGCTAAGTGAAATAAGCCAGTTACAAAAGGACAAATACTGTATGATTTCAAATATATGAGGTCCCTAGAGTAGTCAACTTCATGGAGACAGAAAGCAGAATGGTGGTTGCCAGGGGCTGGGGGGAGGGGGAGTAGGCAGTTGCTGTTTAATGGGTACAGAGTTTCAGTTTTGCAAGATGAAGAGATCAGTGGATGCACGGTGGAGATGGCTGCACAACAGCGTGAATGTACTTAATGCCAATGAACTGTACACTTCAGAAAGGTTAAGATGGTAAATTGTACAATGTGTTACGTGTATTTTACCACAGGTTTTTTTTAAAAGTTATGCTAAAAAGTCTAGTATTGCTATTAAAAAGAGGGAGATGTTTAAAAAATGAAACAAAATGGAATCTAAAGTGTCAAGATTCTTTACTTATTTGGATGAGAAGAACCCCCAGATATATTTGTTTTTTCAAAGCACTTTAAGACCATCATATTTGTAATATGAAAAATGCAGTGGGTAACTACAATAATTTTCCAGATATTCAACACAAAAGCTTTTCCTTATTAGCTGAGCCACTTCATGCCAAAATTAATCTCCAAAAGTTAGAGTTACCACATGACCCAGCAATTCTACTCGTAGACATACACCCAAGAGAAATGAAAACATACGTGCACATAAAAACTTGTACACAAATGTTTATGGTAGCATTATTCATAATAGCTAAAAACTAGAAACAACCCAAATGCCTATTAGCTGATGAATGGAGGTTAAAAAAAAAAAGTAATATATCCATACAATGAAATATTATTTGGCAATGGAAAAGAATAAAGTACTGATATATACTATGATATGGACAAACTGTGAAAACATTACAATAAAGTGAAAGAAAGTAGCCACAAAGGGCCGTATATTGTAGGATTCCATTTATATGAAATGTCCAGAATAGGTAAATCTATATAGGCAGAAAGTAGATTAGTGGTTGCCTAGGGCTGGGGGGTTGGGAGGAAATGAGAGGAACCACAATATGTACTGGGTTTCTTTTTAGGATGATGAAATTGTTCTAAAATTACTGTGGTGATGGTTGCACACGTCTGTGAAGACACTAGCAACCACCGAATTGTATTCTTTAAATGGGTCAATAGATAGTATGCAAATTATATTTCAATAAAGCTGTTATATTAAAAAATAACCTGGAGATTGAATTATCTAAAAATGGCTACAATTTTCATTTCACTCTGGGTCTATAATAATTAGATTATTTACATGATTTACTGCTCACACTGGAACACTGAGAGTAAAGGGCAAGCTATTTGCAATACTGTGGGGCAACAGGTAAACACTGGCCATATGTCACCTGATCATAACAGACCCAGATTTCCAAGAGCTTGAGGTTGTTCTCGATGCCCAGAGTGAGAGCCTGGGAAGGAGGAGGTGTAAAACCAGCAAGCACACACCGTCAAGCACTAATGTCATTATTTTTCTGGGGGACCTTGGCTCTGCAGGTGAAATGCCTTCAATTTTTGTATACATTTTCCTCCAGCATTCCCAATTCACCTCTAGAAATCTATTCTAAGGAAAAAAATCATGAATGTGATGAGAGTTGGTTACCAGGGAGAGGGCTTTTTAAAAGAAGTTTGGTAGATTCTTAAGTATTTAGCCATTAAATGATGCTACTGATTTTTAAAAAATATGTTACCGTATTCACAGAATACTCATTTTTAACTGTTATAAATCAGGAATCCATTTTTATAAATACATAAAAAGACAACTAGAATAATATATTCTAAAATATCTATTATTAGTAGTAGGTTATGGGGTTTTGTTTTTGGTTTTGCTTGTCTATTTTCTAAAGTTTCTACAAAATAATATGCATTACTGGAGAAACAAAATATTTCTAGCTATAAGGAAATGAGTCCACATTAAGATCAGGGTCTAGCAACTGTGAATCTGGAGAAGCAGCTGAGTTGGGCGGGGTCTGGCTCTGGCTCCCTTGGTTGACTCCACCCAGGTTCTCTCTCCCGGCTTCTCTCCTGAAAAGTAGCTGCCAGCGAGGCCCACCATTGCCCCCTGCTGGCAGCAACTAGAAGCATAGCCTCCTAGGCGGACCAGGCACCAAGTAGAATTCCCCGGAGGATGAATTTCAGGGTGATGGATGGATTTGGGTTGAGCTTTCAGGAGAAAGCCAGGTTCAAAGACCCTTAACGGCACAATGGGGCTGCTCACAGCAGTACTTAATAAATACTTGCTGAATGAGGGGATGAAATGTGGTCTCAGCAAGCCAGTCTAGTGGGGGGCTTCCCTAGACTGGGTTCCCAGGCTAGCCCCCCTAAACATATCTATAACACATTTGGAATACCTTATCTGAATGGAACCCTGCAGCTTCTGACAACTGTATTCCAAACAAGGGGCAGGAAAACTAGATATCAGCAGCTACCTGGTTTGGAAGCTGCAGGGAAATTACTATACTGGGTCCTGGAGGATATTAAATGGTATTAAGTGCAGGTTTTGGAGTCAGGCAAGCCTGGCTTAAAATCACACCTTGGCCACTTACAAACTGTGTCCTTGGATAGGTAAGGGGCTTCATTTTTCCTCCAGTAAGAAAATGGGGTCATACCAAAGTATGAAATAGCCTCAGCATCATACTCAGTACACACTGTAATAGTTCTGTAGTTGTCAGGTTACAGCTACAGATTCTTCAGCTCAGAGGGTGCTGTAACATTTCACATCCCTGTTGGTAGAATTCAGAACAGGGCTGCTGCCCTGACTCCCAGTCTATCAGGGCTCTTTTCAACCCACCAACTGTAAAAGAAGGGGGCTGGAAACACTGGCTGTGGTATCTATGCCTGACCCCTGGACCTGGGCCGGGCCAGAGGATGCCGGGAAAAAGGCACAGGTGAGTGGGGACAATGCAGATGGCCTCAACAGGGACTCCCCATCCATGGGGACCCAGAGGGACAATGGATTTGGGGTTGTCCAGCCTCCATGAGAAGCCATCTCCAGACCTCAAGCTCATCAGCCTTAGAAGCAGGGTAGCAGCAGAGCATCCAGGAGACCCTATAGAACCCCCTGCCCCCCTATTCACTCAACAACAGATATCTATTGAGTACCAACCATGTGCCACTTTGGATACATCAGTGAGCAAAACAAAGACCCCAGCCCTCGATGAACTCCCTTTCTAGGTCTCCCAGGACATTCTCTTCGACTTGGTCACATTTTATGGATAATAAACTGAGACCTTTAGCACTCAGGCCCCCTTCCCAGCAAGCTCCCAGACCAGCGCCCTCTGGGTCAATTCCACCTGGCCACTGATTTGCTGTGTGACTTTCAGAAGCCATTCACGCTCTCGGGGCCTCCATTTTCCAACTGTAACATGAGGGGCCTGACCTGGACAATCCATAGGTTCCTTCTAGCTCTGAGGGTCTAGGGCTCGAGCTCTACTCTTCACATAGGAAATGTCAGTAGAATCAGCACCACCCTCCCAAGCCTCTCTCTGAAAGTTCTGGAAAGTGTCCTAGTCTCACTTCTAAGGGTGGAGAGGTGCAGAGGCCAAAAGTCTAAGCGTAGCCGGTCACACCAGCCATGTCCTGCCAGATGCCTTCCCCACTCCCAGATAGCCAGGGCCTGGCATGGACAGATGTCAGCCGGAGTCACTGGGCAGGGGATGGGGTGGGGTGTCTCACCTGGGCATCTTCCCGCACCCGGTCCCGATCTTCTCCTCCCTCCTCACGGTTCCCCTGTAGCAGGACCAGTAAGAAAGTTCAGCCTCCGAACATCCACCCTCTCTGTCCCTCAGTAGCCACAGGACTTTGCTCAGCCACTCACCTCTCTGAATCCTCTCCCTCATGTGTAACATGGGGACAATAAACCTGCCTTCATAAGGTAGGCAGTCATGAGCATTAACACAAACATTGGGAAGGCGCTTAGCCCGATGCCTGACTCAGACACACTGAGCTTGCCATAACTGTGCGTCAGGGCCTGGCGCCTGGGTTACGAGAATTCAAGAGATGGTAACAGAAGCTCTTGGATGATGACACAGGGAAAGGTCACCTACATGGCTTTGTCCTGTCAGCTGGGGGCCCAAAAAGCCAGGTTGAGGGCAATCAGGGAAGGCTGCCTGGAGAAGGGGGCACTAAGCCAGCTTTGAAAAGTGAACAATGGAGAAGGCATTGCACAAGTAGTAACTGCCTCAGTGGTAAGACTCTGAGGAGGCAGCAGGGGAAGACATCCTCTCCTCATCAGGAGTGGACTCCTAACTCCCTGCCCTTCCCTGCAGCAACCCTTCCCCCACTCCCAGGGCCCCAGAGGGCCAAGCAGGCCTGGGGCCGTGAATTCACACACCGTGGCCAGAGAGATGAGGATCCTCTTGAAAAGGCCGGACGTGTCTGAGCTCAGATCATCTTCCAGGGACTTGTGATAGTCTGAGACAGAGAAAGGAGGTGTGGGCACCTGCTGGCCAAGAAGGACATGGGATGGGGAAGGGGTCCTAGAAGGGCAGACTGAAGTCAGAGCAGTGCTGGCGGGGTGGTGGAGATGAAGGAGTTTGTAGTTGGCTCTTGGGGGCATCCAGTTACCCTCCTGTTGATTTTGACAGTGATGTGCCCATTGGTCCATCATCTCCCTCTGCTCCTGTCCCTGCTGAGGGCTCAGTGCCTCTCCCCCCTCCCATACAACAGCCTCTCTGTCTTCACTCTCTTTCCTACCTTCGCTTCTGCATGGCAGTTGCTGGACACAAAAGCACAGCTCTGATCATGTCACTTCCCTGCTCAAAGACTCTACCATTTTAAAGCTGCTCAGAAGAGAAAATGCTTAAAACGTTCTTGACTGACACGCAAGGTTCTTCAGGATAATATGGGATCATTTGTTAAAAATTTATTAAAAATTTCAAGACGGTGACAGCAAAGCATGTAACCAGGCACAGGGCCTTCTGAATGTGGGGCCCTGTGTGACTGCACAGGCCAAACGCCCATGAAGCCACCCTCTCTCTCCAGTGGCCTGGGTGCTCTCTCTCCCACTCCCAGTCAAACCCTCTTCTACCTCCAGGCCTCTGTCCTGCTGGGACTCCGTCTGGGGAACCCTTTTCCCAGACACAGGGCTGGGCACACCCAACGGGCTTATCAAAGCCTCGTGGCCTGAGAGCAGGGAGATGGGGCAGGGCTGGAGGGTGAGGCCAGGAGCTGGGGGACCTGCTCTTCCGCCCACACCTCCCAGCGGCACTGGCCCCAGGCCTCCCACACTCACCCTCCTTATAGGCCTCATTGATGGCCCGGATTTCGGCGTTGGTCCGAGTGGCCAGGATTTCGATGAGAGCCTTTTCGTCTGTGCCGGCTCCCTAGAAGGTCAAGGCAAAGAGGATCTGAACCACAGCCCCGACCCCCGTACTGAGGCCCGACGGGCCCAGGTCAAAGAGACCCCTGCTCCAAGAATCCACGCAGGAGGTCAACGCTCAGACCAAGCCTTCCCTAATTTTCTTTTTACCCTCAGATGTGGCCCCAAGACCAGACCTTGGCACAATCAAGGGACCATACTAGCTTGTAAAGATTTCCAGAACCTCCCATGAGAAGTGCTTTGGACCAAAAATTTTAAAAAGAAAAGAATATACAGGATATGGGTGTGTGTGTGTGTATAAAAATGCTTAGATGCATACATATCTGAATATAAATATTTATATCTAAGTACATAAAAAGGACAGAGGACATGCATCACAGTGTAACAGTGATTGCGGTCTCCGGGTGGTTGAGGGATCACAGATGATTTTTATTTCCTTCTTTTTTGCTCTGTGTATGTTTTCCCAAGCTTTCATGGTGAACACATATTTGTCAGAAGAAAACAACAAGTTCCGTGCTTTAAGGAAAACAACAAGGTACATCTGTTTACATCTGGATTTGACGGATGATACATGGACTGAGGCAGCTGAGGAACCTATTATTCTAAGGTCTCCACCTTGGGGGAGGGAAGGGAGGCAGACAAGACTGGCTGACTGACGGATTCAAATATCTATTAAACACCCATTATGTGCCAGACACTGTGCAAGCTGCTGGGGCAACGGCTATAACAAAAGGTAAGACGTGTCTCTGTCCTGGGAGGTTACTGCCCAGTGGTCAACTGGTCTCTGGGTTCTCTGACCTGAAGGAAAGCTTCAACAGTCTCTTTATTAAAAGCCGGTGTGTGATGAGGACAGCCTTATCCTCAGAGTGTTCTGAGATCCATGGTCTAGCCCCATCCTTCTCCTAATTCCATGTTTTTAAGTCATTCATTTTTTTGTCCAGGAATTTTAAAAGGACAATAATCTCAATTTGCTTTGCCCAGGGAATGTCTGCTCTCCTCTTAATCCTTAAGGAGCCGAAAACTCTAGTGGTTTCATGTGGTTGTCAAGTCAGGCACTCGAATCAGACAGACTTGATCCAAATTCTGGCTCTGTTACTTCCTAGTGCTATGACTTTAACCAAGTAACTTAAGCTCTGAGCCTCAGCTTCCTCATCTGTAAAATGGGGACAAAAGAGAAGCCTTGCCTTTGTGGGTTGATGAGACAGGGAACTGAGCTAAGACACTGAGCCCAGGATAGGTGTGGGAGGGGCTCTACCAAGGAGTTACACCCAACACACCTGGGCTTGGGAGGAGTGCCTGTGTCACCCACAGCACCCACAGAGACTGGACCCTACTCCCTTGGTGCCCACACCTTACCTCCATGGCTTTCTTCAACTGCTTGGCATCATAATGGGCCGGTGGCATCATGAGCCCCAGAATCAGCCTCGCCAGGTCTCCAGAGAGCTCAGACTTCAGGTCAGCCATCAAGTCCTGCAGAGAGCAGAACCAAGGTCACGCCAACATCAGCACTTGCCCACATGTGACTTGGAACAGGGAGGAGACGTGGAAGGAGGAGACGGGGGCTCCACGTGGATGCAGGGATCGTGGGAGCCTGTGTCTGTCTTGGCTGACACTGGGTTCACTGTTTTGAGGAAGCCAAAGAGGGTGGGGGAAAAAAACCAAGCTGGAGGAAGACCTGCTTGTTCTCCTTGGAGGCAGGAGACACAGAAGGAAAGGGGGCAGTGCCATTTCCATCCTGGGGAAACTGGTCAGCCAAAACTAGATGCCACTAACACAACTCACATCCCTGATCGAAGCTCTAAGTGGAGCCAGTCACACACGTGTTCCTGACCACAAGGAACCCGGGGTGCAGTGGGAGGGAGAGGTGTGTGTGCAGGCAGCCCAAATCCAGTGCCGGAGACACTCCAAGAACACGTGGCCACAGCGGGGGGTCCCACTGCCATGAAGACCCAGGTGCAGAGCTGGCTGTGACAGGCCGAGCTCCCTCCAAGGAGGAGCGTGGACGCGGGGCCCAGGGCCCAGGCTGAGGCCCTTACCCGGCCAAAGTGAGACTTGAAGGTCTGGCGGATCTGCTGCCGCTGGGCGTTGCTGCGGTGCGTGATGATGTCAATGATGGTGTCCTCGTCAGTTCCTGAGTCCCCAAAACCACAGTTCAGAGGAAGGCCTTGGCCCAGCTCCCCCATCTCCCCCAGTGATGGGCCCCATCCACTTTTGTCAGGGTAGAGGCCAAGATAGGCAGTCTTATGCCCCCAAGTCCCTGCAGGAGCCTTGCTTCTGGCCCAAGACACTAACTTCCCCTGGATTCCTTCTGCACTTCTTTCTGCTGTGTCACTAGTTGAGGAAACAAAGACCCTTGGGGGAGCAGAGAGCACTGGGTGGAGAGCCAGGGTTTCTGAGTTCTAGTCCCAGCTCTGGCAATGGCCATCCCCTTGGACAAGTCCCCTCCCCTTCTGTTTCACGAAGAGCTGGAGGGGTTACTAAGGGATCCTTCCAACCTGACAACCTAAGTCCTTTTGGGGACCCTGCGTCCTTTCTCTGTAACGCCCTGAAAGCTGGACCCCAAGTCCCTCTAACCACAGCAGGTTGACTCTGGAAGGCATCAGGGTACCATTTCCTGCCCCTCAGATCAATGCCATCAACCTCAGACCTGGCACAGGACTCTGTCTTTATTTATTTGTTTATTTATTTATTAAGGACTCTATCTTTCAAGAGCATTTTTACCCCTGTCATCTTACAGTCCTAGATATGCTTGGTAGATATTATTCCCATGAGACAAATGAAAATGAGGCCCAGAAGGTAAAAGACTTAGCCCAAGGTCCCCTGGGAGGTGCTGTTAGACAGACGGGGGAGAAAGGGCAACGGAAGCCAAACCCAGATGCTCTGTCCCCGCTGGCCTTCCTGAGGACAGGCCACCCACCCACAGGTGGTTCTTCTCATCTAAGCCAAACGGAGGCCTGGATGTGGGCAACCAGCAGGGGGTGTTCCCACGCCAGAAATGGCCTCTTGGGTTACAGGGTCCACATCCCTTATTTTATGCACGGAGATACTGAGACCCCCAGGTGGGTTATGGGACTTGCCCAAAGTCACACAGTGAGTCCGCAGCAAAGCCAGAGCAAAAACGCAGCCTTATCACCTAGTACTTTTTTCTATACCAGGGCCTGGGAGCACCTTGGTCTCTGGGAATGTTCCTTACAAACGCCCTCACTCCTCTCCTCCCTAGACCTAGGGAGCTGGAGGCTCCAGGGTGGTGGAGACTCAAAGCAAATAAAGTGCTCGTCATCCTGCAGATCCCAGTCTGAGGCCTCAGCTCTTGCCCCTGCCAGGCCCATTGCCAGACCTGCCACCCCTGCTGCTCCAGAGGCCAACCTGGTCCCTTTCACGTGCCCCTTACCAAGTCCCTTCATGGCTTTCCGCAGGGCTTTGGCATCTGTGTCAGGGTTAAAGTCACCAGCTGGGTGCACAGTTCCTTTCACCTGCAAGAAGCAGAAAGTGACTCAGCAGGTGCCTGGAGGCCCCCCGGGGGCCAGGCCAAGAGAGGAGCATGCGAGGGAGGGGAGGCTTTTTCCCCATGAGCCCCAAACCAAGCAGCTTGGGGGGAAAGAGGCGGGGGTGAAGGCACAGCAGACAGACCCCTGCCCTAGAGCTGAGAGAGGGAGGAGAGCGACAGACCCAGGCCTGGGAGCAGGTCAAGTGCTGTCAGGGGAAGAGAGGCCGGGCTCCTGCCCCAGGAGTCAGCTCTGGCCCAGCTGCACTGGAACCCAGTCCCTCGGAACCCTGCCCTGTTGCCAAGGTCTTTTTGCCTCTTAGAGAAACGCTCTCCCTGAAAAGGCAACTGAAATGTTCTGAAATACCAGAACAGAGTTGCCCAAATTTCAGTCACTCCTGAATGACTTCATAATGTTTTCTATATTTGTGTACACCCTATGTTATTTCTTAATATTTTAACTTAATTCAGCTTCTTTTCTGTTTTATTTAAATGTATTCATTTTGAAGGGTATTTAAATATGCCTAAAGGGCAAGGATTTTGGCCCATTTCGTTCTTTGATGTACCCCAAGAGCCTGCAGCAGTGCCTGACACAGGGGTAAGCTCTCAAAAAAAATTTGCTCAATGAATTAATGAATGAAAATAATTTTATATCACTATCATGAATAGAAAGTTGGTGTCATGTGCCATAAACTGATAATAACCCATGAAAATAAATGTCATAGAAACAAAACACATGTTTTCAAATACCACCTAATTTAACAAGACACCGTTGCTTGCCAGCAGCTGTGAACCTGAAGCTAGCTCTCTCAGCTCTTTGTGAAAAGGGGAAATTAGCGACTATGGCAAAGCCGTGGCACCAAACTGAGACTCCTTCTTTGACATTAACAATAAGGTTGATGAAAGTGAAGTGGGGCAGCTTTCTCACTATGGGGACTCAGTGTTATTTAATGCCATGGAGGTCCCCCTCCCCAGAAGAAAAACGCAATTCATTTCTCATATGACTTAACATCATCTGCGATGACAGCTCTTGCCTTATGATTGGGGAAACGCCGTCCTATAACATCAGAGCACAAGAGCCCTTGGAGGGCATCCAGACTGCCATGTCGAACAGCCTTGTCTGAGAGATGGAGACAGAGAGAGGTGGGGACCCGCCAAAGGTAGCTAGCGAGTGAGTAATAGAGTCCTAGGTTCCAAACATTTTCGTAGGGGCCAAGTGCTACCAGTCCCTGGATGCGTTTGCCCTGAGTACTTCTGTGAAACCTTTCCTTCTTGCCCTGTGTGGACCCTGGGTCTGAGGATGGTCAGGATGACCAAGAATCCCCCAGTGCACCCAGGGGTGCCCAGCTGTTCTCAGTTTTCATGCCTCCAAAACCCAACTGTCGGACCCAGGATGGGACAGGCCCCGCTACTGAACCAACCAAGTCTCCATTTGGCAAGGTCTGTTAGTAGTTAGTGGGGCAGAACACCCCCCAGCATGTGAGAGGTGAACGCAGGAATCAGATGCCAACACCAGAGTGCCCACCCACCCATCCATCACTCCGCGGAGAACAGGAAGCTTCAAGACGTGAGACTCAATGTCTCGGGTTGGCCACCAGGGGGCAGCTGGGTGCCAACCAGAGCAGCAGGAAGGTGCGAGCAGAAGAGTGGAAACTGTGGTCAAGAGGTCAAGCAGGCGGGGTGGGGGGAGGGTCTGACCTCTACTCGGGCCACTGCACTAAGTTCCCACATCTGATAGGCCACCTGCGCTGCCTCCGGGAAGAACTTGCCAGCAGCACTGGAACGGAGGGTGTTAGGGAGAGGACAGGAGGGAAGGTCATCGTGGGCAACACTCACACACAACACAAGCACGCACGCGCGCGCGCGCACACACACACACACACACACACACACACACACTCATGCACACACACTTTAAGTAAATCCATCTGGCTTTCCCTTCTCTGCAGCCTGGGCCTCACCCATTCACCATAGCCCTCCCTCCACCTCTGAGAACCTTCTACCCTCTCTGGCGACCCCCCCCCCCCACCATGCTGGCTCTGAGCAGCAGCCTTCCTGGCGCCAGGCCCCACGCAGGAGATGATTTCTCTAGTCCCTCAACCTCCCCTTTCCTCTTTATAATTTGAGTGACTTCTATCCAAGTCTCCCCTCTCAGACACGTCCATGACCAGCTTAGGGCCACGCCATCTCTACCTCTCCTTCTGCCAAGCACCCCGGTTTATTAGTTGCCAGGTAAATATCTGCTGAACTGAATCAGCCCCTAAGGTGCTTAACAAAGGTAAACGGGAGGCTCTCGTATTCCCTACTTAACTGGATCATTAGAAGCCCCAGAGAAGGGAAATCGGAGTACCTGTAGCTCCTTTCCTAGCACCCAAATCTGGTCAAGTCACGCCCCAATTTAACGCCTCCAATGGCTGGTTCTCTGCTACCCTTAGGTGAGGTTCGTGTGCCAGGAAGAGGCCCCAGACCCTGCCCACCTCTCAGCCTCATCTCTCCCCAGCATGCTACAGAAGTGTGACCTCAGCTACATAAATGAACGAGGCTGTGCCTTCTCCTCTCTAGGCCCTCTCTCCACCCCAAACACTCTCCCTCCAGGCCCTGTCTTCACCTCTTCACCTTCCTCCTTGCATCTCAGCCTCATTGTCTCCAGGAGCTTCCCCGCCCTGTCTGGCATAGTGCACCCTCTGAGGGCTCTCAGAGGCTCGTATACTTCCCCATCATGTACGTACACCCTGGTCTGTATGCTTTTCTAGGCCGGAGGCATCATCACTGTGCTTCCCCTCAATGCCTGCACATGGAGAGTACTTAATAGAGAGGCTGAATAAACAAGTAGTCAGAGCAGGCATCTGTATTTTTTCCATCTAACAGATGATGAAACCGAGAAGCACCTGTGAAGAAAGTAGCAGGGCCTAGACCCTCATATTCTGATTCCTGGTCCACACCCCCAGGCTGATTTCCAAGTTCACAGGAGTAGACGTCTCCATGTATGGGAGACCACACTCATGTGCACATACATGGACACGCAGACTTTCACCTGTGGGGTGCTCTGACCTTCGGGGAATCCCCAAGCCCATCCAATCCATCATCCATCCATCCATCCACCCATCCATCCAGATGAGGCCAAGAGAATCCTGACCGGCCACGACTGCGGCCACGCCCGAGGCCACGCCCTCCAGCCCTGGGCCAGGAGGTCACTTACTCATCATCTCCCCCACACAGCTTCAGCAGAGTCTTCTTGTACTCGCCAGAGGTGTCGTTCTGGGGAGAAAGACAGAGAAAGGTTACCTCTCACTCAGCCCTGAGATCCTCTCAGACAAGGAGGGGAGGTTCTCCCCCAAACAGGGGGAGGCTGTCCACGTATTCACAGCAGCCCTGACTCTCCTCCTGTCTGGAGGTGGCTGAGACCAAAAAGTGGTGTACTGGTAAGTAGTAACAACTGGCTCTCTGGGAAAAAAAGAAAAAAAAGCCCTGATTTGTAGCATTTGCCAATTTCCATGGTGTAAATACCTCCAATGGACAATTCCAAGCTACCGATATGCCTTTACTGAACGTGGAATTAAGAAGAGATGCCTTCCCCAGACAGCTGGCCTCAGCACACCCCTGCCACCAGATAAGCCCCAGCCGTGCTCTCCCACATGAAATAGTCCATAAGATAGGGCTCCCTGAGCAAAAACATTGGGAGTGCCAAAACCAAACAAACAAATGTACATTTGATAGACACGGCATATTCCACATCCCTCTTGGAGCCTCATAATGGACATACTAAAGTGAAGGCTGTGAGAAGTGCTGAGGTAAAGAAGCTGACTTATCTTTGCTTATTCTACTTTTTCCCAAACGTTTTCCATGGGACATTTTTGCACACAATGCCTATACAATTCCTATTTAGAAATACACTTTGGGGGGCTTCCCTGGTGGCGCAGTTGTTAAGAATCCGCCTGCCAATACGGGGGACACGGGTTCGATCCCTGGTCCGGGAAGACCCCACATACCGCGGAGCAACTGAGCCCATGTGCCACAACTACTGAGCCTGTGCTCTAGGGCCCGTGAGCCATAACTACTGAAGCCCATGTGCCTAGAGCCCGTGCTCCGCAACAAGAGAAGCCACCGCAATGAGAAGCCTGAGCACCGCAACGAAGAGTAGGCCCCGCTCACAGCAACTAGAGAAAGCCTGCACACAGCAACAAAGACCCAACGCAACCAAATATCAGTAAATCAATAAATAAATTTATAAAGAAAAAAAAAAAAGAAACACACTTTGGGGAGCTCAGCTTGAACTCAGAAAGCTTTATCCCACTCACCTGAAACAAGGAGAACTCAACCAGCTCTGCATCTGTCTCCTGTCTCCAGTCTCGTGGGCTGGACAGCCCAGAGTCATTGCCTGGCCCAGGGCCAACAGGTCCCAAATAAACCCTCCTTTGTGTTCTTCAGTGCCTCCTGCTGCCTTCAGGAGGCTGACCTCTCACTGCCCTAGGGATGGAGCCCTCAAACTGGATTCAACTTCATGCTCTTCATGGCCCCGCCCTGCCTTCCTCTAAAGAGGTGCCTCAGGTCTTACAAGCACCCTGGACACTTGCTCCTCTGCTGAGCTGCCTTAAATTTCCTGAAGATGCCACAGGCTGAGGCTCCTGGAATCCCCATGAGATGCCCAACTTTCCAGGACAGTGCCTTTTCTCTTGGGAGAGCTCCTCAGCCCTCTCTGTACCCCCGTGAGCACCTCACCTTGATCATGCTGTACAGGGACTTTTCATATTTCGTCCGGAATATCTCCCGGATGTCGAGAATGTCCAGCTCACTGCGGGAGACCATGATGCGGATCAGGGTGTTGTCCCGGGTCCCCAGCCCCTGCAAGACAAGCGGGTTTGGGGGACAGGGAGTTGAGAGGGGGCTGGAGTGCTGACAGCCCCCAACTCAACTGAAAATACAACTTTTTGAGACAAAATGTTAAAGTTAAGAACGAAAGCAGCAAATTGCCAATCCCTCCAAAGCTCCCTGTGTGTCCCTCCTGCTTTTATCTCCTTCCTCCCCCACCTCATGTCATTCCATCCTTGATACCCTCATAATTTTACCTAACTTTGTAACTCTAAGCAATACGTGGTTTAGGTTTGCACATTTTGGAACTCTGTAAATACACCCCTATGCATTTATTTGTCCATGATGTTCCTGATGGACACTGGGTTGTTTCTAGTTCTTTCATAATATGGACAACACTGCTATGAACGTTCTTATGAACACATCATACAGGCAAACGTCTCTGCGGGGCCCAGCTGTCCAGCTCACTCTGGCGCTGGAAGACAGAGGATGGGCTACAGGCCACTTGTCCTTGTGGGATGGCCATGCAGGGACTTTGGGCCTATGGCCTCTGGCAACAAATGATTCATTCAGCCTGGTGCACTGTGGGAATATCACCACTTTCTGTGTGTCATGTGTGTAAAGTCCTGGGAAGCACTACCCTCAGTACCCGGGTCTCAGGGATGAACATCACGAATCTTGGCAGAAAATGCCAAACTGTTTTTCACTTATTTACGCACATTGTATATAAACATTCTGTTTAATAGTATTTAAAAAGCATGGGCTTCCGATTGGGATTGACATATACACACTACTATGTATAAAATAGATAACTAATAAGGACCTACTGTATAGCACAGGGAACTCTACTCAATACTCTGTAATGGCCTATATGGGAAAAGAAGCTAAAAAAGAGCAGATGTATGTGTATGTATAACAGATTCACTTTGCTGTCCACCTGAAACTAACACAACAGTGTAAATCAACTATACTCCAATAAAAATTAAAAAAAAAAAAAAAAGCATGGGCTTCCAACCCAGCTGGTTAGCTAGATCGGCTGGACAGGCTGTCACTGCACCCTCTGATCAATCATGAGGACAGGGCAGGTATTGGGGGGACAGGTGTGTGACCAGGCAGCACTCCAGGCTCTGGAGCTCACCTGGGACCAAGTGGCATCACGCTGTCCTGTGGTCAATGCCTTGAACACTCGCTTTGGCCGGTGGACCCCAAGGATTTGTCAGACTCCCAACAGTCCTGTGGAGGCGTGCAGAGCCCCCATCCCCCTACCTCACTCACATCAACCCCACCACGCACCTTCATGGCCTTGAAGAGCCTTTCAGCAAAATACTCTGGGGTGCTCCGGACGCACTTCACTGGGAAGAGGGAGGAAGAGGTAGTTATTCCGGCTGCCTCGGAGGGACGAAGGGGTGGCCCGAGCCCTTTTTTGTTTCCGTTCCTTGGGGGTCACCAAGTTCAAACCTGGGAAGAACCTGGCTCCTGAAAAGCCGCAGTCCTAGAGCACCCCAGACCCACCACTTTTATCACAAACCCAGGGGACAGAGAAATCAGAAAATGGGCCTGTTGTAATGTGGGGAGTGTACTGCAAGGACCCCCTTCCACTTTCTAGTCCTTTGGGGTTTCACAGGGAACCGGGTCAGGTGGGGAAGCATCTGGGATGGGGCTGGGAAAGGTAGTTCCTCAACAGAAAGGTACCAGCTGAACCTCTGGATCTTGCTGGCAGAGCGGGCTAGAACCTGACTACTTTAAATAGGGTTGGTGGGGGATAGCTCTGGGCAAGATGAGGGCTGGGCCGTAGCTCTCCCCCAAGAAACACATACACACAACCTACCCCAGGCTCAGACATACTGACTCTTGAAATATCTGGCTTGCAAACAGACAATCTGGTTTTCTCCTTCCCACCTCCATACCATACAATTCCCCGTTCCTGTGTCAGAATCCCTGAATCCCTCAAAGGCCCCAGGAATGCAATGTCAGGACGTACCCACAGCAAGCATCAGCTTCTCAAAGTCCCCGGACAGCTCCCCTCGGATGCTGGCTTCGATCGGCTTCCCCGTGGTCTTCAGATACTCATCAAACACTGTGTCCGACAGACAGAAAGGGGTGTCAAGAGTACCCCCATAACACTGGGAGGAATGGGGACTTCAGAAGGGGAGGCACAGTGGCCAGGACCGGAGTGCCACCATGAAGGTAGGGCTGGCACCTAGGGAGGGGTCAGGGAGGTCGTGCACATCACCGGCCACCATGCAGCCTCTCTGCGTCTGCTGTGAGGGACTGTGTACACCTCCTGCTCCAACATGAAGACAGGACTGGTACTGAGATGGAGGGGCTGAACATCCTGTTAAGCCTCTCATGAGGGCCTATACAAACCACCAACTAATAAAATCAAGACTAGTGTTTGGGTTGTGGATGGGGCAGCTATCATGCTCCCTTAGCAGAAAAGGAAACGAGAAAGGGACTCTTGGCATAACTCGAAGGGGGCAGCGGTAGGTCTTTTCTGGCGCTTACCCAACCGAAGGTGCTGCTTGCTACGATTTCCCAAAATGTAAATGAACTGGGCTTCATCTGTTCCCCATTTCAGTTCCCCTGCCTCATACAGGTCCTGAAGGGGAAGAGGTGAGACTTAACTAAAAGAGGAAACCGCAGGAGACAGAACTCACCAGCCAAGCCACTCAGAACTGCTGCCAGATCCCTGAACATGCCATTAATTGGTGGCCTCAGGACATTTGCATATACCTGTACAGCTTTCTCCCTTTCTTTCTGGGGAAACTCCTACTCAAACTTCAGGGCCCAGATTAAATGTCCCATTTGTTCTCAAAGCACTTCCTGATGTCCCTAGGCAGAGTTCTCTTTCCTTCCCTCTCTCTTCTAGGCTTCCTGTTTCTTTATAGCTTTGATCTAGTGTATATTATAATAGTTATATGCCTTGCTTCCCACTATGACATGGGCTCCTCGAGAACAGGAATTATGTCTTACATTCTCTGTATCTACTGCTGCAGTGTTACTGGCACATAGTGGGGGCTCAAAACACCTGGAATGTATGGTATATCCACAGGGAGGGTGTTTGTGTGATTAATATATGCCTGTCTCCCCAGTACTGTCCAACTTTGTTCATTTAGGATTCCCCAATGCTTGGCAGAATGCCTGGCACATAGTAAGTGTTCAATAAATATTAATTAACTGAATGAATAAATGAACAAATGATGAAAAGCTCCAAAATACATCTCACCAACTTTACATACTGTGTACCTTTGAAAGCTAACTTAAGTCCTTTCTTCAACAAAGCACTGTATAAATGATGGCTGTGAGTCAGTTATTTCTGGCATCTGATGCAAATTACTCTGCCTCCAGCCCTTCCCTGCATGCCCAACCTCTCCCCTCTCTCAGGGCTGCCTCGCTGTGCCCGGGGACCTCCACTGGTGCTGATTTACCTGGACGTCCTGCTGCACCAGGTCCTCGCTCACTACATCATCCTCCTCCCTGGTTCCCTGGGCAGAAAGACAAGGAACACATGGTTCAGATACCAGAGCCAAGACAAAGCCTAGATGCCAGTGGTAGAGACAGGGAGGACTGGGAAAACCGTGGTGGCCCAGAGTGTCCAGGAGAAGAGACTGACAGCAGCCACTGGATCAAGACCACAGCACCTGGGAATTCCCTGGGCGGTCCAGTGGTTATGATCCGAGCTCTCACTGCTGAGGGCCTTTGTTCAATCCCCGGTTGTGGAACTAAAATCCCCCACGCCACGCAGTGCAGCCAAAAAAAAAGAAAAAGAAAAAAAAAGACCACGGCATCTATTTTGCAGCAAATCATAAGGCCCCTCCCACTGGCTTCCCCCTCATCCTTGGAGCTTGGACCAAACAGAGGAGTCCTGAGAATAACCAAGGTCTTCCTAGGTGCCTCCACCCCATACTGGGCTCCTAGTTATGTGGGCAGAGGTCAAGCCTATGCTTATCTCCTGTTCCCCCTGAACTGTGCATTTCACGATCTCAAACCCCCTGGTTCTCTTTGGGAGCGAGCCTAAGGAGACAGAGCCGGTACGCTTACAATCCGTGCCATGTAACCGCCTGCTGGATGTTAGATATTGAGGAGGCCACACCTTTGACTCCAAGATACAGGCTGGCACGCTCCTGTCCGGAACATGAGCTTTGAAAATGGGGGCAAAGGCCACGCTTTCCCACTCTTGAAGA
This sequence comes from Pseudorca crassidens, assembly GCF_039906515.1. Taxonomy (NCBI): domain Eukaryota; kingdom Metazoa; phylum Chordata; class Mammalia; order Artiodactyla; family Delphinidae; genus Pseudorca; species Pseudorca crassidens. The sequence continues at coordinate 127,169,498 of NC_090298.1, forward strand.
GCATCTCCTGATAATTCCGCAGCTGCTTAATACCGAATGAGGATAGTTATGGTAACAAGAGGAAAAGAACTGGGAGCAGCTGCTGTAAGATGAGGGGAGGGAGGGCAATGAAAGGAACAAAGAGGTGGCTTTATATATAAACCTTCCTAAAAGTTTGGTCCTTGGAGCTGGACTTGAGATACCTCAATGCCTGTTCCCAAGGGGCTGAGCAGGGAGAGGAGAAGCAGCAGGGTGGGATGTGTACTCCAGCCACTGCAGTCGCGCAGAATGCAGGCCTGCTGTTGCCAGAGCTTTCGATTATTCAAAAGAATCTAGAGATCTGGTTTTGGACCAAAATCTCCCGAGTTTTAAATGTTAGCAACTAACTCAAAGTGTTTTTTTTAAAAAAAACGTATGTGGGGGGAAATGAACAAAGGAAGAAACCCAACTTGGGCAGGCAGAACTCAGCCACGGACACCAGTGTGCAGCATCTTTACGCTCTTTTTTATGTCATCCGTGGGTGGGAGGGAGTAGCAGGGCTTGGCTATGGGGGAATGCCACGCAGGCAGCTCCAGAGATGCTATGACCCCGCTGGCGCCCCTGCTGGTGAGCTCAGGTAGGTGCAGCGGCTGGGGAAGCCTTGGCAGGAGCGAGGCTGGAGAGGAGGGGGAAGGGGTACGTGCGGAGAGAGGAAGGAGGACACAGGAGCACAAGAGAGACAGGGTATGTGAAAAGAAATGCAGGTCACCTGCCTGTGCAAGCCACGGGGGACAGAATAGACCCTGGACGCTCAGATTCCACACCCAGGTGAGCCAGAGAGAAACCATCTCAAGTTTGAGGATAAGATGGGCAGAGGGAGGGGGGAGGCCACAAAACACCAAGGAGGACTTTACATGTGAAGAACCACCAAGGAGGCCCTCACGGGCCACCCTGTTTGGGAAAACAGGGAGAAGGTGCTCACAGCCCCCTGCACCCTGGCAGAGAGCTCGGGGAGGACCCCAAGGTGGACCAACCTGCAGCAGGACCACGAGCATCTTCTGGAAGTGACCAGAGGTGTCCCCAATGACGTCAGCCTCCAGGTCTCGCTCGTAGGCTGCGGGGAAGGAACACAAGCTCTAGTCCCATCCCCAGGACACCCCAGGAAACCAGGATAAAAGTCCCTGCTGCCCCTAAAATGATCAGATATTTGTTACAAATCCCAGTCTCCGTGACAGCCATGGCAAGACCTGGGGTGTATTTTCACAGTTCTCTGTACTGATCCATGATGTGATGAGATGGAATCTGCCCACGTCTCTCTGTCCCTACCTGCGCTGTCCTACCCCAGACACCGTCGTTGCTCACCTGGAGAGTGGCTACGGCCTTCTGACTGTTCTCTCTGCTTCTCCAATCCACAGCAACATGGGTGACTGTCTTAAAGCCCACATTCATCGTGGGCGCCTGTTTCCCACTGGGCTTGGAATAAACACTGTCTCTCTCTCTTGGCCTACACGGCCCTGTGTAATCCGGTCCTGCCCTAGGCTCTAGGCTCGCACTGGATACCAGGCTTATTCTGCTCAAGGGCCTTTGGTCTTGCCATTCCCTCTCCTGGGTCTTCTTCCCCACTCTGTGTACAACTGGATCCTTCTCATTTCCTCCCAAGACAGGCTTCCCTGACCACCTGTCTGAAGCACGTCCTCCCCAGTTAAAGTCGGATGCTTGTTCTCTGTTTGTTTCTTTCATAACACTTCACCACCACAAGTCATCGTCATGTTTGTTTACCTGTTTATTATCTGTATCCCTCACTACCTCGTTAATCTATAAGCTCTCAGGCAGGAACTATACGGATGCCCACCGCCATATCCTGAGAACCTAGCACACTGCCCAGCACGGAGCAGGTACTTATTGGATGGATGGACAGAACAGAGGGAAGGAGAAAAAAAAGGTGAATGGGTAGAGTCTTAGGGTCCCTACTCTTGTGATCAACTTCATTATGCATCTGAAAAACCCTGAATGGCCCCTCCCGCTCTTCTCACCATCTTTGTACGCTGCCACCAGCTGGTGGATCTGCTCGTTGGTCCGCGAAGCCAAGATCTCAATGAGGCACTTCTCATCGGTACCAATGCCCTGGGAGAGGGGAAGGGGCATGTGAGTCAAGGGTTGGGATGGGAGGCCACCAGCCCCGAGATGGGAACCTGGGGTGGTCAGAGCAAGGAAACCCGCAGCACTCAGGGTGCCCCTAACACAGCTCTTAGGCACCACGCTGGAGCTGCTGCCCTGAGACGGGGTTCTAGCGCCACCTCTGCCTGAAGCTTGCTTTGTGACTACTCATTAAAAAACTCTATCTTTCTGCACCTTTCTTTTCTCATCTATAAAATGGAGATGATACTAGTTGCAGATGATACTAGTTGCTCTACTGAACTCACAGGAAGAATGAGAAGGTGATAACCTCTTACATGGCTACGTTTAGTAGTTAGAAACAAATTCATGTTTACTAGCTCATCTGAGGCAAAGATCATAGCACTTTATAAACTGTAAAGTGCTAAGTACACTCGAGGGCATTTGGTCTCCCACCGCTTGGTGGGGAGCGACTTTCTACTTCCAGTAGCCTGGGCTGCCCCTCAGATCCTGAACACACCTCCTCAGCCGCTGCTGCCCTTTCCTCTCCAGCCCACTCTGATCAAACCAAATCCTCTCCAGGCTCTGGGCCCAGCTCGATCCTCTCATCTTCTGTGACGCCCTCTCCAGCCACCCCGAGCCCAGGGCCTGTCCTCATGACCTCCTTTAACATGCCCTTGCCCTCTGGGTGTTGGACACAATCTGTCTCCACTTCCCTGTGTCCTGCTTCCTCGGGACTGTAAGCTGCTGGGGTGGGCGTGTGGGCCAAGGGCCCCATTTCACAGGGTGGGCCTCACACCGACACCTGTCCCACCTCTGTCCATCTGGAAGAGACCGTGGCGCCCCTCTGGGATAGGATTTGGGCAAGCTGCCTCCAAGCAGCGCACACACGCGGGGTGGGTGCACGGCTCACTGAACGCTTGCTGGAGAGGTTGGAATCTCCCATTAACCACGCCCCCAACCCTCACACATGCGCAGACCCACGCTTCATACCGAGATGGCGTCTTTAATTTCTTTGGCATCACTATAGGCAGGTGGCCTCATGAGACCCACAATCAGTCGTTCAAACTTCCCTGTCAGCTCGTACTTCAAGTCTGCAATGAGGTCCTGGTTGCGGGGCAGAGGGAGGAGGAGATAGAAGAGCAGTTATAATGATAAGGATTACATTTAATGAGCACTTACTCTGTACAGGCACTGGACTAAGTAATCTCACTTAATCCTCATTCGTGGAGGTACGTACTATCATCAGCCTTCAGAAATGGGTTTAGAGACATCAGGTAACCTCCCCAGAGGCACGCAGCTAGCAAGTGGCAGGATTCAAGTCCACAGCACTGTGCCTCTTCCCCGCCGTTGTCTGTTTATTTGTTCACTGTGTGTCTCTCCCACGGTCCGTGAGTCCATAGGGTTAACACCCTCAGGTCTTATTCACCTGTGTAGCCCTAACCCCTAACACAGTGCCCAGCGTAAAGCAGGTGCTCTAAATGTTCCCGTGGCTGAATGGCCCCTGCCTGAGAGAAGAAAAAAGGAGGGGACTTCCCTGGTGGCGCAGTGGTTGAGAATCCGCCTGCCAATGCAGGGGACACAAGTTTGATCCCTGGTCCGGGAAGATGCCACCTGCCACGGAGCAACTAAGCGCCACAACTACTGAGCCTGCGCTCTAGAGCCCGTGCGCCACAACTACTGAGCCCACGCGCCCGCAACTACCTAAGCCCTTGCTCGGCAACAAGAAGCCACTGCAATGAGACGCCCACGCACCGCGATGAAGAGTAGCCCATGCACAGCAACAAAGACGCAACACAGCCAAAAGAAAAAAGGAGGGCGGAAGTGCCAGCACAGAGGCTGACCTGGAGTAAAATACTCAGAAAAGGCCCTGAACACACAGGTGAATGAAATCATTCACCACCACCCCCATCCCACCCGCCCTCTGGTTGCCATGGTTACCTTGCCATAGAGGGACTTGTAGTTCTGGCAGATCTCCTGCCTCTGCCTGTTGCTCCGGGAAGTAATCAGCTCCAGTATGGCCTCCTTGTCACTGCCTAGAAGAGGGGAGGCACCCGTCACCCTACCCCAACCTGCCTCCAGGAAGCCCACCAGGGCTGTTCCCTGCAAGTCCTCAGCATCAGCCTTCTGCTCACGTGAGGCAGTGACGTTGGAGGGGGGAATCTATGGGGACCTGACAAGCCACCACTGAGAGAGATCCTAGCACATGGAGTATCTGAGCTCAGAGGGCCCGTGATCTAGCTCATCACACGGATAAGGAAACTGAGGCCCAGAAAGGAGCAACAACTCACCCAAGGTTTCTAATGAGCCTGGCTTAGAAAAACCCAGGTGTCCTAACGCCCAGGACAGGGTTATTTCAGTGATAGGGAAAAGAAAAGAGAATAAGCAGCAAATTCAGGGTAGTGCTTACCCCCAAGAGAAAAGACAGAGTGATGCTATCAGGAGGGCGACCCACCATGGAGGTTTCAACTATAGGAGGAAGTAAGTGCTATTTCTCAAGTTGGGCGGCAGGTCTATGGGTGAAGTTTCTCCTACTCTTTAGATCTTTTTATTCGAATAGTTCATTATAAAATTATAATAATAAAGAGAGGAGACCAAAGAATGACCGAGGACATCTCACCATCCCACCCCACCGCCCACCAAAAGGGCTATCCTTTTGGTATGGGGACACCCTCAAGCCCAGTTGAATCCCGCTTCTCTTCCTGAGGGCCCCACTCCTGGGGGCCGAGCACCCACCGAAGCCCTTCATGGCGTTGTACAGAGTCTCGGCATCCTGGCTGGGGTCAAAGTCGGGGAAGTCGTGAATGGAGCCGCGGTACCTGGCGCCCTGTGGAGAGAAGAGCAGAGGGTGAGGTGCTGGCCCTGAACGGGGTTCCCAGCCCTGGCCACAGGATACAGGTCCCCGCTGTCCCTAAAATGATCAGATATTGGTTACAAATCCCAAAACTCAGCCTCCATAATGGCCACGGCAAGACCCAGGGGTGTATTTTCACAGTTCTCTGAAGAGACCCGGGACGTGGTGAGATGGAATCTGCCCACTTCTCTCTATCCCCACCTGCACTGTCCTACCCCAGACACCGTCGTCGCTCACCTGGAGCGTGGCTGAGCTCCCTGCCTCTTTCTGGCTACAGAAAGCCCGGGCAAGGGTACGGAGGACTCTCCCTGTACCTCCTGCCACCGCCTGCCCCAAGGGTGGTACCATTTCCCCACGGGAGGAGCGCTCGGCCAAGCCCCCGGCTCTGCACCACTTTCCCAGGAGCCGGGAGAGATAAAACCCAGACTGAGTGCAGGGGGTGGGAATGATTCCTGCAAAAGTAACCAGAGCTCCACATATGTCTATGTACAAAGCCCTTTCACCTCCACGAGTGTGATTTTTTTAGTGTCTTGTAGAAGCGCTTCAGATGATCTCTATCATGGAAACAAAGAAACCAAGCCCCACAAAGGGAACACTTGCTGGGGTCACACAGAACCCACATCTCTCTCCAGTTCCTCTTTGCTCTCTAGCTCCAGAAACCTTGCAGCTGCCAGCTTCTGAGGGTGGGGTCCTGGCCCAGGGTGGGGGGCCCAGAGCCACCCTCAGAATCAACACCCAGATGAGGTGCTGCTCTTCTGGGCCCAGTAAACTGAGCCATGAACTGGCATCTGAGGACAAGCTGGCTGGGTCCTTGGGACAAAGGCGGGGAGAGGCAGAGCCAGAGAATCTTAGACATCGAAGCTGAATGCACAATGGGCTGGTTCACAGAGAAGTCAGATATGGGTCAGCCATGGGGCCCCGGAGAGCAGCGAGAGCTGGGATAGCCGTGGATACCAGAGCCCAGGGCACTAAGCACACAGTGCAGTGACAGGGCACTTAGCCTGTGCCAGGTCCGATGTGAGGGGCCGAAGATTCAGGGAGAAAGAAGACCCGAGCCTGACTTTCATGAGCTTCTGACCCAGTGGAGGAGAGAGACTAGAACACAAATTAGCATAGAGCTCGTAATAAATACCCCACGACAGAGGCAAAGCGACTTGGGAAAACAGTGGAGGGCAATTCCAGGTGCATGAGGGAACCAGGACAGGCTTCATGGGAGGGGCAGGGTGGCTCGCATAACTGTGCCTAGAGCAGTAAGAAGTGCACGGCAGCAAATGAGCCTCCGACCACCTCCTGTGTCTCCCGGCACCTGCACTGCAGGACCCGGCCTGGCATTTGAACGCTCTGTTGGTTTATGTCAGCCGTTGCCGGCTCCTCCAAGGTATGCATGCGTGGGTGCAGGGTTGCTATTTAAAGTTCTGGCAGGGAGGATGACCAGAAAGGGAAACGGCCCTCTTCCCGCCACCCGTGAATCCCCTGCAACCTGATCACACCGCTGGGCAGAGAAAGAAAGAGTGACACACGCCAGATACCCAGACCAGAAAAGAGATACTCCCTTTAGAAAGCTCCACGCGTACCTGTCTTGATGTATTCCCAGCAGCTAGCTCAAGGCTTGCCACAACTAGGCACCATTTGTTTCCTAGGTGGATAGGTGTACGGGCAGACACAGGACTGTGAACATACCCTGAGCAATCAAAGAAGACTTCCTGGAGGAGAAGGCTAAGCTGAGCCCTAAAGGATGAGCAACAGCTGGCCCAAGGGGTGGGGGAGGGAAGGAAAAGGCTTCATACAGAGAAACAGCATGGCAAGGGCCTGGAGCCAAGAGCATACAAGAACAGTCAGGAAAGCAAGCCCAGATTCTTCAGGGCTCTTGCGGATGCCCAAAGTTGCCAAGATCGTGGGATTGTAAGTGGGCAGGAGGGAGGGAGGAGGAGAGGGGAAGGATGGAAGCGGAGCCCCCAGGAAGAAGGGAAGAGGTCCCAGCAGTAAGCTGACACCTTCTCTCCTGCTTCTGCTCCCCCCTCTTCCCTCCTCACCCAGTGCAGTGGTTGAGGCAGCATTTGGGGCAGAGGCTGCAGCTGAAAGATGAGGCCATGCCATGCTGGAGGACAGGAAGTCCAACTGTTGACACAAATCCCAATCAAAACGCTCCCTTAGGGCTTCCCTGGTGGCGCAGTGGTTGAGAGTCCGCCTGCCGATGCAGGGGACACGGGTTCGTGCCCCGGTCCGGGAAGATCCCACATGCCGCAAAGCAGCTGGGCCCGTGAGCCATGGCCACTGAGCCTGCGTGTCCGCAACGGGAGAAAACGCTCCCTTAGAGGCGGGCTTGGCCAGCTGCAAGTGGGTCTCTCTCCCATGTGGCTCTTTGCACAACAATAGTAAGTAGCCCGTCAGACTAGTTATCCCAGCACCCTGCAGGATCACAGCCACGGGGAGAGGGCGGCGCAGGGGGGCCCCAGCACTGGACACATTTAGAGACGCAGGGACAGTCCTTCAAATCAGGTTTCCCATCATTGGTCATTCTCACACCAACCTGGTGAATTTACATCTCCAAGGGCCACCTGCACAGCCGTCCCCACTTCTCCACCTCACCCTGAACACCTGCCACTCCTCTGGCACACAGGTTCCTGGCCTCAAGTACCGGCGAGGGGAGGGGAGAGAAGAGGAGAAAGGACTTTCTACCCTGAAATATTCAGCAGGCCCCAGTGCCAGCTGGTGAGCAGCCTGGACCCCAGGCTCCACCCAGGCTGCTGCTAGAGCAGGAGTCCCGAGGCCGCTCGGAAACCTAAGCCACATGAGTCAGAGAGGTGGCTGCCCCACCAGGACTCCACCTGGAGCAGGCCCGACCCAGGTCTCCCACCAACACCTGCCACTCTCGCCCTGTCCCCTCACCTTCACGTCAAACCTAGAACATCCCTGTGAAATGAAGGCCACAGAGCCATGCCTCTGGGCCTTTCTATGACACCACACTATTTCTTTATGACTTTGGGCCTCAGGGTCCCCCCTTCTGGAAGGACAGAGGGAGAACTGACACAGAGATCACAGTAGAAGTAACTGGGGGCGGCCTGGACCAGAGAAAAGAGGGAGTGGCTTGTTCTGTGCCTCTGTGTGTGTGTGTGTGTACACGTGTGTGCACGCATGTGTGTGTTGGGAAGGGGTGCACAGGAGCAGAGTTGGGGTGCTAATAATTGGGAGCATTAGACACAAACTTCAGCTCAGTGGAAGGAAGACCTTTCTCACTCTTCCCTAGCACAGGCAGTACCCGACTAATCCAACTTCGATTATTCGAAAAGTGATACACTTTAAGTAGAAACCGTACTTCGAATTGTACATTTTGATCTTCTCCTGGGCTTGCGATATGCTGTAGGGTCGTCTCTCACGATGCTGGGCAGCAGGGGCAAGCCGCAGCTCCCAGGCAGCCACGCGACCACGAGGGTGGTCATCGAATACACCGACGGCGATTCTGTACCCAACCATTCTGGCTTTCACGTTAAGTACCGTATTCAATACATTACATGAGATATTCAACACTTTAGTATGAAATAGGCTGTGTGTTAGATGACTTAGCCCAACAGTAGGCTCCTGTAAGAGTTCTGAGCACAGTTAAGGTAGATGAAGCTAAGCTCTGACGGTCAGTGGGGTCGGTGGATTAAATGCATTTTCAACGCATGATGTTTTCAACTAACCATGGGTTTACTGGGAGGTAACCCCACTGCAGGTCAAGGAAGACCTGTATTGTCTTCAGCCACCTTCTTCTTTCCCCCGACCCTTGCACTCCAAGCATCCAAATTGCTTTTACTGACCTGCACACATGTTCTCTCCCCTCTGCCCCTCTGTTCCAGCATCCCCTCTACCTAAAGCACTCTCAGCTCCCTTGCTCTTCCTCAAGTAGCTCTCTCCGGGCAACTTTTCCTACTTCCTCAACCTGCGTGCCCCCAGAGCTCCTTTACTGCTCCCACTAGAGCATTAGCACTGTGCATGGGGGCTCCAACGCATCCCATAGGATAAGGGACGCCCTAAGGCTCTGCCATCCTAGGACTCTTGCTTGTAGGATGTCTGTGGCTGCTGGTCCGTGGCGACAAGAAAGCACAGGTCAGCTAGGCAGACAGCAGGGTCTGGGAGCACTGGTGCAGGAGTCCAAAGATATGTGCCCTAGGTCCTGGCCACCCTGGTCTCCCAGGACCTGATCTGTCCACTTGGGTCATCCAGAACCCTGCAATTCGAATGCCTCTCAGGAAGTAACTCTGGGATGATTACTCATGGGAAATGGGTAGCAACAACAACTACGCCTTGGATCTTTGTCTATAACCACTAGCACTCTCTCCTGGTCAGAGAGGCCACTTGTGCAAAGTGTGCTCCTCAGAGGCCGACAGGGAGGCCACGGCTAAGTCTTTTTTGAGTACTGATCCTACATCATATAACACACTGTGCTCTTCAAAAATTGTGAATAGACTTCCTTAAGGCCCTTGTTCATTGGGTGGCAAGTCATGAAGATGGGGACAAAGTTTAGCTATCACTGAGCTCAATCACCTCCTAATGGAAACTGGGGCCACAGAGAAGGTAAAGAACTCACCCAAGATCACACAGCTCCTGTATTATGTCTGTGGCCAATAGCTCTACGATTGACATGAGGGACCAAAGGGGCCAAGTCAGGGGTCCCTTTGTTTTATTCTCCCTTTTCAACCCCACTGTTGCAGTGACCACGTCTTTTTCTCTAAGGCCAGCCAACAGGGCAAACCCTGGCCCAGAGCAACACCTAGCTCTGACCAAGGACGGAACCTAATCCTGGCCACACACAGGAGTAAAAGCTTTGATACACCTCAAATTCCACAGCCCAGCAAAGCGCTCAGACAGCATGAAAGACTGGTGTCTCCCAAGCCAGGGAAACTTAATCCCAAATGCATGTGACAGAGAGGACCCAAATCCACCTCCAGAGCAGAGAGGACCCTCTCTAATGCTTTTGCCTATCCAGTATCCATCTCCCTTCCTGGGGGAACCACTCTTGGGCCAGGCAGTTCAGGTGGGACCAGCTCTACCACCTGGATCCAAGTTACCCAGGCCCAGCCAATGAAAACCAAACCCAAGACTTTCCCTGGAATCGTTTGGTATAAATTATGTTGTATCCTGCACGCTGCCCAGGAAGCAGAATGGAAGCCTAGAGCTGCTGCTGATGGCTAGTATGAATAATTAAGGAAGAATGTGTCCAAGAATGAAGCCACCCAGAGGAGGCCCAGTTCACGGAGGCAGGATCATGACAATATCACATGGGCCCCTGGATCCAGCCAGACCTGAAGCCCTGGGCTTCTCAGTCATGTGAGCCAATACACCTCCTTTCTGCTTAGGATGTTGTGTGTTGTCATCGGTCACTTGCATCTGAAAGAGCTGTGACTTATATAATAGGAGCAAGCAAAGCCTGAGAACCTCTCCAGCTCTTTTGTAACTGAAGGTACCAGGGATCTGTGCTGCAGGCACAGTGAGAAGCCCAGGCCCAGGGGAAGGACTATAGGAGGGGAAAGCCTCCTTACCTGTGCTAGCTTGGCCATGGTCTCGAGTTCTGCAGCAGACAACACTGTGGAGAAAAAAGAATTGCCATGAGATTCCTCTGCACTCTGATTCCCTCCATTCTTTCCCCTAAATTTCCTCAGCCTCATTCCCTTCAAGGGAGAGTGTGCTCCCGCAGCTGTTTTCCAGCTGCCTCCAGCCCTTCAGGTTAAATCACACCCAAAGACCCAGCTCAGGGCCAGGTGCAGTTTTTGGAGGATAATGGATGGACTAGCCAGTGTCCAGATGCTCACAGCAGGATGGGAAAGACTCTTGGAACCAGGAGAACTTGAAAGAGGGAAAGGGCACGACCACTAACCAGCACGACGCCTCCAGGCCACGCAGGGCACTTTCCCAGATGCTGTCTCACTTAATCCTCAAAGCAATCCTTCCTGGAGTCAAATTCCCCTTTTTTATAGAGGAGGAAACTGAGGATGGGGGTTCAGGGAGGTTAAATAATTTGCCCAAGATCATACATCTTAAAACTGAATTCACTATATATGAAATAAACAAGGACCTACTGCATAGCACAGGGAATTATATTCAATATCTTGTGATAACATAAAATGGAAAAGAATCTGAAAAAGCTGAATCACTCTGCTGTACACCTGAAACTAACACAACATTGTAAATCAACTATACTTAAATTAAAAAGAGACCCTGGGGCTTCCCTGGTGGCGCAGTGGTTGAGAGTCCGCCTGCCGATGCAGGGGACACGGGTTCATGCCCCGGTCCGGGAAGATCCCACATGCCGTGGAGCGGCTGGGCCCGTGAGCCATGGCTGCTGAGCCTGCGCGTCCGGAGCCTGTGCTCCGCAACGGGAGAGGCCACAACAGTGAGAGGCCTGCGTACCGCCAAAAAAAAAAAAAAGACCCTGAATTCAACAAAGTCTAGATCCCAGGGTCCATGCCATCTGCACCATGCATGCTCTCTTTCCAAGTCACCAAGAACAGTTCCAGAATTTGGGGCTTAACAGTCTGTAGATGGGCACCCTCAAGGGGCTCTGGGTCACCTGTTGCAAATATCTGACGGGCTATGGTTTCTTTAGCATCTACTCCTATAAGGCACTGCTCTGGGCACTGAGGATATACCAGTAAATAAAAGAGACTTTCTAAAACATGTGCTTTGCTGGAGCTTCCTCTATAATGGGGAAGGATAACAAACATGATAAAAACTAAGGAGAAAAGATGAAGCTTGGTTGGGAGAGAGTGACAAGGGGTGTGATCTCAGGTGGAGTGGCCAGAGGCCTCATGAACTACATGGCTACCTGAAGGCAGTGAGGTCAGTGTGGCTGATACAGCGGCAGGGAGTGGGGTGGGGACACTGGTAAGACGTGGCATCAAGGGACCAGTGCCTAAGGCCACTGTAAAGACTTGGGTTTTTCTCTGATGGGACAGATCATGGGTGAGGGTGGGCAACTGAACAAACAGGACACACGACCTCACTGAAAGGGGTGTCAGGACACAGGGTCTGCAGTGAAGGAATAAGAAACAAAGATATCTTATCTAAAAAGAAAGGTAAAAAGGGACATTGCTGCTTTGGAAAGGGGTTAGAGAAGGGGGAGCGGGGGAGCTACTGAGCACTCTCTGCAGGAGGGCAGAGATGGAAGAGCCACAATCTTCTTGGGATGTGAGGAGAAAGAAGGACCAGTGCTGTCCAGTGTAGTCAGGACTGCACGGTTTGATCTTTTTAAACCATGTCTACGTATTACATTTTTAAAGTAAAAATAACAAACTCTATCAGACTTATATCCAGTAAGAGCTACAAGGAACTGAACCAGAACAGAGGGTAGAAACAAAGGAGATGCGTAACCTCAGTGTTTTCCAGTTCTTCACATACCATCACCCCTACGCCACCCCACCCCGCCAAAAAAAAAAAAAAAAAAAACAAGAACAACACTGAGGGGAAATCAGCCCCTGATCTCAGCCCATAATCCTGCTCTCTCACTCTGGGGCCACAGGAGACATGTGACACAGCAGGGAGAACACAGGTTTGGAGTCAGACAGACAGACCTGGATTCAAGTCTGTTTTGTCCCTTACCAGCTATGTGACCTTGGGCACGTTGCTCATCTCTGAATTCAAGCTTATCTTAAGTACAGAACTGGGGCTTTCCCCTTTCTGCCTTGGAGAGTTGGAGGATGAGACCCAACTTATGTCAAGGCCAGGCCAGAGACGTAAATGGTGGCATTCAGTGTGCTAGGGGGACATTCTGAGGACAGGGCTTTGTCATGTTTACCCATGTGTCCCCACTGCCTGAATACAAGTCCCCCAAACTACAGTCAGCAGACAGATGTGAGATGATGGGCTTGGGGGTGAAGAGCAGAGGGCAGTGATCTGCCTGTAACCGCAGCGAGCTGACAGCAGAGCTTGAGGAAACCCTGCTGTTTCCCTGACAACCAGGGGCCCTTTGGTACAAACTTGAGCTCTCCTTAGGAAATAGAAACTCCCCTGAGGGGGAGCAGGAACCCACATCTACCCTAGGGTCTGGCCAGGAGCCAGCTCTGGGTTTCCCCAGGTCTGGGGGATGGTATGGGCAAAATACATGTGACACAGCAGGGAGAACATAGGTTTGGAGGGAGCTCCAGGGCCGGCAGAGAAAAAGGGACTGCATGAGGCCCAGGAAGTCAGCTGAGGCCCGTCACCTGCACCTCCAGCCTCGAAGCATTTTCCTTTGGCCTTGTTGCTGGAAACTTCAGCTGCTGGCGGCAGCCCAGGCCCAGCTGGACGGCTCAGAGGAGGAGCCTCCAAGTCTTTGGGAAAATACTCTCAGCTCTGAGAGCAGTTTATATGTGCCTCTTGTGAGTGCACGTCTTGTGTATACATGGAAAGCAAACTTCCAGAACTAGATGTTCTGATTGCAGTTCAGGGGGGCCAGGCTCCCACAGCCCCTCCTCTGAGGTTTCAGGGAAGCTCTGGAGCTAATCACAGAGGCGCCATCTACCCTGGCTTTACAAGGGGCTCTGATCCCTCCCAGGGCGACCCAGACCACACTTCCCAGGTTGCCTGAATAAATGTTTTATATCCAATGTTTCAGAACCCCAGAGGGCCCTTAACAATTACTTCCAAGCCCCTCACTTTCTAGATGAAGTAAAGGCATCTCAGGGAGGATAAGTGACTTGCCAGGCCCAGACAATGGCTCACATCCCTGCATCCCACCCCCGGGTAATAACACGCTGGGACGTTAGGAAGAGGCCGAAGGAAAAGACCCAGGTTCTGGTTCCCAGCCTGCCCCTCTGTAACCACAGACAAGCCAGGTTGTCTCTCTAGACCTCAGTTTCTTCATCTGCAGAATGTGGATAATATCACTCCCTCCTTGGGAAAAGCCAGAGTGGATGTGAGAGGCTTTTGTAGGTATCAACCAGGGATTTTCACAGCAAAATCTCAGAATAACAGTCCTAGGAGAGTTCTCCCCCAAGGCCACAGGACTCCTCTCTATCCCCACCCCACCCCCAATAGGCAAGTTTCACCATCTTGGTTGAAATAGCTTCTCAAGACTGGCAGGTATGGCCACTATACACCAGTGCCTCTCTCCTCTCAGGAACCCTAAATCTCTTTGGACCTGGATTTCCATGAAGGCTCATAATGGAAGATCTTTCCAGAAACCCATTCAACGATAGAGCTGATGGTGGCCTTGTGCTGCTGTGGCCACCTCCTGCCTCAGTCCTTTAGGCTGCAAGCAATCAGGACTCGCTCCAGAAGGAACACCCTGGGGTAGAGAATACCAGGGCTGGCTCAACCACCACTGCCTAACTATAGCATTGGGGAAACCGAGAGCCAGACAGAAGGTCTTGTCCAAGTCCTGCAGAAGGACTGAGTCACAGCTCTGCTCCCCACCAATTAGTAATTTTGTAAGTTACCTAAATATGAATCTCAGTTTCCACATCTACAAGATGCATATGAAGTCCCAAACATTTACAAAGGAGGCAGGGTGGCATTGTAATAAAGAATGTGGGCTTTGTAGTCATGGCCTGAGTTCAAATCCTGACTGCTCATGACCTTGGGGGAGTTACATCATTTCTCTCTGACTCGGTTTCTTCATCTCAGAAATGATAATCTCATAAGGTTTTTGTGAAAATTCAATGAAGTAAGGCAGGTAAAATACTTAGCATGGTCAGGTTCAGAGTAGATGTTTAATAAGTGGTAGCTTCTGTTATCACAATCACCGTTATTAGAGCAGTTGTCTCCAAAGTGGGGTACTGGGCACAGTGATCCATTGGGGTGCAGAATGAGAATATTACAACTTTCTAAATTGATCTTGCCCTTTCATGTTCCATTGTTGATGTTCGCTATACATACATAAAGTTAAAGATGCGTATTAGGGCTGATAAAAGTACACAATCAAGAGTTTGGACTTGGGACTTCCCTGGTGGTACAGGGGTTAAGACTCCGCACTCCCAATGCAGGGGGCCCGGGTTCGATCCCTGGTCAGGGAACTAGATCCCACATGCATGCCGCAACTAAGAGTTCACATGATGCAACTAAGGAGCCCGCCTGCCACAACCAAAAAAAAAAAAAAGTTTGGACTCGATGGAATGAAGCAGAGGAAGGAGAAGAAAGAGGGGAGAAGAAACACCGGCATAAGAAAAAGCATTTCTGTTCTCAAGACGTAGCCTGTGGGCTTTGGTGGAACAGAGCGTACTTCTGAGAGGAGAGAGGAGATGTTGAGTATTAGGGGGTGAGATCAGGTGTGGAGGGTAAGGGCAAATTGAGAAAAATTTTATAACCTGGAAGATCACGCAAAAAACAATCACCCAGACCCCTGCGCCCCAGGAGTGCCGGAGGGACTCTGCCCACTCATCTCCAACGGCCCCCCTTCGATGCAGGCCCTCTGAGCTCCGCACTCATGGCCGCTGACACCCGTCCTGATTTGTCTGCCTTCGCCTTCCACCTCTTCACCCACTACCACACCCTCTCCCCCTAAACCAGGAATCTCTTCCACTGGCATTTTCTAACCAGCCTTCTAGCAACAAAACCAGTGCTTTTTCAATTCTGGCTTTATTAATACCACCTGGGGAGTTTTTCGAACTTACCAACACATAAGGCCACCCCCAGAGATTCAACAGGCCAGGGATGAAGCCTGGGCTTTGGTAATTTTTGAAAACTTTCCTAGGTGATTCTGCTAACTTTTCTAGGAAGCCAGGAGGGATTTCTCCCACCTCTGAACCACAGTGTGACTGTAAAACCATCTACTCGTGAGTGGCTTGGGTCAACCGTTGTGGATTTATCATTCCTCAATGAGATGGAGGCTGCTTGTCTCCAAGGTATTGTGAGAAGAAAAAAAAATCTGTAAAAATGCACGATAATTCTTAGAGACATGCTCATTCTGTCCCATCTGATAAAGGTTCAGTGGACTTCCCTTCCCTTCCCCCACCTCTGGTGGAAAAACAAGTTTGCCTCCATTTGTACATTCCTTTCAATATAAAGGCATCTGCTGATTCTCTTCTGAGCTGGTTCTAACATCTGCCTGGTCCAGTCACTGATTATTGAGTAGAATAAAATCTTTCGCACATGATCATTTTTATATCTGAGGCATGATTTTACCTTTTCTTTAAAATTACTGTATATGCTTCCTTAATGTACCCTTACTACTAAGTGTGGTTCATAAGCATTGTTGAGTGAAAGGTACTGAGTGGTTTTCAGGCTTTCTTTAGTGACTCCCTTGAAAAATCATAGAATAAAAAGGAATCACCTTGCCTACTGGTTTTCAGACTCATTAAACAGCCAGGAGAGGAAATAACTTGAGGGGTTAAGTAACTTGCCCAGCTCATAAAGAAAGCTAGTGATTAAGCAGAGGCTCACTTTTCAAAACCTATTTATTGAGGGCCTCCTGCATGCCCATTGGCAGGAGGTGGGGGTAGAACAGACAATGAGACAGACGAATCTCCCACCCCACGAAGCTGACAAATTTTTGTGCAGTGATCTGCAAATTTTTTTGATCCTATACACCGCCAGTAACTAAGGAAAAAAAAAGATCATGATAAACAAACATATACATTTTTAAGCATAAGATTAAAAGCATATATAATAAGAAGTCTAAGTTTCTTCCAGCATCCCAGAAAATCATCTTAGTGCCTCCCAGGTTGTATGTACCCCCCTTTGGAGGCCCCTGGCCTACAAAATCTAGATCCTTCCCTTTCCCCTTTCCTGATGGCTCCTCCCCCAGTCTGCAGGGAGACACCAAAGACCAGCCCCTCCGCCCTCCAGGACCTGCCTTTAATGAAGCCAGAGTAAATGCCATTCCTGGCCCTGTGCCCGGGCACACCCCCCAGCTCACAGCACTAGGGTTTCTTAGAGAGCAGAGTCTTTCCCTCTCCTGACCCAGAATCATTGATCCTCAGGCAGGATAAGGCCCCAGGATATGGTCCAGGGGCCCCAGGTTTGGAGTTGGACTGGCCTGGGTTGGAATGCTCAGGTCACTTTTGTGAGAGATAGCAAAGCACAGTGTCTCCCAGTACAGAGGCAGGAGCCAGACTGCCTGAGATCAGAGCCTGACCTGTTATTTAGGAGCTGTGTGGCCTTGGGCACACACTTAACCTCAAATGTAAAATGGGGGATAAAAATTATGCTCACCTCAGAAGAGTTGTGGTGAGCGTGAAAAGAATTAAGACATATCTAGTGCTCAGAAGACGCCCTGGCACACAGGACGCCCTAGGTAAGTGTTAATATTCTTTCTATCCTAAACTTTTGAGGGCTGAGTTTCCACATCTGCAAAACGGGCGTGGTGACAGCATCTAACATAGGGTTCAGCCAAGGCCTGGTGAGTTAGAAGCGCTCAATAAATAATAAAAATGACTGTTTTACTATTATTTACGAGGACACCCATTTTGCAGATGAGGAACCTGAGGCTCGGACCACCTGCTTTCTCAAGCACTACACCCTTCTGGGGCACCACACCCCAGAGCACTCGATTCTCTGGGCAGGGCACTCTACAGTTTACAAGGCACTTTTTCACATCTCCCATCTTATAATCTCATGAGGGGGCTATCAACCTCATCCTCATTTTACAGGCGGGGGATCTGAGGCTCCGAGAACCCAAGGACAGGCACTCCTCCTTAGCTAGTCTGGGGGTGGGGTGAGTGGGGAGGGTTCTCAAGCCCAGGAGGAAGGGGAATATGGCTGGATTCCAAACCAAGAAGTTTAAAAGGATGAATAAAGGCATCCTCACCCAAGACTTCCTCTCCTCTTTTGAGAGGGAGGTAGACAGACATGCTTGCTCGAAAATCAGGGTAGAGACCACATCCTGTGCTTTGTCCCCACCCAGGAAGCATCTTAGAGGGGTTGGGTGGGGTGAGGCTGGTGACACTACTGGACCTCCCTGGAAAATTCTAGAATGGCCATGAAGAAAAGCCAGGCAACTCCAACCCATTTTACCAGCTGGGTGCCCTGGGCACAGCTCTTGTCCCTCTAGAGAGGCAGGCACTAAGGCTCAGAGGGGTAGGCGTGTCCCCAGGGCTCCAGGTGGCTAGTGGCAGGGCAGAGGCTGGGACTGGGTGTGGCTGGAGCCTGGTGGCCCAGGGCTCCCTCTGGGTGCTGCAGTGCAGATGGTCCAGACGCTGGCGGCTACCCAACACTGCAGAGCTCCCCGACCCTGTCCCAGGAACAAGCCCCAAGAGGCCAGGTCCCCGACTTCCCAGGGACAGCCCCCTCCTCTGCACATTCACATCCACAGTCTGCCCCAGCAACAGCTGTGACCCTTACCCAGAAACCACAAATATTTTCTGTATCCCAGCAGCCCGCGCCTCGGGAACAAGGAGTGGAAGGCAAAGAAAGATGTCTGAGTGAAAGTCACAGCTGCATAGGGGGATACAGGCCTCTGCCCCACCCTACTCCCACCATCCTAAATCTTAGAACAGTTGAATTCTAGAACACCAGCGCTGCAAGGGGCAGCCAGTTCAGCAGACTTCGCCACAGAATGGTAACTGAAGCACAGAGAAGGAAGGGGCTTGCCCAAGGACCCCTGGCTCCTGGAACTGTGACCCAGCTTTCCACCGGCCCCTAGGCCAGTGCCCTCTGCCATGGCACAGGGCCTGCCAGCCAGAGGGGCAGGGTCCATGGCAGCTGAAGCTGCGCAGTCATTCACCTCCAAAGGGAGGGCTAAGCAGGTCACGATATCCCATTTGGGTCAGTGGGGCGGGCAATTTAAGGTGTGCTTTGGGTAGAGGGGAGAAGGGGAAGTGAGGGAAAAGGGCAGACCAGGGAAACCAGAGTTATTTTACAAACCCAGAAGCCATATGTCCAAATTTGGAATTGTCGGGGAAGACCCATCAGAGTTTAGAGAAAAGGAGGGGGAGGGAGGAAGCAAAGGGTGGATCCTCCCAAAGGACCCCCACCCCCACCCCGTCCCCTTGCACGGCCTAGCTGGGTAGGCCAGGCTTCCCAGGCCTGTAGTCAAGACTTCCAAACCTGTAATCATTCCTTGCAGCTGACAGATAAATCAATTTTCACAGCCATTGTTTCCTCTGAGAGGCTGGGTTTATCAGCTCTGGACTTGGGGAAGGAAACTGAGGCTCAGACAGGGAAAGCTACGGATTCAAGGTCACACTGCACGTTGTTGGTGGAGCTGGGATTCCGACTCAAGGTATTTCACGCCCACGCTCGCATCTGCGGAGTCATCTGAAGCCCCCAAGCTTTGGAAAGGCCGAAACTGGGCTGAGGGGGCGCAGGAAGAAGGGTGGGGCCTCTGGCCCAACACAAGGCCCCTGGAGCCCAGTTGGAGTCTCCTTTAGAGGCGAGGAGTGGCCCCAAGAGGGCGGGAGGGTCCACTGGGGCCCTGAGGTGTGGACAGCCGGTCCCCCATCAGCCTGCACACAAAGAGCCCTGCCCCAACGACCACCATTTCAGGTGCAGCGCAGGGTCCGACTCTTCTTGCCCTCAGTCTTCGGCTTCCGCTACACCCTTACCTGCGGGTCCGTCCCCTGTCCAGCTGTCTCCAACCCCGGGCCTTCAGAGTCGCTTTAGTCCCGCAAAGCACGGCCAGCAGCTTGCGTGGCCCCGGCCCAGGTGCCCCCCCGCCCCTCCACCACACCCTCTGCAGAGCCGGCCCTCCCCTCGCCTCGCCTCCCCTCGCCTCCCTTCCCTTCCCCTCCTTTCTCTTCCCTTCCCTCCCGCCCGCCGTCCGCCTCCGCTTCCCCGCCTGCGGCAGTGGATTTGCTCCACTATGCTGCGCAGACGCGCCCTGCCCGCGACCCACTCGGGTTCCCGCGCCCTCGGGTTCCCGGTCCCCGCGGCCCCCACCTCCCGCGCCCCTCCCCGGAGCCGGCGGCAGGCGTGGGTCAGCGATGACTGGGCATTTATGGCTCGCCCCCCGCATCCCTGAAGCCCGCCGGAAGGGGTGGGGGTCCACTGGAGCGATCCCGTCTCCTACCTCAACCTTCTCACCGCGCGGCGGAAGCCTCCTGTAGCGGACGGACAGACGAGCAGGCGGACGCGGAGCTCGCTGGGTCAGAGCCCGTTAGCAGCAGCAGCCGCAGCGCAGGGGCGGGCCGGGAGAACAGTCCTCGGCTCCCGGGCCGGACACGTGGCGCGCGGGGCCCAATCGGGCTCGTCCCGCCTCCCCCCCTCCCCGCCGACCCCACCCCCCCACCCCCCAGCCCCCGCCAAGTTCATTCGCTCCTGGAATCTTAGAATGTCACCAGCCGGGAGGGGCCTCGCCAGGAAAAACTCCGTCTCTGCTCAGACCCCAGACCTGCGACCTGAAGAGGGGAGGAGGATTTGGCCAAGGTCACTCGGCCGTTCAGGGCTGGAAGTCAAAGCTCCCGACTCCAGTTCTGGACACTGTCCCCAAATTCCTACTGCTCACCAAAGATTTGTTGAGAAACAGAACCTTGAGGCTTGATAAAATTAAAGCCAAGCACTTAATCTGCCTGATCAGATTCTGTCCCTCCACAGCCCCTTCAGGTCTGTGACATTACTTAGCCACTTTCCAGAGGAGAGCCCAGAGAAGCCCAGTTTTTAAACGGTCACACAGCTAGTAAGTTGTGGAGCCGGATTCAAACCTGTGCCAGGTGACTCCAGAGGGGCGCTTGCTCTAGCTTGGCTCAGGAGAGTGCATAGTCCAGAAGAAAGGGAGACAGACCACCAGTCATAATCCGGGGCTGTGGGGAAAACCATAGAATAATAAAAAAGTGATAAACTCTTTGGGAATCCAGAGGAAACTGAGAATGACTGTCCCCCAGGGGATTTGTAAAGACTTCCTGGAGGAGGTGATGCTGCAGTGAAATCAGTAGTACTTCCCACCCACCCACCCCTTAGAAATTCTGCATTGATGGAAAGATGGCAACCCTGGGCTGCTGAGTCTTCATAGGCAAGACTCTTAGATGCTCTGATTTTCAGTTAGCTCAAGCAAAAGATAGGGATAATCAATGCTCTTTCCAAAGGCTGTCTTCAACCTCTCACTAATTAGAGAACTCTAAGCCTTTTTAGCAAGGGGACCTAGTATGTTCTTTCATCTATACATCCCCCCAACATTTATTGATTACCTGCTGCATGCTGGGCACTGAGCTGGGAGACTAAAGTGAGCAAATGGGAAATGCTGCCTAGACCTGCCCGCATGGAGCTTCCACTCTTATGGAAGACAGATGGTTAGGTCTTTGTTACAATACGGTTTAGGCAGTTGTAATCTGGAAACTATAAAGTGCTATGATGGCCACAGCAGATGGATCCCACATAACCTAGACCTTTGAATGAGAGTAGTGTTGTGACCAAAAGATGAATGCAATCTAGTAGGAGACTAAGAAGAAATTAAAATAGATAAATAAATAAATAAAGTAAGTAATTACCTTAAGATGAGATCTGCTGTTAGTATTCAACAGAAGTGTTACCGATCGCAAGTTCATGTGTCCGAAGTAGAGTGACACCAAACACACTGAAACATCAGAGTTGGAGCAGAGAAAGGTTTATTGCAGGGCCAAGCAAGGAAAATGGGTGGCTCATGCTCAAAATCCCCAAACTCCCCAATTGTTTGGGGGGGGAAATTTTTAATAGGCAAAATTTGGGGTGAGGGCTGCAAGGTGTGTGACTTTCTTCTGATTGGCTGGTGGCGAGGTAACAGGGTGGTTCCAGGAATCTTGTGCTCAGGCTGAAGTTAACATCCTCCTCCTGGGTGGGGGCCTTAGTTCCTGCAGAAGAACTCAAAGATATTGTTATGAGGGACTTCCCTGGTGGCGCAGAGGTTAAGAATCCGCCTGCCAATGCAGAGGACACGGGTTTGAGCCCTGGTCCGGGAGGATCCCACATGCCGCAGAGCAGCTAAGCCTGTGCGCCACAAGTACTGAGCCTGCACTCTAGAGCCCGTGAGCCACAACTACAGAGCCCGCGAGCCACAACTACTGAGCCCGCATGCATAGAGCTGGTGCTCCACAACAAGAAAAGCCACCGCAATGAGAAGCCTGCACACTGCAACAAAGAGTAGCCCCCGCTTCTGCAACTAGAGAAAGCCCGCGTGCAGCGATGAAGACCCAACGCAGCCAAAAATAAATAAATAAATTTATTTTTAAAAAAAGAAAAGATATTGTTATGTATATTCCTTCAGGAAGAACCAGGACCCTGACCCAAGGCTGCACTGTTTCTTCACTGCTCCTCCCTTGTTTCTGCATTCCCTCCCTTCCCTGATTAGCAACTGTTTGAACCTGCTTCTAAATAAAGCCTATTTTCTACAAACAAGAAATGGGGACACAGAAAGGATTTGTACCTGGGAGCCCCACAGGGTCCTGCTTGGCTTCAGAAGCAACACCTTCTGAGATAGGATATGAGGAGGCTGGCCCCAGCAAGGATAGAGGTGAGGTTTCCTCAAGCATCGTAATCGTATGTGCTATTTATTGAGCATTTTGTATGAGCCAGGCACTGTTGTAAGTGCTTTACTTGCAATGTCACATTGAATCCTCACAATTCATTAGTAAATATTTATTCAGCACCTACTGCATGCCAGGCACTATTTTAGGAGTTTTATTAGTAAACAAAATGAAGATCTCTGCCCTCATGGAATCTGCATTCCAGCAGAGGGAAGATAGACACACAATAAGTAAACATGACAATATGTTAGGAGGTGACAAGTGGTGTGGACAGTAAGAAGAAGAAGCAGATGAAGTGTCCCAGGATGATATGGGAAGTTGCAGTATTATGTAGGGTGTTCAGCAGAGGCCTCAATGAGAGGGTGAGATTCGAACAAAGACATGCAGGAGGTGAGGAAGGTAGCAGAGCTGATGGGAGATCTGTGGGAAGAGTGTTTTAGGCAGAGGAAACAGCTGCAACAAATGCTCCAGGGCAGGAGCAAGCCTGGAATATTGAAGGAACAGCAAGGAGGCCAGTGTGGCTGGAGTGAAGTGAGCCAGAGGGAGAGTAAGGGGGCAGGAAGGTAGTGAGGGGACAGGGATGGGCAGGGGGATGAGAAGACGTAGCTCTTAGGTGTAAAGGCAGGAACAGAGAGACATCCCAGCTATAGAAGAGACAGAGAAATTTGCCCTTCATTTGCCTTTTGTTCCATTTGGTCCCTCAGTGGATTGGATGATACCTACCCCGTTGGTGAGGGCAAGCCTCTGTACTCAGTCTACTGAATCAAATGCTAATCCTCACAGATACACTCAGAAATAATGTTTTACCTAGCTCTCTGGGCAGAGCAATGTGAAAGGAAAATCCAAATGGACTTGGTATTGTTAAGAGAGCTCTCTAAATATGGAGCCTGGAGGCCGTTGAGGAAGTGTGACTTACGCTTGTCTCAGCCTATTTGGAATCCGATCTTTTGACGTATTGTTCTCCAGAATATCTATTGTCATCCAGAGCCTGGTATTCAAAGTATTCATCAGACCCTTACCCTGAAACAACTCATAATAGCCATCCCTTAAGGACAAATATTTACTTTCTTATGTCAGAGTCCAGCCTCATGGCTGTTTTTTTTTTTTTAAATACAAGTACAATTTTCCCTTACTTTTTTTTTTTTTTTTTTGGCCGTGCCATGCGGCTTGCAGGATCTTAGTTCTCTGACCAGGGATTGAACCCACGCCCTTGGCAGTGAAAACGTGGAGTCCTAACCACTGGACTGCCAGGGAATTCCCAGCCTCACCGCTTTTGCCTTTATAAGCCCTGATTCTTTCTCTTCCTTGGAGCACTCTTTCAGTTCTACTGGAATCTGTGTCTCCCAAATTGCAGTTCTGAAGACCAAATAAACTCTCTTCTTATCTGCAGCCTTCTGCATGTCTTTGGTTGACCTGGTGTCAGACAAATGGGATACAGAGTGACCTGCCTTCTCCCGAACTCCAGCATCACTATGATGGGAATAAGGTACCTCTAAGAGTCCTTTGTGCTCTGTTGTTTCTTAGGAGGTCCTGGCTCATAGTGGTAAGTTTTGTACCTGAACCTCCCACCTTGGCAGAAGTTCTACTCTATTTGGGTATCCTCTGTGCTGGCCTCTGTTTTCAGGACTTTGTTTCCCACGTTGGTCTGGTGACTAATCACTCTTAGAAAAATGGAAAATTCACTCTCTAAGGGTAAGGCTGTAGAGCAGCCCCTTTCTGGAACTCCTGTTGGATTTATGTGTAAAAACTATGTATCCTAGTCCTGAAAGTATTGATCTTACTGGACTATGATTACCTGGGATGATTTACAATTAAATTGGCCAAACTGGGTCTCACTTGAAATTTCTAAATTAGTTTATCTGCACAGTTAATTAGAAAAAGGATGTAACACAACAAATAATGGGAAGCCTATTTCAATTGGTATTGGAAGCCTCGAAACATCATAATGAACCCACTGTTGCTTCCCTCAGAGAAACTCCTAATTATGTCAAAGGATTTCCACATTGGAAACATCCTCTGAGGCTGCTGAGCGCTCTCTCTCCAGCTTCCTCTGTTCCTCCCTGTTCCTCTGAATATCTACCACGATGCTCTCCTCCCTGCTAGCCATCTCACTCTGAACTTCCTTTTTTTTTTTTTTAACACTGAGATTTATCCCCTGCAGAAGGCTAGCCATACTGACTTTTCTGTAATGACAGCCCCCTCTTTTTTTTTTTTGCGGTACCAGGGAAGCCCTCTGACAGCCTCTTTTAAAACCAGATATAATGCTTTTAGATGGGTGGATCAACCTACAATGTCATTTAAGTTACATCTTACAAATCTTTGCACAACTGTAAATGCAGCTGTAGAGACAGTTCAGATTCTACCCATTCTACCCATTCTTTTTCATGGATCCACTTTTAACTCAAAAGGCTTGTAACCTCTCTGAGAACTCTTACCTAGGCCATCTCCAATTTCCAAGACAGGAGGGAAAAAAAAAAAAAGGAAAAGAGGCCTTTTTAAACACAAACTGCTTAAAGGACACTCTTGCCCAAATAGCCTCCTTAAAACTGCTTGTCAAGGGCACATACAGATCTTAAAAATCTTCTCTACAAATAGTGAAAGACTTTAGTCATCTGAGTGAGTAGGCAATTTATTCCAACTGTTATTTATAAGCTAGTGAGGTGTTGTGGGGTTTTTTTGGTTTTTTTTTTGTGGTACGCGGGCCTCTCACTGTTGTGGCCTCTCCCGTTGCGGAGCACAGGCTCCGGACGCGCAGGCTCAGCGGCCGCCATTGGCTCACGGGCCCAGCCGCTCCGCAGCATGTGGAATCTTCCCGGAATGGGGCACGAACCCATGTCCCCTGCATTAGCAGGCGGACTCTCAACCACTGCGCCACCAGGGAAGCCCTAAGCTAGTGAGTTTTTTTGTTTTTTTATTGAAGTATAATTGATTTACAGTGTTGTGTTAGTTTCAGTTGCACAGCAAAGTGATTCAGTTATATATTCTTTTTCAGATTCTTTTCCTTTATAGGTTATTACAAGATACTGAATATCGCTCCCTGTGCTGTACAGTAGGTCCTTGTTACTTATCTATTTTATTTTAAAAAATTTTTTATTATTTATATTTGGCTGTGTTGGGTCTTCGTTGCTGCGGGTGGGCTTTCTCTAGTTGCGGAGAGCAGGGGCTGCTCTTTGTTATGGTGTGCAGGCTTCTTATTGCGGTGGCTTCTCTTGTTGTGGAGCACGGGCTCTAGGAGCGTGGGCTCTAGGAGCGCGGGCTTCAGTAGTTGTGGCACGTGGGCTTAGTTGCTCTGCAGCATGTGGGATCTTCCTGGACCAGGGCTGGAACCTGTGTCCCCTGCATTGGCAGGCAGATTCTTAACCACTGCACCACTAGGGAAGTCCCTATCAATTTTATATATAGTATTCTGTATCTGTTAATCCCAAACTCCTAATTTATGCCACCCCCTTCACCTTTGGTAACCATAGGATTGTTCTCTATGTTTGTGAGTCTGTTTCTGTTTGGTAAATAAGTTCATTTGTATCTTTTTTTAAGATTCTACAAATAAGCAATATTATATATTTGTCTTTCTCTGTCTGATTTACTTCACTAAGTATAATAAACTCTATAAAAGAGTGAGTTTTATACCTAGTAATATAATCAGTATTATACCTGATTCATGACTAAAGTTTTAAAATGAAAACTATGAGATCTTTTTGTCTATTCGTATATATATCTATGTATGCACATTATAGATAATGGTATTTTTTCTACCTTCAGATGGTGTTGCTAAAACTAATTTGTAAAAGAACTCTATTTAATTGGCTTAAAACAAAAAAGCAGTATATAAATTGAGTATACTCGCCAAAATATAACAGAAACTAAGCCAAATGTTTTTCAAGTTCACATGATCTAGGATGAATCTACAGTAAATAAAGCTAATTTAACTTTGTTGTTTTGATTAATACAGATGGGTCTTTAGAGTTATCAACATTAAGTACAATACTTTTTTTTTAGTACAATACTTTTATTGTATGTAGATTAACTAAAAGTCAAATAAGTTCATGTTATCTCTGTTACAAGATTTGTCAGCAAGAATAATAACTTGGTATGGTAAAATTTTCTTAAGTAAATGTAAATGTGATAAGAGTTTAGGTGAACTCTTTAAGACTAATTATGTTTTATGGTATGTCTACCTAAAAACAGTTTCCTTAAATCTTTTTGGGAACTTGAAACTGTAGAGTTTTGCTAAATTAAGTTGAATGATGGAAATTTATTGAATATCTAGATCAATCCCAAATAAAAAAGATACTGAGACATTAATTACTGAGCATAGACATCCTTTAATAAAGATGTTTGGAACTATTAGTAAATATCTTTGGTGCCATGCTGAGAAAATTTTCTGTGAGAAAGCACATGTTTCTAGAAATTATAAAAAGTATTTATAAGTTTGCCAATCTACAGAATACTAATGTAAATGTTCATAATTGCTTACTTCTTAGTTTTCACTAGAAATTAAGGTTTTTAAGGGTTAAGAATTTTAATTAATATATATAATTAAAACTACTAAAATTAATAAGGAAAACATCTTTGTATGCAAGGGTTTTTTTGTAAAGGTGTACGGAATGGAAATGCATTTGTTAAGGGAAAAGAAGGTGATTTTGTCTTAAAGCTGGTTATTTCTAAATGGGAAAGAAAACAAGGGACAAATAAAATGGATATAGAAGGTTATAAAAGGTTTACGAAAAAAGGAATCTTGAGGAAGAACTTTTTGTCTGATCGGGACTGGCTAAAATTGGAATAAATTTAATTAAATGAATGCATTTTAATACCAAAAGTAAGCTGGTGCAAAATTTAAATTTGGTTTTTCTGTCTGTTAAAAGGACAGCTTTTTCCTATTGGTCTGCTCTTGATAATAAGAGATTATAAAAGGTAGATCTTATGCTTTGCCAAAATTACACCTTATTTTCTATGTTGTCTTTATCAGGTCTTTAATTACTTAAGTAAACCTAGTCTTCTCGATATTAAAAAAGCTAAGTTTTGCTCAGAACTATATAACCTTTTATGTTTGCCTATGAAGTCTTTGTTATTTTGTTTAAATGGATAGCTAAGCATATTTTCACGGTGACCTATGATCCTGTTTGACCAAGTGTTTTGAAAACTTTTGGTATTTTTAACTAACTTTCCAAAATCAGATTCTAAATGAAGTCTTTCTGACTTAGAACTAACTCTGAGATTTGAAATATTTCAGAGGGCCCCTAAAATGTACCAAAGATTTGTTCTCTCTCCTTGTAAAAAGGGAAATGTTAAACTAATTAGGCTTATTTGATATGTTACATTATATGGGAAGCATTGTTTCCTGTTCTGTGAAGAGCAGACTCAGTGCATTGTTGGTGGTATGGACCTGATAGGAATGGGCTGAGGATAATAAGTATTAGCTACTTATTCCAGGAGCTTTGCTGCAAAGGCCAGCAAAGAAATGGGGCAGTGTCTTGCAGGGGGATAGGGATCGAGAGGAGGGTTTTGGTTCATTTGTTTTTTTAAGATTGGAGGCATCACAGCGTATTTGTGTGCTGATGGGAATGATCAGATAGAGGGGGGCAACACGGATGATGGAGAAAGAGTGGGAACTAGTGTACAAGTGTGGGAACTAGTTAGTATCCTTAATTCGCAGTAAAGTTAACTGAAGTTCAGAGAAATCATGGCCTTTGCCCAAAGTCAGCCCAAGGGACTAAAGGCAGGCGTGAAAGCCAGATCCCCTTAACTGCAGAGCCCAGGGCCTTATTCCCTGAGCTACAGAAAAAAGTCTAATATACTCCTGATATTTTTGAGCTGATCATCTCATTTCTGGGAATGAGTCCTAAGAAAACAGTCCTAAGAAATTAGTCCTAAGAAAATAGTTTGAAATACAGGGAAAGCTTTTTTAGGCCCAACAATGTTTTGTTTTTTTAATAAATTTATTTTATTTTTATTGTTTCGCTACGTTGGGTCTTTGTTGCTGTGCATGGGTTTTCTCTGGTTGCAGTGAGCAGGGGCTGCTCTTCGTTGCCGTGCACAGGCTTCTCATTGCAGTGGCTTCTCTTGTTGTGGAGCATGGGCTCTAGGCACGTGGGCTTCAGGAGTTGTGGCTCGCGGGCTCTAGAGCGCAGGCTCAGTAGTTGTGGCGCACGGGCTTAGTTGCTCTGCGGCATGTGGGATCTTCCCGGACCAGGGCTCGAACCCGTGTTCCCTGCATTAGCAGGCGGATTCTTAACCACTGCGCCACCGGGAAGCCCCAACAATGTATTTTTTAACCGCAAAAAGGAAACAACCTAAACATCCAGGGGCTGGAATAGCAAATAAGCACATGTCACACAGCCTCACTGGCTGGTGGAAACAAAGCCTGGAAGGAGAGACAAACAAAGGATGACTATGATAGGAAGAGAGAACAGGCTAAGATGACTTCATCTTTTTGGCACTGACCCAAGCCCCTTCCTCCATGGGGTGGCCCTTCCAAAAGTGTTTGTAAGAGAGACTGTGGTGCTGTGATGCGTACCAGAACAAGGGACTGGGATTCCAGATTTTCTCACTTCCCTTAGCTGGGTTGTGGTTTCTGCAATTTAAGAGAGGAGTTCAAGATCTCCTGGCTGCCAGCTGGGGAAGCTGGAAACAGTCACATACTGCCACCTACTGGCAGTTCCCAGTTCTGCCGGCCTCCGTCCAGAGAGGATGCCCAATGTTGGGTGTTCCCAGAGATGGGTCTCACTTTATTTTATTTTATTTAAAAATTCTTTTTATTTTTGGCCGTGCCATGCAGCTCGTGGGGTCTTAGTTCCCCGACCAGGGATTGAACAGTTTCAGGCCCTGGGCAGTGAAAGTGCGGAGTCCTAACCATTGGGCCGCCAGGGAATCCCCGGGTCTCACTTTAAATTCACTGGAGAGGGACTTCCCTGGTGGCGCAGTGGTTAAGAATCTGCCTGCCAATGCAGGGCACACGGGTTTGATCCTTGGTCCGGGAAGATCCTGCATGCCGCGGAGCAACTAAGTCTGTGCGCCACAACTACTAAACTCTGTGCCCTGGAGCCCGCAAGCCACAACTACTGAGCCCGTGTGCTGCAACTACTGAAGCCCATGCACCTAGAGCCCGCGCTCTGCAACAAGAGAAGCCACCGCAATGAGAAGCCCACGCACTGCAGGGAAGAGTAGCCCCCGATTGCCGCAACCAGAGAAAGCACATGCACGGCAACGGAGACCCAACGCAGCCAAAAAAAAAAAAAAAAATTCACTGTAGGAAGGGGCCCTAGTCTGTACTGTTCACATGGCCACCAGGAAGGCTCTCTTTCTTCTAACACAATTCCTCTTAAGGCCTGTTTCAGGGGAATTCCATGGCAGTCCCATGGTTAGGGCCCTGGTTCAATCACTGGTTGGGGAACTAAGATTCCACAAGCTGCGCAGTGCGGCCAGAAGGAAAAAAACCAAAAAGGCCTGTCGCAATGTCTGGCATTTCTCCATAGACTTGAGGGTTGCTTCTGTCTATGGGAGAGCACATAAAGAGCTTCACTTGGCACAAAGCAGATTATTTTCTGCTATGGGGTCTTAGCAACATGAGGACACTTAGTTTCGGGTAGGCATGTCACTTAGAGGATGAAGAGGTGGAGAAGCAGTGTTCAAATGGAAGACAGGCTTAACAATTATCATTATAGATAATCAAAAGATGAAAAAAAATTTAAGTCATAAGTTTACAATCCAAATATGGCCTACATTATCACATCATTCTTTGTTTTTTCTAATTTATTTTTGGCTGCATTGGGTCTTCATTGCTCTGCGTGGGCTTTTTCTAGTTGCAGCGAGCGGGGGGTACTCTTCGTTGTGGTGCGCGGTCTTCTCATTGCGGTGGTTTCTCTCTGTTGCAGAGCATGGGCTCTAGGTGTGCAGGCTTCAGTAGTTGTGGCACGTGGGCTCAGTAGTTGTGGCTTCTGGGCTCTAGAACACAGGCTCAGTAGTTGTGGCGCATGGGCTTAGCTGCTCTGTGGCATTTGGGATCTTCCCAGACCAGGGATCGAACCCGTGTTCCCTGCATTGGCAGGCGGATTCTTAACTACTGCACCACCACGGAAGTCCCCATCACATCATTCTGTATTATAACAACAACAACAACAATAATAGCAACATTTATGGAGCACTTATGCACCACACACAAACTTTTCTTTGCAAAAAAATTGTAACATATTGCAAATATTATTTCATCTTTTATAAATCTTTATTTTGAATATCTTTTTTTTTTGCGGTACGCGGGCCTCTCACTGTTGTGGCCTCTCCCGCTGCAGAGCACAGGCTCCGGACGCGCAGGCTCAGCATCCATGGCTCACGGGTCCAGCCGCTCCGCGGCATGTGGGATTTTCCCGGACCGGGGCACGAACCCACGTCCCCTGCATCAGCAGGCGGACTGTCAACCACTGTACCACCAGGGAAGCCCTGAACATCTTTTCATGTGATTAAATATTATTATTCAAAACATTTAAAGTAGCTATATCAAATTCCTTTATATGGTAATACTATTTACCATATACCAGTAAAGTACAATTTACTTATCTAATTGCCTATCGTTGCATGTTTAGGACGAGAGTGTACTGTGGACCTTACAGGCAGTTCATCACTCCGCAGCAAAGCAGAGCTAAAAGATTCCCTTGACCCCCCAAGGAGAGAGTTCTAGGAAGCCTGGGTCACAGTGAAAGGGGCAGGCCTGAAAGCCACTGTAATGAGAGAAAGCTATGTAGTACAGTGCTTTAGAGCCCAGTCTTTAAGTTAAAAATAAAATAAGCATAGGGACTTCCCTGGTGGCATAGTGGTTAAGAACCCGCCTGCCACTTCAGGGGACATGGGTTCGAGCCCTGGTCCAGGAAGATCCCACGTGCCGCGGAGCAACTAAGCCCATGAGCCATAACTACTGAGCCGCGTGCCACTACTACTGAAGCCCGCGCGCCTAGAACCCATGCTCCGCAACAAGAGAAGCCACAGCAATGAGAAGCCCATGCATCACAACAAAGAGTAGCCCCTGCTCGCCGCAACTAGAGAAAGCCCGCATGCAGCAACGAAGACCCAACGCAGCCAAAAATAAAAAATAAATAAAATTTAAAAAATAAAATAAGCATAAAAGCCTGAGGGGTCTGGTTCCACCACATTCTACCAGAGTGACCCTGAACCATTTAGTTATTTACTTTTCTGAGATTCTGTTTTTTCAGGTTGGAATTCACTGATATAATGATATAAATCATTTAGCAGCAATTAGCACTTAGCAATGAGACAATCAATATAAGCATTGTTATTATTTATTAAATGGATACAGTCCTGGTCTATTAATAATAAGAGGTGAGAGCTAATCTGGCTGGGTCATATGACCTTGCACTGTAGTTTTTGTTTTGCTAGAAGGGGATGGGAAGAAATGATCTCTTAAGATTCCCTTTGTTCTTATCTGTGATGCCTCTTAGTCTGTAACATTCTAAGACTCCATTTGCTGTTGAAGAATCTGTGTTTGTCTCAAGATTCTGTAATCCTGAGACCTTCTTTCTGGGATTCCAAGATCCCATGACTCACTCAAAATTCTACTGAAAGATTCCATTTGCATGAAATGAGAGCTCTTCTTCTAAGCCTACCTGACTAGCTTACTGTTCTTGTGGGTTTCTCCTTAAATAGCACTTCTTCAGAAATTCCTTCCCAGTTCTTCCTCCAGAGCATACCCCTCTCCATTGCCTCTCCTGGAATCCTGTTTTCCCATCAAAACAGGTCCCAGCTGGTATTTATCTATTTATTTGTGATTTTGGTTAATGCCTGTCTCCATGTCTCCATTGCTTGGTAAAGTAGATTCTCAATACATATTTGATGAATGAAAAATAAATGAAAGAATGAATCCTACAATTTAAAGATTTCAGGAGTATTTAGTCCCAAGGTCTACCATTCCAGAAACTCCCCACCCTCCACCCCACCTGGGCTGACACCTGGGGAGGGAGTGACCTTGCCAATTCCATGATGTTGCCTGGATCATTTGTGTCCTGCCCCCCTCTGCTCCCTGCCCTTCTGTCACTTGCCTCTTTGGGAGCCCTTGGATTAGACAGAAGCCCTGGGCCATGTCTCCGCTATTGAAACTAGCCTGGAGCAGTTCATTCAGCAGATGTTTGTCTAGTGCCCACAAAGTGCCCAGCAGTGTGCTGGGGGGCCGGAACAATGGGGGAGCAAAGCAGACCTGGTCCCAGCTTTCACAGAGCTCATGCCCTAGAGGGACAGAGGTGGACATTCATGGCACGATCACACAAATTATCATAAAATTACAAACTGAGGTAAGTGCTGTGGGACGGAGAGGAACAGGGCTCTCTGAGAGTGTGTAACAGCCTGTGGTCTAGACCCAGGATCTTGGGTGGATCCCCTATGCCCATTATCTGGGACACATGGCTGCGATCCTGGTGAAATCTCTCCCCTAGGGAATGGTCAGAGAGAACTTGAGTCCAAAGTAGTGACCTGCCCAGCTCCTAGCCCCTCGCTTGAGAGCACTGTGTCCATGAAGCTGGCAGCTAAACCATTACCTCTCAGAATCCTGCCCCTCCTCGCAGGACTCAGCCACTGAAAACAGAATGCGAAAGCCCTGGAAGGCTGGAGCTCTAGGTGTCTGTCACCCTCTTGGAACAGACGGGGAAACTGAGGCCCAGAGGGAAGAGGCTGCTCACAGTCGCACAGCGAGTGGCAAAGTGAAAACCGGACCCCAAGCCCCCCAGGCTCCCCGTGCTCTGCTGTCCCCCAGCCCTCCGCACTACCTCCCTCCTTCCAAGAATGATGGTTACGTTTGTACAGGGGGATCCTGTGTCAACCAAGAGACAGGAAGGTTTCTGCCAGCTTACAAACAGCAGTTAGAATGTTGACCAAACTCTGCAGGAGAGCAAGAGCCCCAGGCTCCGTTTGGAGCGATCTACGCTGCTGTATTCACTTAGGTCACAAACATACATGAGTGAAAACCCATCCATGACATGCCTGTGTTGAATACCATTCTTTCCATTTCACAAACATTTTCTCGGAGTAAACGTAGTGATTTGAGTCTTGAAATGCTAGCTCTTGCTCATTGCAGCGTGGTTTCCTGTAGCAAAAAAAAAGGAAACAACCTCTGAAACAGCCTAATTAACATCCGGTGGTAAGGGAATGGATGGATGGTATAGAACCAAGGCATCGGACACTATGTAGCACTTTACAAGTATAGAGGTAGGTCTACACAGGGGCCTGCAGCACATTGTTTTGTTAAAAAAACTGAAAAGCAAGTTTAAGAAAAATATGTACAGTGTAAAACTACGTACAGAAAAAAAAAACAGCTCATAAATCAATCCTGTATTCTTCTACAGATACACACGTGCTTATATAAATGCAGGAAAAAATCTGGAAAAACACACACCAAGGCAATAAATAACCTCTTAGGCAAGGGGAGGGGGGCCATGTGTTGGGGGGAAGGGCTGGTCAAATGAAACCTCATCGGTAATTTTTTTTTGAGAATGAATTTTATTTACATATTATTTACTTAAATAAAACTATGTTTTAGAAATACCATACTTTATTTTTTTATTTTTATTTTATATTGGAGTATAGTTGATTTACAATGTTGTGTTAGTTTCAAGTGTACAGCAAAGTGATTCAGTTATACATATACATGTATCTATTCTTTTTCAGATTCTTTTCCCATTTAGGTTATTACGAAATATTGAGCAGAGTTCCCTGTGCTGTACAGTAGTAAGTCCTTGCTGGTTATCTATTTTATATACAGTAGTGTGTATATGTCAATCCCAAACTTCTAATTTATCTCTCCCCCCACCTTTCCCCTTTGGTAAATTTGTTTTCTAAGCCTGTGAGTCTGTTTCTGTTTTGTAAATAAGTTCATTTGTATCATTTTTTTATATTCCACATATAAGCGATGTCATATATTTGCCTTTCTCTGACTTACTTCACTTAGTATGATAATCTCTAGCTCCATCCATGTTGCTGCAAATGGCATTAAGAAATAACATCCTTGGGCTTCCCTGGTGGCGCAGTGGTTGAGAGTCCGCCTGCCGATGCAGGGGACACGGGTTCGTGCCCCGGTCCGGTAAGATCCCACGTGCCGCAGAGTGGCTAGGCCCGTGAGCCATGGCCGCTGACTGCGCGTCCGGAGCCTGTGCTCTGCAACGGGAGAGGCCACAACAGTGAGAGGCCTGCGCACCGCAAAAAAAAAAAAAAAGAAAGAAAAAAAAGAAATAACATCCTTTAGAGCAAGGGTTGGCAAAGTTTTCCTGCCAAGGGCAGCAGTAAATATTTTAGGATCTGTGGGCCACATGTGCTGTCATAAGTGCAAACACAGCCCTAGACAGTACATACAGGAAGGAGTGTGGCCGTTTTCAAATATGACTTTATTTATGGACACAGAAATTTGAATTTCACATAATTTTCATGTGTCACCAAATATTTTCTTTAACCATTTAAAATGTTAAAACCAGGGACTTCCCTGGTGGCACAGTGGCTAAGACTCCACACTCCCAGTGCAGGGGGCCCAGGTTCAATCCCTGGTCAGGGAACTAGATCCCACATACATGCTGCAACTAAGAGTTTGCATGCTGCAACTAAGGAGGCCTGGATCCGCAACTAAGACCCAGCGCAACTAAATATCTAAATAAATATTTTTGGAAAATAAAATAAAAATGTTAAAACCATTCTTAGGCCACAGGCTCTCTAGAAGCCAGCAGCAGGCAGATCTGGCCCTGGGGCACTGGCCAAACCCTGCTCTAAATCCAGTTCAAGCTTTTCCCTCCTACCACACTCATTTGTTTCGTCCTCAGATATTCCTGTCCTTCAGGCCCCCTCATGACCCTCCTGTGACCTGCAGTGGTCCCTCCAGCTGCCTCCCAGCTCTACCTGTCTGCCCTTGGAGACCTTCTCTCAGGGCCGCAGGGCTAGTTTTTCCTGAGCAGGGCTCCGAATGGCTCCATTCACCTTAGCAGGGGTAACCCAGAGAAAAGAATTTTGTGTGGAGTCCACTGGAGAAGAGCCAGAACTTTGATTTGCCTTTGAAATTAGCTCCCCTCCTCTCCCATTCCCAGGGGTCCCTCGCCACTTCCCTGATCACACCTGGCTGGCACCGACCATCTCTCCCCTGCAGCCCCACGGTCTCATCAGCATCTCAGCTCCAGGTGGCTCCACCATGTACCCCAGAGCCCTCTGCTTCCTGTGCCTGCTCACCTGAGTCATGTCAGGTATGGGCATCTTCTTCCATCTTGGCAGATCTTTTTCCTCCCTTGGGACTCTTGAGGACACCCCGCCCCATTGTCTCTGCCTTTCCCAGGACTGCCCTGTCGACAGCAGGGGGAGGGAAGTGAGCCCTGGATCTGAGCACTCAGCTCAGCTCCTCCCCTCACTGTCTGTGCCCCGTGGCTGGGTACTGTCGCCTCCGTGAGCTCAGCTTCCTCCTCTTATGGTGACAAGGACGGACTGTGTGTGTTATCACCCAAGTCCTTTCCAGACCCAACAGGCCTCTTTGATCTGAAAGTCAGAGGCTATAATTTTAAGTCTAGCAATCTGGGATTCATCGGTGGTACAGTGTGTGCAACTCTGAAATCTGACGGTGTAAACCCTGGCTCCTGCGATCACTGGAAAGATTTAATAAAACCAAGACTCAGTTTATTCAGGAGTAGAGTGGGAATAACAGTAATCTTACAATTATAGGGTAGTTTCGACGATTAAATGATGTATATAAACATCTGGCCTGGAGCGTAGCACGAAAACAATAAGTGGTAGCAGTATTATTTTAATTTAAAGGAACCTGATTATACCAAGATTATGTAATTCTAAGAGTTTGAGTGTTTATTTCAGATCCTTTGACTCTAAGAATCTATGATTTTGCTTACAAATATCAACAGCTGTAGGGAGGGTCCAGCAGGGGCACAGCCTGAAGGACTTCTGGCCCAGTAGGTAAATACCCAGGGGAGGCTGAGGCCCCAGGGAGACTGTCCCTCTATCTCTCTGCTTCCAGCCATCCCAGGAAGAGGTTAGGGCTGTAATAATCTCTGCGAGAGAACAGCTGTGCTTGAAACAGGATTTAGAGAGCTGGTGTCATCCCAGACGTCCTCTTCCAGATCTGTCACGCCATTGGCAATAGCTATTCCCACGTGGTGCTATCAGATGCCCTTTAGGGAGCCTCAGGTGGAAGGGAAGGGACAGGCACCCTCCTGATAAGAAGTAGCAGTTTATGAAAGGGCTGATGGTTGAGATTGGAGGGTTTATTTGAAGGAGTAGGAGTTGGAGGATGGGGGATACTGGAGGTGACGTGATCATTCATTTAGAACATGGGCACTGAGAAGGATGCTTGAGAGCTCATATAGTCCAGGAATTTAAAAACTATGCTCTGAGGAATTAATTCTATTGCCTTACTGCCTGCCTTGGGGTGGGGACAAGAGAGGAGGGGGAGAGCAGTGATTGAAAAGCTGATTGGGTGAGTCTCAGCCCCCCATCTTCTTCAACCAGAACAATCCTATTACTATTTTTCGACATTTCAAGAGAGGGTTCTGTTATCTAGACTCTGTCTATTGCTTGGTTTGTTTTTAAACTTGAAAATCTCAGTTTAGTCTAACCTCTT
The DNA here is from genome assembly GCF_039906515.1 of Pseudorca crassidens. Taxonomy (NCBI): domain Eukaryota; kingdom Metazoa; phylum Chordata; class Mammalia; order Artiodactyla; family Delphinidae; genus Pseudorca; species Pseudorca crassidens. The sequence goes on from NC_090298.1 coordinate 127,206,345, forward strand.
CATTTTATAACTGCAAAAACTGAGATCCAGGGCCAGCAAGATGAAGAATACAAAGAAGTAGCATAAGACAGGATCTCTCTAATTTGGTGACCTTGGGCAAACTATGTAACTTATGTGCTACTCATTTTTCTCATCTGTAAAACGGGGCGTGAGTGAAAGCTTCCTGGCAGGGCTTCGTAGGGTTAGGTCAGATAATGCATGGAAAGCACTCTGCACAGTGCCTGGGTTCCCAATTTTTGAGTTATGATCGTTATCATCCAAACCTGAAGTCAAGCTTGACATCTTCCTTTAATTTGCTTCAGCGACTTGTTGGCTTGGCGAACCCGTGAGCTCCAAACCTGTAGGCATCTTGTGATGGCTCCCGCAGAACCCCATCTTCCATGGAAGCGCTCCATCCTGGGAGGTAGGGCCTCTGCTATTGAAGTGTTTGCAGCCACCCTGTAATCAGGGTTTGCTGTGGGCCCTGGCAGAATCCAGCCAGGACAGCCCCAGCTCTGAGAGCTACAGGATTCCAGATTCCAAAGGTACCTCCAGCTGGCTGCTCAGACAACAGCTTCTCAATTAGGGCAATCAAAGAACCAGGGGGCGTTCCTGGCCCCTCTCTCATCCTGCCCACTGACTGGCTGGCTTCTGTTTCATGGAAGGCCCCTATCCATAGACGTTTGGCTATTAAAGCATTAGCGTTATATTTAGATTTTAAAAAATATACTGTGGTCTTGCAAAGATATCCACATCCTCACACCCAGAACTTTATACAGCAGAGAGGAGTTAAGGCCGTAGGTGCAGTTAAGGTTGCCAATCAACGGACCTTAAACTAGGGAGCGTATGCTGGATTATTCATTCAGGTGGGCCTGATGTAATCACAAGCATCCTTAAATGTGGAAGAAATGAAACCATGGGTTAAATCCAGTTCACCTGCCTTCACTGATCCAGGTCATGTCCTCCAAGCAGCACGTAGCCTAAACAATGTTTGCCCGAGTTATTTTCCGGGAACTTGGAATCAGCCGTGTCTAGCTCGAGCTGGGTTGGTTTGGACTGGATAGGACCACTGACCCTTCAACTGGACATGCGCGAGTGATCTTTCGCCCGCAGAGGGCCGAAAACGCCTCAGAACGTGCAGAACGTGTAGCCTAGTTACGCCTGCGCAGAAAAGCACTTATCGCACTTTTTCCAATCACCTTTCCCCAGGCTTCCCACGCTCTCCCCGCTCCGCACGCCTCAGACCGCGCTGCTGCTTTATCCTTTATTCGATACGTACTCTGAGCCCCTTTGCCTTTGGGGATGTGGATTCGAGACTTGAACTCCCTGTTCTCAAACCCCGCGTCTCAGCGTTTTGGCTGGCTGTTCGATGAGATAACAAACCTGGTTCTGAAACCAAGGGACTCACATCAGAGAACCAGAGAGATGGCACCGTGAGGAAGCCTTGGTTCAACGATGCTGGCTTTGAAGATGGAGAAAAGGGGGCCGTAAGCCAAGGTATATGGGCAGCCTCTAGAAGCCAGAAAAGGCAAGTTAAAATCTCCCAAGAGCCCCTGCTGACGCCATGATTTTAGCCCAGTGAGACCCATTTCAGGCTTCTGACCTTCAGAACTGTCAGATAATAAGTTTGGGTCGTCCTAAGCCACTGAGTTTGTGGCGGGTTGTTACAGCAGTGATAGGAAATGAATAAGCTATTCATGATAACTGTTTATTGAACGTGTATCATAACCCAGGCATTGTGCTGTTTCACGCTTATCATTTAATACATACAGTAGCTCTGCCAAGCAGGGGTTCTTGTTCCCATTTTCTAAATGAAGCAAAAGAGACTCAGGGAAATTACTGACCTGGCCAAGGTCACACAGCTAGTGTGTAGCAGAGCAAAGGTTCAAAGCCCGGCACCACCGGCTCTAAAGGCCATATTGCCGTCAGTTCGCCCAGGCTTATCCCCACTTCTCTGGAGTGACTTAGAGAATACCTCCTTAGAGAATCTTTGTTTTCAGATGCCAGACCTCAGTGTTCTAGGCCACCTCTTCAGTATGTTGAGTCCAGCTGTTCTCTCGGAGGCTTAGTTTCTCAACTTGTAAAAAGGGGATAATAATGCTCATTGGGTGCCCTTTTGGGGCTACAGCAAGGGTTAAACCAGAATGTGGGTGGAAAAATTCTCTGCTCTGTGAAGTGCTCTCCATGTAAGAACTTCAGGATAAACCTCCCCCAAACTACCAAAACTTGCCCCACACCATTGCAACTTCCTTTCCCTCCAAGGCTGGGCATGGCTCTCAGGATATATCCCTGCCAGGGACACTAGGGAAACCTTTTACACTGTAGTGAAATTACAGAAAAAAGAAATATTGGTCTCTGTCCCCTGTTCCTGGCATGAGCTTCTAAAAACCCTTGGAATTTCCCAAGTGACAGAAGTGTCTTTTGTTCTAATGAGGTGACTCTTGGGGGCTCCTGGATGAGGGCTGGTCACCATCAAGAGCAAGCCATGACTAGAAGCTTGGAACTTTCAACTCTACCCCCATCCTCTGGGAAGGGGAGAGGGGCTGGAGAGTGAGTTGATGGATCATGCCTACGTGAAGAAGCCTCCTCCATAAATATCCCCCAAGTATGGGGTTTGGAGAGCTTCTGGAGCTAATGGGCAAGTTCTGGGAGAGTGGGGCACCACAGGAGGGCATGGAAGCTGCAAGCCCCTTCCTACACACCTCGTCCTACGTATCTCTTCCATCTGGATATTTATCTGTATCCTTCGTCACATCTTTTGGTTTTTATTTTATTATTATTTTTTAACTTTTATATTGGAGTATAGTTGATTTACAATGTTGTGTTAGTTTCAGGTGGACAGCAAAGTGATCCAGTTATACATATATTCTTTTTCAGATTCTTTTCCTATTTAGGTTATTACAGAATACTGAGCACAGTTCCCTGGGCTACACAGTAGGTCCTTGTTGGTTATCTATTTTAATATTTATTTATTTGGCTGTGCTGGGTCTTAGTTGCGCAAGTGGGATCTTTAGTTGCGGCGTGCAGGATCTAGTTCCCTGACCAGGGATCAAACCTGGGCTCCCTGCATTGGGAGCATGGAGTCTTAACCACTGGACCACCAGGGAAGTCCCGGTTATCTACTTTAAATATAGCACTGTGTATATGTCAATCCCAAACTCCCAATTTATCCCCCCCTCCACCTTTCCCCTTTGGTAACCATAAGTTTGCTTTCTAAATCTGTGAGTCTGTTTTGTAAATAAGTTTATTTGTATAATTTTTTTAAATTCTGCATGTAAGTGATATCATATGATATTTGTCTTTCTCTGTGTGACTTCACCTAGTATGATAATCTCCAGGTCCATCCATGTTGCTGCAAATGGCATTATTTCATTATTTTTAATGGCTGAGTAATAGTCCATTGTATATATATACCACATCTTCTTTATCCACACCCCTGTCCATGGACACTAAGTTTGCTTGCATGTCTTGGGTATTGTAAATAGTGCTGCTATGAACATTGGGAGTACATGTATCTTTTTGGATTAGAGTTTTGTCTGGACATGTGCCCAGGAGTGGCATTGCTGGATCATATGGTAGCTCTATTTTTAGTTAGTTAAGGAACCTCCATACGGTTCTCCATAGTGGCTGTACCAATTTATATTCCCACCAACACTGTAGGAGGATTCCTGTTTCTCCACATCCTCTCCAGCATTTATTGTTTGTAGACTTTTTGGTGATGGCCATTCTGACTGGTGTGAGGTGATATCTCATTGTAGTTTTGATTTGCATTTCTCTAATAATTAGTGATGTTGAGCATCTTTTCATGTGCCTTTTGGCCATCTGTATGTCTCCTCTGGAGAAATGTCTATTAAGATCTTGTGCTCATTTTTTGATTGGGTTGTTTGTTTTTTTGATATTGAGCTGCCTGAGCTTGTAGATTTTGGAGATTATTTCCTCTTCAGTCACATCATTTGCAAATATTTTCTCCCATTCTGTGGGCTGCCTTTTCATTTTGTTGATGGTTTCCTTTGCTATGCAAAAGCTTTTAAGTCCCATTTGTTTGTTTTTGTTTTTATTTCCATTACTCTAGGACATGGATTGAAAAAAGATATTCCTGTGATTTATGTCAAAGAGTGTTCTGCCTATCTTTTCCTCTAAGAGTTTTATAGTGTCCAGTCTTACATTTAGGTCTTTAATCCATTTTGAGTTTATTTTTGTGTATGGTGTTAGAGAATGTTCTAATTTCATTCTTCTAAATGTAGCTGTTCAGTTTTCCCAGCCCCATTTATTGAAGAGACTGCCTTTTCTCCATTGTATAATCTTGCCTCCTTTGTTGTAGATTAATTGGCCATAGGTGCATGGGTTTATTTCTGGGCTTTCTATCCTGTTCCATTGATCGATATTTCTGTTTTTGTGCCAGCACCATACTGTTGATTACTGTAGCTTTGTAGTATACAAAGTCAGGAATCATAATATCTTTTTTTTTTTTTAACAAATCCTGGGCAGAAATTTTGTTTTATTTAATTTTATTTATTTATTTTTGGCCGTTGTTGGGTCTTTGTTGCTGCGCGCAGGCTCTCTCTAGTTGCAGCAAGCGGGGGCCACCCCTCGTTGCGGTGCGCGGGCTTCTCATCGTGGTGGCTTCTCTTGTTGCGGAGCACGGGCTCTAGGAGCACGGGCTTCAGTAGTTGTGGCTCGTGGGCTCTACAGTGCAGTCTCAGCAGCTGTGGCTCACGGGCCCAGTTGCTCCATGGCATGTGGGATCTTCCCAGATCAGGGCTCGAACCCGTGTCCCCTGCATTAGCAGGCGGATTCCCAACCACTGTGCCACCAGGGAAGCCCCCATCATATCTTTTTATAATAAGCTGGTAAACATGTTTCCCTCAGTTCTGTAAACCATTCTAGCAAGTTAACAAGCCCCCAGGAGGTGGTTGTGGGAACCCTGATTTGCAGCTGGTTGGTCACAAGCATAGGTGACAGCCTGGGACTTAAGTCTGTCATCTGAAGTAGGGGGGCAGGGGTAGTCTTTTAGAACTGAGCCCTTAACCTATGGTGGTGGTGGTGGGGGGGAAATCTGATGCTCTCTCCAGGTGGATATTGTCAGAATTGAGTTGAATTGTAGGACATGCAGCTGGTGTCCCAGAATCGTTTAGGGTAGGGGTGGAAAAATCCACACATCTCGTGTCAGAAATGTTGTGAGTGTGGTCATAGTGTAAGAACAAAGGAGAAGCAAACAGGAGTGTAGTTTTTTCTTAACAGTGGTGAAAACCAGAGGACTCAGGTTTGAAAGTGGTGGTTTGGATCCTTTGTTGTTTTGTTTCTGCCCATTGGGTGCCTGTGTGTTGGTGATGGTGGTTTGGGACCATAAAAAAAGGACGATTGCTAAACTCCATTGGGACTTTTTACTATTACTGATGCCCAGACACTGTACCAGAGTCTCCTTGCCCCGATTGGCCCCTGCCATCCATACCAGTGAAGGGGTTGCCCAAGGCTTTTGTAACATGGTGGTTTAAGAAGATGCATCTGATGTTGTGTGTAAGATAGTAGAACAGAGGCGAGAAGACTAGCTGGGAGGTACTGCAACAGTCTAGATGCGATCTGATCACAGGTTTGACTGTGTGGTGTTAACAGTGGTGATAGAAAAGGATGAATCTGGTAACTATTAGGAAGGAAAAGAGCCTCGGGACTTAGTATAAATTTACAACTTCCTCTGTATGAAGAGAGATTTGGGGGCTGGCGTGGCAGGCAGGCATGTGGAATGATTCCACTTCCTCTTCCACAGGGAAGATAATTAGCTCAGTGGTAAAAGCTGGAGATAGTGAGTCCATATCTGAAAGGACTGCTTTGCAGCCAGAGCCACTCAGCGTCAAGATCACTGCTGGTGGAATTACCGTGGGCTCTGGAGTCAGGCTGAGCTAGGTCTGAGTTCTGGGTCTCCTACTTCCCCACATACCCTGGGAAAGTTAGCCTCCGTGAGCCTCAAGTTCCTCATCTGTAAAATCAGAATAATACTTTGCAGCCATTAAGTGGATGAAATAAGATGTATATAAAGGGCTAGTCCTGTTCCAGAAACACTAACATGAAAGGTAGCTATTGGTATATTTAAATACCAAGCTCCCGATCATGAGACATATCTAAGTGCAGGTTAAGCTCCCTCTTTTGGAACATGCTTAGAAGGTTTTGAAATACTGGTGGAAGCTTGGGTACGAACACGTGTAAGGTCCCTTGCATAGCCTACCATCAGTTCCGCTTCTAAGGAATTCGTTCTGAGGAAGCAACCTGACTGAAGGTGCATGAACAAGATGATAATTGCAAAATGGTTTATTTGGGCTAAGAATGAAAAACCCAAATACCCCAGAATCAAGATACATCACTGTCATGAAATACCATTCAAGTTATTAAAAATGTTGGTGCGCGTGTGTTTGACATGGAATGGTAATCACATACTAACTGAAAATGCAGATTATTAATATGTATTATATTCCATTTTAACAATATTTATTTAAAATATTTGCATTAGAAAGCCCTGGGAAAATATGCTTCAAATACTCATGGTGGTTATCTCTGGATGGTAAGTTTTGGGGCAAATTTAATCCTTTTTCTTGGTTTGTCTGTATTTTATAATTTTTCTTTAAAGAGTGAGAATTACTTGTGTAGTAGTAGTAAGTATAAAAAACAACAGAGCTCTGTGGTTCTGTCAACTGCTCGGGTGAGGAAAGGACAGAATGGTGGAGGCTGACCCCAGACTCACCCTTTCTTCCCTGCAGCTGAAATCCAAGAGTGTGGCAGAACTCCAAAGCCCAGAAAAGAGGAGCCTCAAAGCAGCCAGCCCTGGTGAGGCGAAGGCCCCTGGAGCTCCAGGTGATAGAACCCAAATCAGACCAGAGCCAGAAGTCCCTGCAGATGAAGACGCCTGTGGAGGCCGCAGCCCCAAGCCGCCCAGCTCCCTCCATCCTGACCCAGGTGCTAAGGAGAGGCCGATTCCAAAAGGTGGGGGACTCTGAGCCTGTGGGCTGGGGAGCCCCCAGAGCTGCCAGCGGAAGGTGGTCTGCTGGAGGGCCCCTGTGAACCTGGAAGAGGAGGGTTAGGGATGCCTGAGGTATGGGATGGAAGAACTCCTGTGACAGCCTAAATGGATGCAGGGGGTGGGTCAGAGGATGTCAGGCAGTAGTTGTCCAGCACTTTGATAAGTCTTTACAGGGATTAAAATGGCCCAGAACCCACACTGGGCATCCCATTACAAGCAACTATAGGCATTTAAAAGGCACAGTAAGATGGGCTCACAGGACCCGTCAGATGCCTAGTGGTTTTACAGAATGGGAGGTAAGGCTGTCCACAGTCTTGGGATGTCAATTGTGGAGGCAGCAAACAGTGCCTGTGGGGAAAACGGTGGCAATGGTAAGGCCAAAAGACTGACCTATCTGTGCTTAGAGGTCAGGCTGGAGACCACCCTCCTGTCAGGTGCTCCATCGCAGGGAAGGCATAAATAAAGGCAAAGTTGGTCCCACAGTGTTGCCCACCCAAGTCCGGAAGAAAATCGGGCAAAGGTTGGGATATAAAACCGGGTTCAGAAAATTTGTCCTCCCTTAACTGAGTCTTTTTTTTTTTTTTTTTGCTGCACCACACGGCATGCTGGATCTTAGTTTCCCGACCAAGGATCGAACCCATGACCCCTGCAGTGGGAGCTTGGAGTCCTAATCACCAGACCACCAGGGAAGTCCCTCAACTGAGTCTCTTAAAATGAGAGTTCTGTGGACTCTGCATCTTTTGGCAGGTGGAGGCATTCAGAGGGCATTTGCTGGCCTGAACAAAGGGACACAAGAAAGGAGCCAAGAAGGGCAAAGGAGTTTGGGAGATTTCATTTGCAATGTGTGGGCAACGTCAGTGCGGGGGAAGATGGACCAATCAGAAGTTGCACTTGAGGTCAGTGGGATAGGAGAGCCGATCAAACTGTGGGTAGGGCCAATATAAATCCTGATAGCTCGATCGGGGAAGACAGGGTGGGTGGAGTGATAAAAATTGGGGAAGGGCACTGTCAGCTAAACAGACGCTGCTCACTCGGTGTCTCAGGTTATCCCCATCTCCTGCCCGCCCCGGCCCACTGCCCACCGACTGTCTTTCAGAATCAAGCCCTTCAGCCAGCACAGTCACTTACAGCTGGTGGAATCTAAGGGCACAGAGATGGGAATACAGCTGGTGGGCTTGGCACTGCCAGGACAGCATGTGTGTAGACAGCAAGGACCTCCAGGGGAAGACCTTCATCTTCACAGGTGCCCTGGAGTCAGGGTCTCCAAGAAACAACTCAGAAAGCCCTTCAAACCTGTCTTCAGTATTTCTCCTTAGACCCACCTATAAAATGAGAGGATTGCACTCGTGGATCTCTAAGGTCCTTCTTGTGACATTTTGGGATTTTATGGCTAGTTGCATGTAGAATGGAGGAATCAGAGTCCACCTTTGTGCAACGGAGGAAAGAGATGACTCTTCTAGACTCAGCATGGTCTCTCTCTTCCTCAGTTCCAACCCTAGCAGTAATGGTAAGCTAATCTAGAGGGTCTTGATCATGACTGTCAGCTTCACCTGGGAGCCTGTTAAAAACAGATTCTTAGGCCCCACTGCCATTAACTCTGGACAGAATCTAGAAGCCTACCAAGTCCTATAGCTGATTCCAATCTTCAGGAAGATATGGGAACCAACAGCCAGTGTGTCCCAGCTATGGCTGCACATCAGGGTCACCTGGGGAGCTTTAAAACCGCTGATACCAACCCCCCGCCTCAAGCCAGGTCCCCATGGACTTAGTCTGCAGCTGGGGCCCAGGGACTGGTTACCTTAAAAACACCTCAGGTGACTCTACTGTGCAGCCAGGTTAAGAACCTTTGCATTTGTCTAATTCTAGAGCTTCTTCACCCAATACAGAAGCCACTCAACAGATAGGGCTATTTAAACCTAAATGAACTAAAAGCTGAAAATTCAGTTAAGTTGCACTAGCTACATTCATAGAGCCCTATAACCACATGTGGCTAGTGGTTACATCTTCAACAACACAGATACAGGTACAGAAAGTTCTATTGGTAGCACTGCTTTAGAAAGCTAGTCCCCAGTTAATTCCTACTCAGTGCACCATTATGCACCGAAGAATCTGACTTGAGATTGTGTTGCTAAAAGTACCGTGAAAGAGTTTGATGAACGTTTGCCTCCCACAGGCCTGGTGCCTCATATCCAGTATCTCATTTGCTTGTTATCAACTCTGCAAAATAGGCCAGAGTGGAATTATTGCTCCTACTTGATGAAAAAAAACCAAACAAGAACCAAGGCTCGGAGGAAGAAAGTGATTCGCTTTAAGATCCCACAGGTAGTGGGTGGCAAGATTAGGAAATCTGGACTTCTACTTCAGTATTTCCTGTGATATTTTTCACAGAGAAGGGCCCTTAGAGACTGAGTGGTCTGAACCCCTTGTTGTACAAATGAAGACACTAAAGATCAGAGAGGGAAAGAGACTGAAGATGCACAGCAAACTGATGACAAAACTGAAACTAGCAGACTGGTCTTTAGCCTTCAGTACAGGACACCATGTGAGCCAAGAGCGTAGAGAATGGGGATAGGCAGGTAAAGTAGGATTTCAAGTCCCCGCCAGGGACCTTATGCTTGTGGGTGGTGGTAGAGCATCAGGAAGCAACAAATCTGTCAAGCTCATTCTCTCTCCTTCCAGACCAGAGGAACTCTTTGTCCTCACAGAGGATTATATGAGGTGGTGCAGCCATGCAGCTATCAGCCAGTTCCAGTTCTCTGTCAGGTGACCAACGCCCTGGCCCAGGTGACACTGCATTGGGAGTTAGCCCCTAAGGAGGTCCCCATGGATGAGACCGACGTCTCCTTTTCAAGTTTTATTATTTTTTTATTGAAGTACAGTTGGTGTATAAGTTACAAGTGTACAATATAGTGATTTACAATTTTTAAATGTTATACTCCATTTATAGTTTTTGTAAAATATTGGCTATAGTCTCTGTATTGTACAGTACATCCATGTAGCTTATTTACTACATGATAATTTGTATCTCTTAATCCCTTACCCCTGTATAGTAACCCCTTCTTCCCTCTCCCCACGGGTAACCACTAGTTTGTTCTCTGTATCTGTGAGGACAGACATCTCCTTTGTTGTGAAGAGGGCTTCACCATCCACTGGCCCTGAGCTTCCTTGGCTGGCTCTCTCTTCTGCTTGGCAAGCCTGGGTGGCACGAGACGAATCTCTACCAAGTACGTGCTGATCTGCATCCACTGTGCATGAACCTAGGGCTCTGGGTGGGCAGGGAAGGGGGAGGTTATGGGGAGAGATGCCTCCTTTGGGCACCTCAGGTTGGGGTTCTATGGATTATGGAGCTCTAAACAACCAACCAGATTTAACAATGCTCCACATGTTCAACCACCTTGTCTGACTGCCAGCCAATCAGCTTAAGCTAGCTTGCATCAGGTCATCCTGTTTATTCACCCACCCATTCTCCAACTGTTCCACTGATTCACCCTTCCTCCAACCAACCATTCCATTCATCCATCCTCCATTAATTCATTATACCCATTCACACGGCCTCTATCAATTCAACCATCTCAACCATTGATCCTCTTATCAATTTAACTATTCCACCTATTCATTCTATTCAACTATTCTCCCATTCTGTAGGTAGTCTTTCCATTTTGTCAGTGGTTTCCTTTGCTGTGCAAAAGCTTTTAAGTTTAATTAGGTTCCATTTGTTTATTTTTTGCTTTTATTTTTTTTTTGTCTTAGGAGACTGATCCAAGAAAATTGCTATGATTTATGTCAAGGAGTGTTCTGCCTATGTTACCCTCTAGGAGTTTTATGGTTTCAGGTCTTACATTTAGGTCTTTAAAACATTTTGAGGGTTATTTTTGGTATATTTTTGTATATGGTTTGAGGGAATATTCTAATCTCATTGTTTCACATATGCTTTCCAGTTTATTCAGCACCGCTTCTTGGAGAGACTGCCTTTTCTCCATTGTATATTCTTGCCTCCTTTGTCATAGGTTAATTGACTGTAGGTGTGTGGGTTTATTTCTGGGCTCTCTGTTCTTTTCCATTGATCTATGCGTCTGTTTTTGTGTCAAGATCATGCTGGTTGATTACTGTAGCTTTGCAGTATAATCTGGTGTCTGCAAGGGTTATACCTCCAGCTTTGTTCTTTTTTCTCAGGATTGCTTTGGCAATTCTGGGTCTTTTGTGGTTCCATACAAATTTTAGGATTCTTCTAGTTCTGTGAAAAATGTCCTGGGTAGTTCGGTATGGATTGCATTAAATCTGTAGATTGTTTTGGGTGTTATGGCCATTTTACTAATATTAATTCTTCTAATCCAAGAGCATGGGGTATCTTTCCATTTCTTTGAATCATCAGTCTCCTTCATCAGTGTTTTACAGTTTGCAGAGTATAGGTTTCTCACCTCATTGGTTAAGTTTATTCCTAAGTATTAATTTTTTGATGTAATTTTAAATGGGATTTTTTTTCTTTTTACTTTCTCTGATATTCCATTACGAATGTATAGAAACACAACAGATTTCTGTATATTAATCTTTTATCTTGCTACCTTGGTGAACTCATTCTCATAGTTTTGGGGTGAAGACATAAGGGTTCTCTAGAGTATCATGTCATAAGTAAATAGTGACAGGTTAACCTCTTCCCTTCCAATTTGGATACATTTTATTTCTTTTTCTTGTCTGATTGCTGTAGCTAGGACTTCCACTACTATGTTGAATAGAAGTGGTGAGAGTGGACATTCTTGTCTTGTTCCTGAATTTAGTGGGAAAGCTTTCAGCTTTTCACTGTTGAGTATTATGATGGCTGTTGTTTTGTTGTAAATGGCCTTTATTTGTTGAGATATGTTCCCTCTTTGACAGTTTTTATCATGAGTGGATGTTGAATTTTGTCAAATCCTTTTTCTGTGTCTATTGAGATCATGTGAGTTTTGTCTTTTGTTAACATTGTGTATCACACTGATTTTGCATATATTGAACAAACCAGCCTTTTGTGACTCAATCATGGTATATGATTCCTTTTATGTATTGTTGAATTCAGGTTGGTAATATTTTGAGGATTTTTGCATCTATACTGAAAGATATTGACCTGTAATTCTCCTTTTTGGTAGTGTCTTTGTCTGGTTTTGGTATCAGGGTAATTGTGGCCTTGTAGAATGACTTTGACAGTGTTCCCTTCTCTTCAGTCTTTTGGAATAGTTTGAGAAGGATCAGTATAAGTTCTTCTTTAAATTTGGTAGAATTCCCCAGTGAAGCCATCTGGTCCTGGAATTTTGTTTGCTGGGAGTTTTTTAAATTACAGTTTCACTACTAATGATCAGTTTGTTCTTTTTTTTTTGGCCATGCCACATGGCTTGCAGGATTAGTTCCCTGACCAGGGATCCCCTGCACTGGAAGCGCAGAGTCCCAACCACTAGACCGCCAGGGAATTCCTGGTCAGCTTGTTTTAATTGTCTGTTTCTTTTAATATTTTATTTATTTATTTATTTGGTTTCACTGGGTCTTAGTTATGGCACATGGGTTCCTTTGTTGTGGCATGCAAACTCTAGTTTGGCATGCACATGCGATCTATTTCCCTGACGAAGGATAGAACCTGAGCCCCCTGCATTGGGAGCACGGAGTCTTAACCACTGCATCACCAGGGAAGTGCCCCATCTGTTTCTTCTTGACTCAAGTCCTGGCATGCCATTCGTTTCTAGAAATTGGTACATTTCTTCTAGGTGTCCAATTTGTTGGTGTATAATGTTCATAGTGTTCCCTTAATGATTTTTTGTATTGCTGTGGTATCAGTTGTTATTTCTCCTCTTTCATTTCTTATTTTATTTGAGTCCCCTCTTTTCTTGGTGAGCCTGGCTAAAGGTTTGTCAATTTTGTTTATCTTTTCAAAAAAAACAGTTCTTGGTTTCCTTTCTATTTTTTTTTTTTGATCTGTTTTATTTCCTCTCTGAACTTTTATTCCTTCTTTCTACTGACTTTGGGCTTTGTTCTTTTTATTATTCTTTTAAGTTGTAGGTTAGGTTGTTTGAGATTTTTCTTGTTTCTTAAGGAAGGCGTGTATCACTATGAACTTCCCTCTTAGAACTGCTTTTGCTGTATCCCATAGATACTGGAAAGTAGTGTTTTCATTTTCGTTTGCCTTGAGGTATTTTCTGGTTTCTTCTTTGCTTTCATTGCTGACATGCTGGCTTTTTTTAGGAGCATATTGTTTAATTCTCACATGTTTTTCCATTTCTCTTTCTGTAGTTGATTTCTAGCTTCATATTGTTGTGGTCAGAAAAGATGCTTGATATAATTTCTAGCCTCTTAAATTTGTTGAGGCTTGTTTGTGACCTAGTATGTGATCTATCCTGGAGAACATTCCATGCAGGCTTAAAAGAATGTATATTATGCTTTTTTTTCTATGTAGTGTCCTGTGGATATCAATTAAGTCCACCTGCTCTATTGTGTCTCTTAGGATCTCTGCCTTATTGGTTTTTTCTGTCTGGATGATCTGTCCATTGATGTCAGTGAGGTGTTATAGTCTCTATTATTGTATTATTGTCAGTTTGTCCCCTTATGTCTGTTAGTGTTTGCTTTATATATTTAAGTGTGCCTATGTTGGGTATGTATGTTAACGAGTATAATATCCTCTTCTTGTATTGCTCCTTTTATCATTATATAATGGCCTTTGTCTTTTGTTATAGTCTTTGTTTTAAAGTCTGTTTTGTCTAAGTATTGCTACCCCTGCTTTGTTGTCATTTCTATTTGCATAAAATAGCTTTTTCTATCACCTTGCTTTTAGTCTGTTCGTCTTTGACCCTGAAGTGAGTCTCTTGTAGGCAGCATATTAAAAGGTCTTGTTTTTATCCAATCAGCCACCCTGTGTGTTTTGATTGGAACATGTAGTCCATTGACATTTTTTCATACATATTAATTTTAATTTTTATGGGAGTATAGTTGATTTACAATGTTGTGTTACTTCCAGGTGCATGGCATATATATATATATATATATATATATATATATATATATATATATATATATATATATCCATATCCATTCTTTTTTTTTAGACTCTTTTCCCATATAGGCCATTACAGAGCATTGAGTAGATTTCCCTGTGCTATATAGCAGGTTATTATTAGTTATCTCTTTTATATATAGTACTGTGTATATGTCAGTCCCAGTCTCCCAATTTATCCCTCCCCCGCCATCCCTGGTAACCATAAGTTTGTTTTCAACATCCATGACTTGACTTGTGTTTTGTAAATAAGTTCATTTGTACCCATTTTTTTAGAGTCCACATATAAGGGATATCATATTTCTCTTTTTCTGACTTACTCAGTATGACAATCTCTAGGTCCATCCATGTTGCTGAAAATGGAATTATTTTGTTCTTTTTTATGGCTGAGTAATATTCCATTGTATATATATATCATATCTTCTTTATCCATTCCTCTGCTGATGGACCTTTAGTTTGCTTCCATGTCCTGGCTATTGTAAAAGTGCTGCGATGAACATTGGGGTGCATGTATCTTTATGAACTCTGTTTTTTCCTGGGTATATGCCCAGGAGTGGGATTGCTGTGTCATATGGTAGTTCTGTTTTTAGTTTTTAAGGAACTTCCATACTATTCTCTGTAGTGGCTGTACCAGTCCTTTGACATTTAAAGTAATTTTTGATAGGTATGTGCTTATTACCACTTTATTCCTTGTTTTCCAGTTGTTTTTGTAGTTCTTTGTTCATTTCTTCTTTTTGTTTCTCCCATTGTGGTTTGTTTGCTTATTTATTTAGGCAAAATCACATGGTTTGTGGGATCTTAGTTTCCCTTGGCAGTGAAAGCACAGAGTCCTAACCACTGGACCACCAGGGAATTCCCTCATTATGGTTTAATTTTCTTTTGTAGTATGCTTGAGTTCCTTTCTTCTTGATTTGTGTATCTATTATAGATTTTTGATTTGTGGTTACCATGATCTAGTTTAAATTGACAATCATTTACGTTCAAACACATTCGAAAAGATCTATATTTTTACTCCCCCTCCCCAGATTTTGCTCTTGATGTCATATTTTACATCTTCATCCTTAACTATTTACTGTTTGTTTTAGTTGTAGTTGCTTTAAAATTTTTTTTGATCTAAGTACTGGCTTATTTAAGTGATCTTCAATCTTTATATTTGCTTTTCTTATTGGGATTTTCTCTTTCCTGCAGAGTCTTACTACTTTTCCATTTAGTGAAGACCCTTCAACATTTCTTTTAGGGTAGGTTTAGTATTGATGAATTCTTTTAGTTTTTGCTTGTCTGAGAAATTCTTAGTTTCGCCTTCTATTCTAAATGATAATCTTATTGGGTAGAGTATCCTAGGTTGCAGCGTTTTCCCTTTTAGGACTTTGAATATGTCATGCCACTTCCTTCTGGCTTGCAAAGTTTCTGCAGAGAAAGCAGCTGATAGCCTTATGGAGTTCCTTTGTATATGAATCTTCGTTTTTCCTCTTGCTGCCTTTGGAATTCTCTTTAACTTTTGCTGTTTTGATTATGATATATTTTGGTATGGGTCTGTTTGATTTCATCTTGTTTGGGACTCTCTGTTCTTTCTGTACCTGGATATCTGTTTTTTTAGACTTGGGAGGTTTTCAGGCATAATTTCTTCAAATATATTTTTGATCCCCTTCTCTCCCTTCTTCTTCTCTGGAACCCCTGTAATGTGGATGTTAGCACATTTTATTTTATCCCATAGATCTTGCATATTTCTTCCTTCCTTTCTCCCTCCCTCCCTCCCTTCCTTTCTCTTTCTTTCTTTCTCTCTCCCTCCCTCCCTCCCCCTCCCTTTCTCTCTCTCTCTTTCTTTCTTTCTTTCTTCTCACTTATCCTTCTGCCTGCTGTTCTGATTAGGTGATTTGCATTATTCTGTCTTCCAGATCACTTAGGCATTCTGTGTCATTTAGTCTGCTATTCATTGCTTTTAGATTGCTTTTAATCTCAGAGACTGAATTATCTATTTTTGCTTGGGTCTTTATAGTTTCTAGTTCCTTATTAAAATGATCTGTGCATAGATCAATTCTCTTAACTCAGCATTTTTATTACCAACTTTTTGAACTCATTGTCTGGTAGTCTGATTTATCTGTTTCATTATTTTTTCAAGGGTTTTCTCTTGCTCTTTAAATTGGGAGTAGTTCCTCTGCCTTTTCATTTTATTTAACTTTCTCTCTGTATGAATTTAGGCAAAACAGTTACTTATTGTGGTCTCAAAGTGGTGTTTTTATGTGGGAGCATCCCTATGTAGACTGTGTGTGCCAGTGTCTTCAGTGTGAGGGCTGGATTTGATGTGGACACCAGCCACATCTTTCCTCAGGGTGTGCTGACCACTATGACCTTGAGAAAGGGGTGTGATTGGTATTGGAGAAGCCAGAGCCTGCACAGGGTGTGAGGTGGGACTCACTGTCTGCTCAGTGGTGGTCATAGGCCTGTTGGGTGGGGCCCGCTCCCAAGTTGATGGAGTAGATGACTTGAGGGTCAGGCTCAAGCTGGCTCTGTTGCCTTTTAAGTGTGTTTTCCTCCTCCCTGCACTGGGGCCTTTGCCCCAAAGGAGGGTAACGCTGAAACAAGTGGGGCTCCCGTGCTTACAGGGGTCTGATGCACTGCCTGTGTAGGTGGCTGCTGCTCCATTCAGACCCAGCCCATGATCGCGTCGCTCCCGTTGTGTTCGTCTGTCCCGGATCTAGTGCAAAGCTGTGGTACGGGGTGGGTGGAGCTGGAGCATTCACTAGGCTGCTACTGGGGATGGTGGCCTTGTGGTGGCGGGAACTGAAGTGGCTGCGCTGCAGTCAGAAGTCTGGGCTGCTTCTGTGGTGCTGTTTAAGTAAGCGCCGGCAGTGGCCACTGCTGCCCCACTTGGACCACACCCCAGGCCCCCAGGTCACCTCTGCAGCCCTAGATAGTCTTTTCCCAGGTCCGGGCTTTCCTAGATCCAGCGCCAGGCCGTGGTGTGGAGCGAGTGGGGCCAGGGTGTTCGCTCAGCTCAGGTTGGGGATTGTGGCGAGGCAGTTGCTGCTAGGGTAGACCTCTCCACCCTGTCTGTTGGCAGGCTGGTAGCCCTGTACTCCTCATGAGTGGAGTCCTGGCTTTGCCAGCATTTCTGTCCGTCCCACTGGTTCTGCAAGCAGCCAAGAGGGCTTGTCCCCTCCGTGTAGGACCCCAGGACTGGGACACCCAGTATGTGGCTCAACCTACTCACTCTCCAGGGCGAGCATCCACCTCTCTGATTTACCTTAGTCCCCTCCCAGGCTCACAGGTGCTGACCCAATGCTTTTCTTCCCACCCTACCCAATTCTGCAGGAATCTTTTCATAGCCTTGATTATACAGGAACTCTTCCAGTTTCCAGTTAGTATTCTGAGAGACTTGTTGCACACGTAGATGTATTTTTTTTTAATTTTTTAAAAAATTTATTTATGGCTGTGTTGGGTCTTCATTTCCATGCGAGGGCTTTCTCTAGTTGCAGTAAGTGGGGGGGGGGGTCACTCTTCATCGCGGTACGCGGGCCTCTCACTATCGCGGCCTCTCTTGTTGCGGAGCACAGGCTCCAGACGCACAGGCTCAGTAGTTGTGGCTCACGGGCCTAGTTGCTCCGCGGCATGTGGGATCTTCCCAGACCAGGGCTCCAACCCGTGTCCCCTGCATTGGCAGGCAGATTCTCTACCACTGTGCCACCAGGGAAGCCCCGCAGATGTATTTTTGATGTGTTTGTGGGAGGGACGTGAGCTCCATGTCCTCTTGCGCAGCCATCTTGTTCAGGCTCTGACCCAGACCTTCACTCCAGCCATTCTAACAATAATCCAACATATGTGTCCCCATCTCTCTCCCCTACTCTCCATGGCAGACCCTTCTTTCTCACCCGAACCCACCATCCAAGCTTCAGCAACATCAGTACGACTGGGAGAGAACTTCAGTGTGATCTACATAGTTCTGAGTGAGCCAGAGGTGGCTGTGGACTTGAGTTGGGAATATCCAGGGCAGAAGGTAAGAGGAGGCAGAGTGTGTATGTGGTGGTGGTGTATCGGGGCAGGGGCGTGGGAGTGAAGGCTTGGGATCAGGGCCAGGAGCCAGAGGGGAGACATGGCTTGACTGGGAATCTGAGCAATCTGCATTCTAGTCCCAACTCTGACACTGCTGCTTTGAGTGACCTTGGGGAAGTCACTTCCTTTTCTGGGCCTCAGTTTCCTCATTTGTCAAGTAGAACTACTTATCAGCTTATTGTATAAAAATATATAATTTGTTTTAATTTGTCTGACAATTATTGAGCACCCACCACAGAGCAGACGCTGAACTAGGTGCTGAGACTACAATGACGAATTAAAGAGAAAGATGGCTGCCCCCGCTCTGCAAGCTTACAGTCTAAATGGGGAGGAAGAAGTGGGAGGTGAACAAACATGATCATCTACACAATACTAAGTGCTCTATCGAGGATACAATGTGAGAGGGTCTACTGAGATAGTGGTCAGGGAGTCTTCTGAGGTGACACTCAAGCTGAGACCAAAGTGGCCCAAATCCCATGAAAATGGGTCTTGAACAAATGCTCATGCCCTGAGGCTGGGTGTGTATGTGATAGGAAATGGACTAAATGCATTAGTAACGGTTTCGTGACCAACCCATGTGGGCCCAGACCTTCCCCAGGTGGTGGTGGTGATGTTCTTTTCTCTCAAAGAACTTAACCCATAACCTCAAACATCTAAAGAACTGTGCTAAGCAGTAGGCTACCAACCATGCGGACTTTAGGAATTCTTAAAAGACCTTCCTGGAGGGGCCGGAATTTGAGGTGCAGAGACTTGAAGGTGAGGCCCCCAGAGGCCTTAGGAAGTAGAGAGAGTGAGGTATTATTCTCCCACTTGTCAAAAGTGGAAACTTGAGACCCAACAAAGGGAAAAGAACACCCCGATGGCTGGGAGACACTGGCTTTGCTGGGCCAGCATTTCCACAGACATGTTCCTTGGAATGGCAGAAAACCAAAAAAATCATACCACCCCCTTCTCCAAAAAAAAGCGTCTTAGGAAAACACTGCCTCTTAAAGGCATTTGCCTTGGAGCTTCAAAACATACAGGGACACGTGCTAGACTCAGTGGTCTGAGTCTCCCCAGTTTCACTTTGCTTGACTATTTACCAAACAAATTTTGCCCCTGCTCTGCGGAGGGAACACCCCTTAACATCCCCACAGAAGCAGAGCGCAATAAAACCCACACCGGAAAGTGCTGTTACCTCCTGCTTCTCCTTGAGTCGGGGAGGAGACCCCAGCTTCCCCCCAGGGACTTGAACAGCTTGTTTTTCCACAGAGAACCTGGCCTTTCAGGTGCTCTAATACTGAGGTGTGACCTTGGCCGAGTCGCTCCTCCTTTCCCTGAAGGGGTACATTGTGCCTCTAACCTGCCCACTGTGCCCCAGTCAGAGATGGCACCTGGGGCAGCTGATGGACAGGTTTTTTTTGTCTCTGCAGCTGGATCCACCCGCTGATGTCAGTGAGCAGGCCCATGGCGATGTGAACAGGTACGCCAGGAAAGCCAGGTAGGATGCAGGGAACACCCTATATGTGGAAGAGACCTGGGCCGGGGACGCTGGCATTGACACCTGCCAGGCCATGAACCTTCAGGGCCCAGGGACAGCTACCACCCGTGTCCTTGTGTTCCCTCGCTCCCTGGCATCCAGGTGTAGAGCAGTAGGTAGAAGCAGGGGTAGGTGACCGTATGAACCTCGGTGGTTTTGATGCCAAGGAGGTGCCCCTTGCAGAGCAGAAAGAACCTTCACGTTCACCCCCTACACTCTGCCAGCCCATCACTGCTTTCACCTCTTGTTTCAGCCTCGTGGCCTCACTCCAGGCCTCACCCTACTCTGACAGCCAGCCTTTATGCCAAGCCTGAGCAAAGCCAGGGCCCGTGGGGCCCCAGTACCTGAGGAGGAGCCCAGAACTTCTGGTGAGTCCCCCCAGGCCCCAGGACTTACTCCTCAAGGATCCCTGCCCCTAGCAGAGGCCTTGAGTAAGGACCCACCTCCACCCTCTCCCAGAAAAACAGGGGCCAAATCAAGGCAGTATCACGTGGTTTTTTTTGTTTTTTTGTGGTACGTGGGCCTCTCACTGTCGTGGCCTCTCCCATTGCGGAGCACAGGCTCCGGACGCGCAGGCTCAGCGGCCATGGCTCAAGGGCCCAGCCGCTCCACGGCATGTGGGATCTTCCCGGACCGGGGCATGAACCTGTGTCCCCTGGATCGGCAGGCAGACTCTCAACCACTGGGCCACCAGGGAAGCCCTATCACGTGTTTTTTAGTTTCCATAGCTTGCCTGCCCCAGGGTGAGGGTAGGACCTCAGTTCACCTCCTCACAACCACCACGGGCTGCATGAGGGAAACCCCACTTCCCACAACCTGCCCCTTCTCCAGCCCTCAACTCTCTCAATTAGAACGATGTTTTCTAAAGTGCATTCTGCAGCCTGAAGTGCTGAGGTTGGGGGAGAAACTTGGTCAAAGATGTTTAGGAGATGCTGGACGCTTTGCTTCCTCCTTGGGAGTTTGCAGTGCATGTTAGCATCTTAAAGGCTCTGAGAAATCCTGCGGTTTGCAGAGCTGTTTAACTTGAGTGAACCTAGAGTTTCCCAAATTACTTGGCTACCCATTCTTTTCTTGGTTGTGACCATTAACGTCCAATGAACTAGCCTATCCTAGTCAGGCTTTGGGAAAAGTTATAGGAAGAAGTATGTATGTGTGTGTTTCACTCCAGAGCTGTCCCCAAGGCTCCTGGAAAACCTTTTTGCCCAGGGCTGAAGAAACAGAGTCACATCTGAACCCCTAGAACTAGAAATGGATGAAGCCCACATCTGGGGGAATGAAGAAGGCAGTCTGGGATGACAGAGGAAACCTCAGTTCCTGTGAGTTGACTTTTCCTACGTGATGCTCTGGGGGGCTGGGGGACCCCAGGCATGGCCCATTGGCTCCTGTGATCTCAGTTTGCTCTCTGCTAAAGCTGGGTAAGAACCTGCTTTGAGGATCTTTTGCAAATCAAGGAGAGAGGTGTGTATGAAAGCATTTAATTAAAATGCTTATACAGGGGTGGGATTGTTATTGGTTCCAGATGACCCAACACTTCCTGAGAAGAATCTTGAATCCACAGACAGTCAGGATTGGACAGGCCTGCTGGGGTTAGTTATTCGAGCCACCCCTTTGCACTGACGGGGAGGCTGAGGGCCAGGATCCGTGGGCCTGGGGTCAGGGGTGGTAGAAGGAATTAAGTGGAGAGCAGGAATGAAAGAGAGCACTCGTAAGGGTGGGGGGCAGTCAGAGCAAGGAGGAGAAAGACCAAGTCTCAGACATGACCTCCCAGAGCCTGGGGAGGAAGAAAAAGTATGATAAGGTGAAACCTGGATGACAGGTGAGGCCCTAGTCCTGGCTCTGCGGGTCCCACTCCCCGCCTTGGTTTCCTCATCAGTACAGGGATGAGGTTCCAGCTCTGGCTGTCGAGGGTACTTAGATCCACTAGGTGGCCCCCGTGTCCTGATGGCACTGAGGCCGAGGGACCGGGAGTGCAGGGCAGTGAGCCTTGCCCGGTCCAGGAGCAGCAGCTCTGCCGGTAACCCCTAGACTGACCGGATTCTGGGCCTGGGACCGGTGCCATGCCCGATTCACTGCCCAGTTGGCAGGGCCTCCAGTGCCCCCCTCCCAGCCACTCACCCTCCCCAGTTTGATTCACAGCATGTGGCCCCTGTCCTCCCCTGCCCCCCAGCCCCTAGTCTAAACTTCAGACAAGCCTAGAATGGGACACTAGGGCCGTCTGTTCAGTTCCCCCAACCGGTTCAGCGGCTGAGAAAAGGCCGGGTCGGGAGTGGGGCTTGGGGGGATGGCTGCGGCAAGTGAGGACCAGTGGGTTGTCTCCTCTTGGTCAGATGACCGATATGGCATGGCTGCCCCTGGGGAAAGCCTCAGAACCCCCCGATCTGAACAGACAGAAGGGGAGGGAGGAAAGGGCTCTTCTTGCTTGTCCCCTGCACCAACTTGAGGGGCCCCCGAAGCCCCGAGGGTGAGTCTACGTGGCCTAAGCCCCCAGGGCTGACTGGCCGCACATCCTGGCTCCCCATCTCACTCCCACCCTTGTCCCCTCCTAGGGACAAGAGGCCCCTGCTGTTTTCTCTGCCAAGTCCTCGAGAGAAAGCTGTGACCACAGCATCCCGGCGGTCCAGGCGCTATGTGGCGAGGTAGGAGACCTCAGTGGGGGTGAGAGAGGCCAGCGGGAAGGCGGGGGAGGCGTCGGCCCCGAGGACCCGGTACAGCAGCTGCTCCTTCTCCTGCTGGAGCTGCCGGCGCAACTGCGACTCCTTCTCCAGGGCCTCTCGGGCCAGAAGCAGGTCCTCAGAGAGCTGCCTGTGGACACAGACAGAGCCCAGGGTTGCCTGCGGGAAACCGCCCCTCGGGGTCTCCATCAACTGCAGCGACCAGCCCACTTCTCCAGGAAGCCTTCCCCGGGGGCCCACCGCCCCGTCTGCCTGTCCCAAAAGGCAACTCTGTCTGTCTCCATCCTGGCTAAGTGGGCTCCACGGGAAAGCCCAATCCAGGAAGAAGGAAAGGAAGCTTAGGGTTCAAGAGGCCCGATGAATGAATGAATCGGTTGTAAGGGATCCGTAAATGAGAACTAAGATCATGTGTCGGATGTAATTTGTTGGTCTGTTGAAAAAAAAGCTGTTGACCAAGGAGTGTGGCCCTCAGACACCGCGCCCCCGCCAAGCCCCACTCCCACCCCGGCCTTTTCTCAGCCTCTGAACCAGTTGGGGGAACTGAACAGACGGCCCTAGTATCCCATTCTAGGCTTGTCTGAAGTTTAGCAGACAGCTCTGGGTTCAGATCTGCTCCACCACTGAGACGTGTAACTCTGGACAAGGTATTCGCTCTTGGTGAATTTGTGAAATGGGAATGATAACGGGACTGGCTGTTAGAGTAATTACGAGGATTCGATGAGATAATGTGTAGTCAACAAATTACATCTGACACGTGATCTTAGTTCTCATTTACGGATCCCTTACAACCGATTCATTCGTTCATTGGGCCTCTTGAACCCTACGCTTCCTGTTCCTTCTTCCTGGATTGGGCTTTCCCATGAAGCCCACTTAGCCAGGATGGAGACAAACAGATATTAATCAGCCCTGTGACTTCTGTTTCCGGGCAGAGCCGGTCCCTTGGGATTTCCCTTTGCTGACCCCCCAAGCAAAGAGGAGCCGCCTTCCCCAGACAGGCCTGGGCCCACGTCAATCCATTCCCAGGGCCTCTTGGAGACTCTCCCAACTGGAAGTTCACAAAAAAAGCGGGGGGGATGGGAGGAGGGGGGTGGGAGCAGCTACCTGGACACAGCCATCTGGTTGCGGCCTCGGGCGTGGAGGTCCTCGTTCTCCTGCTGCAGGGTGGTGATTTTCTCCTCCAACAGCAGGTTTTTTTCTTTCTGTGACAAATAAGAGCGAGCTCAGAAAGCCACCAACCTCACTCGACACAATGTGTGCTGTCACCTCCCTCTTATCTGTGCTCACTGAAAACACTGATTTACTTGAGACCAAATGTCACATTTCGTGAAGCAATAAGATTACTTGGAACAATACAGCTAAGGCATGAACACAGGACTGCCAGCTTTTCGCTTTGCCAGATGAGTATTAAAAAAAGAAGAGCGCCACTACTATTTAAAATCTCCATCAGTTCACAGGAGTATTTTGGTTCTCCAAAAGTCAGAAGCATCTAATGTATAAAAATGTAAGTGTATCCGTTATGCTATTCCACAGAAATGGTTGAAAAAAATTTATAGGGAAGCTCTGAGATGGTCTGATTTAAAATTTAGGTTGTGCGCCACACAAGAGGACAGGGAACTTCTTCCAGGACAATGTAACATAATCCGTTTGGATTCAACCCTAGGTTCCCAAGGCCTCCCTTCTCCTGGAGACAAAGCCACCTGTGTCCCCAATGCCCACCACTGCCCAGGCCTGTCCTTGCTGACTCCGGCTTTCCAAATCTGTCTGACTTTTTTTTTTTTCAGCCTTGACTTCTTCCTCAGCCCCTGCCCGACCTGTGACATCTGCCAGCCCCTCCTGATTAGCCCGGCTACCTGCCCAGCGTCACCCAAGTGACAGCAACATGAGCAGTCAAGAAATGTATAGGACCCGGATGACAAGGAGTCACTGTTGGACCCAGACCAGCCTCAGCGGCTCAAGGGCCGGCACAGGTGGCAGGTCACAGCTGGTAAGGACCAGGCTGGGCCCTCCTCAAAGTGCCTTCCCTCTGCACACCTGACAGAGGAAGTGCCCAGAAAGTAGAAGCATGAGCTGCCCCCGCTACCATCCCCCACCAGCCGCTGCCAGCCACGGACCACTGTCTCCATGAGGATGAGCCGCTTGTCTAGCTCGTGGATTCGCTCGTTCTTCATCTCGATGACAAAGTGTAAGCTCTCCAGCTCCTGCTCCCAGAACTGGCTGGGGCTCCCGTACTCCTAGACAGGAGCACAGAGCGATCTCAGCAGACCATCCGGCAGAGGGGGCAGCGGGGCACGGGCGACCTCCCTCCTACCCGCTCTGCCCCCAGCTCTGACTTTCACAAGTCACCTCCCTCTCTTGGCCCATGGAAAGTGCTTAATGTGCTTTATCTTACTCTATTCAATAGTGCATATTGTGCTCACACCATCACAGATGGGGAAACCGTGGTTCACAGAGGTCAAGTCGCTTGTGCTAAGTGGTAGGTTTGCTCTTTGCGCCTAGTTCTGAGTCCAGAGCCTGAGCTCTTGACCATCCTATATGCCTCTCTCTGAACCTTACCTTCCCCCTCAGTGACACGGGGACACCGTTTCTTCCAGACCCTTGTGAAGGTAAGAGTGTCAGGTCTGAGCCCTGTCCTTGAAGAGGGACTGGCCTTTCCTGTTGCCCAGACCTGGACCTCCCTGGAGATGGAAGAAGGAGAAGCTGCGGGTGAACTGCTGCCTACCTGGATGTGCTTCTTGTAGTCCTGGCTTAGGATGGACTCCTCTACCCTCTTCACCTTGGCCTGGAAGGCCTCCAGCTGTGCGGTCAGTCTGTCCGTGGTCTCCTGGAGAAGGGAGGTGATGAACCCCTGGCCCATAAGGCTGGAGGTGGACTTCTCCACCCCACAGAGAGGGGTCAGTATTGGGTTCTTCAGTCTGTTGTTGCTCTGCCCAACAGTGCAGGCTCTAGCTACTTCAACCACTGCTCGAAACACACAGCCCCACCTCTCCATACCCTTGGGGACGATGTCAGGGCATTCAAGGCCGGTGGTAGTCTGGCATTCAAAATACATGCAAACCGGGCTCAGTGTCCTTGCCCTTTCTCTTCTCTCACTGCTTCCTCTACACGCTTCTCCTGCAGCCAACGTCACATCACTCTTCCAGCTGCCAGGTGCATTCCTGTCTCCATACTGCTCCCCTGCCAAGGATTTCTTCCCCCCGAACCTTGCCCATTGCCTTTAGGACAGTGCACCCCCTTACTATGGCTCACAGACTCCCACCGTCTGCTCCTTGCCTCCCTCTCTGGCCTCAGCTGTCTCCCACTTACACTCTATACCCAGTCATCTTGGACTTGTTTCAGTTCCACAGGTACTCTATATTTTTTCCCTTTCCTCATGGCTTTAAACACTTTTTATTTTTCCTACCTAAGGCACTCTTCCTACCCTTCTTCATCTGAAAAATTCTAACCCACCCTCAGACTCCCGCTTAGATCTCAATCCCTCTTGGAAGTCCCTGACCAGCCAGATTGGCTCGGACACCTCCTCTCCTGCTTCCACAGGTCCCTGTGCATCCACCCATCGCTCTAATCACACTGTGGCCCCAGGCCCATGAAGTCTCCAAGATGCTCCCAGCGGTCCTTGAAAAACAGGCCAACCCTCATCTCAGACCAAGTCCTCCTGAGCTAACATAATAGTGTGGTGGCCACATCACAGAGACTGACATGGCCCAACCCGTCTCACCTGCAGGGCC